>NC_137058.1:21113845-21198845 GCF_032717465.1 Coenobita brevimanus
TGGCTGAAAGTGGCGTAACCTGGACTTCTTATCATACCAAGTCTTCATCTTCTCCTGAGCAGCTCCTAAATTCTCTCGTGCCAGCTGTAAAGCAGTGGACAGCCGTTGTTTGAACTTCATCACATACTCCAGCAGGTTGACGTCATCTTCCTCCAACAGCCAGCATTCCTTGAGTAGCTTAAGGGGTCCTCTTACTTCATGGCCAAACAGTAGTTCAAAAGGTGAGAAGCCCAGTGATTCATTTGGAGATTCTCTTGCAGCAAACACAACGAATGGAAGACCTTTATCCCAGTCTTTCTGATGTTCCAAACAGTATTTCTTGAGCATCGATTTGAGTGTTTGATGATATCTCTCCAACGCTCCTTGGGTCTGGGGATGGTAAGCTGAAGACGTGATCTGGGTGATGCCCAACTCTTTCAGAGACTGCTTGAAAACATTTGACATGAAATTACTTCCCCGGTCTGACTGTACCTCCTTGGGCAGACCAAACTTTGTGAAGAACCCTAGCATTTCCTTAACCACATTCTTTGCTGAGATATTTCTAAGTGGAATGGCGTCAGGATAACGAGTAGCCATATCAATCAGGGTCAACACATAAGAAAATCCTGAAGAAGTCTTAGGAAGAGGGCCCACAATATCCACCAACACACGGGTGAAAGGTACCGTACCTCAAAAGGAGGAATGGGAACTAGAGGTGCAGCCTTTTCGGTCTGATTACACTTCCCCACAACTTGACAGGTGTGACAAGACTTACAATACCAGGAAACATCCCTGAAGATACCTGGCCAGTAGAAGTGTTTCAAAATGCGTGCCACAGTCTTCCTCACTCCAAGGTGTCCTGCCAAACTGGAATCATGAGCCACTCTAATGATATCCTGCCTACAAACACGAGGGATGACAACTTGATGTACAACCTCCCATTCACAGTCGGCTGATGCTGTTGGGGGTCTCCACTTCCTCATAAGTACTCCTGACTTTATATAATAACAAGTAGAAGCACCAGCCGACTCTTCCTCACTGCAAGCAGAGTTAGCTAGACCTTTCAACTCAGGGTCAGCAACCTGCAACTCAACCAACTCTTGACGAGACAAATTATCAACACTACGGGGTACTGCCTCATCTGGTGAGTGGTCCAAATTAGCAAGAAAAGTGTCAGCTAGGATAACATCATCATCATCATTATCCTCTAAATCACCAGTAACTTTAGACTTATCCCTAGTGACAGCACATGCAGGGAACACATCAGGGACATCACAATCCTGGGTCGCAGCCACTGGCTTACTAGACAACTGAGGAGCTGGACACACTTGACTTCCACCAATATCATTTCCAAGTAAGAAAGTTACACCTGACATTGGGAATATCTCAACCAACCCAACCATAACGGAACCATTAGCAAAACCAGACTCTAAATTCACTCTGCACAGAGGGACAGAGAAGTAATTATTCCCTACACCTTGTAAGATTACAGTTTCATCAGAAGAATTAACATTAGAGCCTAGAACACTGGTCAGCATAAGGGATTGGCAAGCACCTATATCACGATATATTTTAACTGATTTCCTGTCATTACTGTCCAGAGGACTGACAAAACCATCAGACAGGAAATTAGCACATGAACTCTTGAGAGTGTCACCCACGTTACCGCTCAAAAGAGGAGCTCCATCATGAGAATTTAAGTTACCCCTCAAAGCAGGTTCAGTTAACTCAGTTAAAGCATTCTGGGAACTCTCAAGAGTGGACACTAGACCAATTGACTGAATATTAAAAGACTCCTTTTTGTTCACATCACGCTGTCTCCTGAAACATTTCTCTGTAGTATGACCAAGCTTACTACAATAAGTACATTTACTTTTCTGAAATCTAGAGGTGAAGCTGGTATTTACTTCCTGAGAAACATCATCTTTATTCTCTTTCCTTTTACCTGTACTCTGAGTAGAGGCAACGTACTTACTCTCAGCTTTCCTCCTTTCTTTATAATATCTCTTGTGAGTGAGAACATACTCATCAGCTAAAACTGCAGCATCAGACAAATTATCTATTCTTCTCTCATCAATATATAGGCTTACATCTTTATTAACACACCTCTTGAAGTCCTCCAGCAAAATCATCCGCTTAAATTTACCAAAATCACTGCTCTAACAGATCTTCTTTGATTTTTGCATACTCAACATGGGATTGCTTATCTTGCTTGTAAGTTGTCCTAAATTTTACTCTATAAGCTTCAGGAACAAGCTCATAGGCCTTAAGAATCAAGCTCTTAACTACATCATAATTATCAGATTGATCCTGAGGCAAAGATGCATAAGTTACTTGAGCTTTACCGGTGAGAACAGTTTCAAGGAGTACTGGCCAATACTTTTTTGGCCAATTAAAACCTGTAGCTACCCTCTCAAACAACTGAAAATACTTTGTTAAATCAGATTCATTAAAAGGAGGGACAAGTTTAACATTTTTAGCCACATCAAAATCATCAGAGCTAGATGATCCAGTTCCACCTTGTTTCATGCGATACTCATGGTCTGCCTGAATCCTAGCAATTTCAACTTGTGCCTCAGCCTCCTTAGCACTTGCCTGAAATTCAGCCTCCTTAGCACTTGCCTGAAATTCAGCCTCCTGAATACGAGCCTGAGACTCAGCCTCCTTAGCACGTGCTTGAAATTCAGCCTCCTTAACACGAGACTCCGCCTCCTTAGCCTGAGCCTCCTGCAGGGCTAGCTGTAACTTAGCTAATTCAATCTGCTTTTGCTCATTTGTAGGAGTTACATTAAACAAGCTTTCATTAATCATGTCAACAATTTGATCTTTAGAATGATGAGAGCGAACAGCAATTCCCAATTGTTGAGCAACAAGCTTAAGTTCATTCTTTGTTCTGTTCTCTACATCACACACTGTTTGCACATTTGACAAAAAATCTTTGGCTTCATCAAGTGTAGTAATAGTAGACATCATGAATAAGTAACAGTCACAAAATATCAAGCAATATCCTTATGATAATATCCTGAATATCCTGATAAGAGGTCGCCAAATTTATGTTACGGAACAGAAAAAGATAATGTACACTTTAAGTGAGAATACTAAAAATCACTACTGTCCCGTAAAGTTCCAGGTTCAAAACAAAGAGTTAGGTAAAATTACAAGTTAAAGTTTAATGCTCAAACTAACAACAAAACATTCAGGACTCATAAGGATAATGTAATGGCAAAAAAACAGGTTAAATATAAGGTTAACTGCAATAGCCTCTACTAACACGAAATTAGCAAGAGTAAATTTACCTAAGTCAGCCCTGATAAAATGAAAATACACTGGGTAATGCTCAGTTAATGCAAGATAAATTATTACAGATACAAAATATTATCAAATATGATGACTGACAAAGAACCCTTACACAAATTACAAAACCCTTACTAGGCCTAAGAATTAACCTTATGCTACACAGTACAAGAAAAAATGCAACAACACTTACTGTATACTCAAATTACACAGCTGCTAGATGGTTGGAGACTTCCTGAGCACTCAATAATAACTGTACAGGGGAGGACAGAGATGTGAACAAAATGAGGAGCAGATCTAAGTGGCAGTGATGCAGAGACTGAGCTCATTATATAGGGGCCAGCAGAGCTTGATACAACTTGTAAGAAGGACGCGCAAATGAAGCCATGGGGACAAAGAGTTGACAATCCCGCACTGAATAACAGAAAGGACGACTTACTCTACTATAACGGTAGAAGGGGGGGACTGAGGCAGAACACGCTCGTGATCAAACAGGCAGCACACTGTACGTTAGAATTACACAAAGGATGATGAAATCATAGGCTATGTAACAATATATATATATATATATATATATATATATATATATATATATATATATATATATATATGGATAGATATAGATATAGATGTGTGTGTGTGTGTGTGTGTGTGTGTGTGTGTGTGTGTGTGTGTCATAAATATTGTGAAGGAGTAATGGAAGCTCAGAATATGTCAGCTTTTGGATTCAAGAGTTCTATTGGAAGCTAAATAAAAACTATCCTGGGCTAACCAAAAAGAAAGTATAAAACTTGCCATCGTAATGGATTAGTCAAACAACTTGCCAGGAGAAGGGAGACCGTTCCCTGACCAGTACACTTCACCCACTTGCTTTGATATGTGTATTTCCGGCTGTCTGAATTCATCATTATGAGAAAATTAAAATCATCGTACCTTTCGAAATTTCCTTTGTGATCGTCAATACATATTCTATACGGTTACCTCGCAGCTGCTCTGGCAATATCCCTTTCAAAATCTCGGTCTTCCTCTTAATATATATATATATATATATATATATATATATATATATATATATTCGTTGTGCTAGACTTTCCCACAGTAACTGAACGAGTGTGGTACTAATATCCGCTGTTTTTTTTTCAAACTATATTCTTAGTGCTTCTACCTGTAATTATTTCCTTGTAGTATCTCCAGTGTCTGCATACCCCCATTATGTCTATACTGACGCTTCAAATTACGCTAATCAGTGTACATAATAATTTCAGATGCCACATCAGTAACTGATCTTGTGCTCACCATTCATCGACATATACACGAAGTTAATGTCTGCGTTCTGCTTGATGATTATGACCTCATGCACTGTTTTCTTCCAAGAGTCACGTTAACAAAAGCATCAGTTTGTGTTAATGTTGGCAATGCTTCCCCTTTTTCCCACACGAGCCTCCACTAAAGAGTTCCCTCTCATTTTTTCCCGTCGCCCTCCATCCAACCATTCTCTCTTAATCTTTCAGCAGCTACTTTACCATTTAGATCAATCGTAACAGTTATTATATTGTTCTGGGTAATGCCATTCAAACGTACTTTTGCATTTACCCAGGATTTCTCTTCCATTTTCACTTCTATTGGTTGGGTTTTAGCCGTACAACACACCAAACAATACAAATCTTAAACAAATTCTTCAAACAGTTTTCGACGCACTCCTTCCATTATCGCCCACTTTCTCCAACTATTGTTTATCTACAGCTTCCCCTAAAGCTTCCTTCCTTTTCTTAGTTTCACACACACACACACACACACCAGAGTTGTTGCCAAATTAACTTTCAAAACTGTTCTGCATTCACAAAAGCATTCTTTTTAATAATAAATGGGAAATAACGAACAGAGGTACGTGAAAAGTATATTTTAAATATAAAGTGAGTGATTACAGAAACAAATGCTTATATTATGCTCATAGTGTGATTACAGCTGTGGTTGATTTGTTGTTAAAACCACTTATTAATGCATTTAAAAAACCATGCAGCAGCCACCCACATATCCGTATTAACACCCAGTCAATTTTGGATGTCTATGTTATCAGATTTTACAGTGGATCAATTGCCTGTCCCATCCATGAGACGTAACCTGAGAAGAAATTGATGTCAGTTTAAGAACGAGTGGTTGTGTCATTTGGATATATCAGCCTCAGTGCAATGCAAGGAAGACAGGATCCGAACATCATCGGCTACTTGGGTGAGGTATGAAGAGCTTGAAGTAGGAACTTGCAAGTGGATGCAACAGTATTTCCGTAGAGAGGACAGGGTAAGACATGATGGACTGCGCTCTTATTTTCAAACAGTGAAAGCAGAAGACAATAACCTAATTAAACATTGCCAAAACAAACAAACAAACAAACGTTAACAGAAAACGTGACAGTTTTATCCTGTTAACTATCCCTGTACCTCTTTATTTCTGACAATAACCATGAAATTTCTGATTCCTATCACTTTTATCTGATATTCCCAATGTATTTCGTTAAAATACCATATCTTTCAAGAATCCGCGGTATCTCACTCGGAAGAATATTCTTCTCGTGATATTCATTATTAAGAGGTCTGGGATAGAATCTTCAACTAAGATGGAGAGAGCAGACCATGGGTGGACACCAGTCCTCTGCCAACCCTACCTTAGCAACAGTTGTCAGGCGTTGTTCTGCCCGTACTGCGTGAAGACGTCCTGTTCTTCAGTCACTCATCAGAAGCTGTGCATATATTTCGTTGAGCGAGAGAGAGAGAGAGAGAGAGAGAGAGAGAGAGAGAGAGAGAGAGAGAGAGAGAGAGAGAGAGAGAGTGCCCGTCCGTCTACCGATGACATCCAACTCTCTCCCATTCTGTCGCATCAGCTAAAGTTCTTCAAACTGGTCATTGTCTTCAGTGCTTTTTGTTCTTCATTAACACTTCAGTATATAATCTTTCATTCACACATCACTATTCTCAAGTGATACATATCACCCAAAATAACTACATCTTTCACAACATCTTCCTACTCTTTATCACTAACTAATTAACCTCCTCTGTACCGCGTTCCTCTCTTTCCTAAAGTATTAGCTTTCTCTGTTTTAAAAAACTTTTTTTTTTTTTCTGCTCTTACTTTTCACTGTTCTCCATTTTCTTGAAACGTCTGTTTCCTTTGCTTCATTTTATTTCTCTGCTTCCCCCTCCTTCTGTTATGGATTTCTTGCTTACTGTAAGTTTCGTCACATGTACTCGTACCCCACTATAAATACCCCCCCCTCTCTCTCTCTCTCTCTCTCTCTCTCTCTCTCTCTCTCTCTCTCTCCGTCTTACCCCTTTCTGTCAGTCTGTTCCGTTTTCTTTGTTCACTCCACCTCGTCTTTCCTTTTTCCGACTCCTCTGTCTGTCTGTCTGTCTGTCTGTCCTGGCCTTTTAGTATCTTCTCTCCTTCCCCATCTCGTCCCTAGTTTCTGGCAGCCTAATCACTGTACTGAAATATTTTACTTTCCTCTCCTCACCCACCTCAACTCCCTCTCAGCCTTTCTCATTGCAACCCGTTCTAGAATTCTATGGCTAACTCTTATCTTTTCATTCTCACAACGATAGCGAAGAGCAGTTTTGTAAATGTGAGTGTGTGTGTGTGTGTGTGTGTGTGTGTGTGTGTGTGTGTGTGTGTGTGTGTGTGTGTGTGTGTGTGTGTGTGTGTTGGTATGCTAAACTGTTTGTCGTGCACTGTCTTTGTGTTAGCCTGCAGCAATCTTTTTCTTTGAATTATGTTTTCGGGTGTGTCAGGCATTATTCATTTCTCTTTTGTTTTATCTTAAGTAATGCATTCATTTTCTTTCTCACTGTTAACCAGAGTACTGCTGGAACTGCCGGAATTTTACATGCAATGCGATTACTTGATATTTCGTATCTCAACAGTACTGAACCGTTTTTATCCTAAACTGTGGTATTCTTAATGGCATGGGAGGTTTCGTAGCACCTCTTTTTAAGAAATTTATTTGCGCATTGCACATGACCATTGTCTTGTATGGTATTTTCTTTGTTATGTTATCGGCATAGCTTGCCTCTGTAATAGTAATGTGGATATCGTGTTGTATAAAATATATCACTTAGAAAGAGATGCTAGGAAGCCTCGAACGATATATGAAATAAGACCAGACTGTGTTACTGCGAACCTCAACTCACCGTCTAGATTAAAATTTCATGTGCTATAAAAAGAGGGAGTTAAGAGTTATTAGATATGCTGACACACTTCTGTGCCTGTGACCGGTCTAGGTTCAACAGTCACATTTCAACATTAAAATTAAGAGCAAGGTTCTATTTTGCAAAATAAAATAGATGGAATGTATTTACCGAGATTCCAGTTTACTATGTTCGCCTCCCGGTCTGCCTACGATCTAAATCTGAAATTCGAATCCAAGACTTGGTGGTCCTCCTAGAGTGTCCTTTCATAATAAAGCTAATACCGGTATATGCTAACAGCATTTCCATTCACACCAAAGACATACTGGCTTTTCGCCAACTTTGTTGAAGTTGATCTATACTGGTTATTGCTTAGATTACCACCGACTCCTTTCTTGTTATGCCTGGCTTTCCTCCTCCAACTTCCAAAACCCAGGTTTCCCTCCATATCTCTGGATTGTTTAATCCTCTTATTTCCACCCCGTCCAAGTTTTACTGCCTACCACAGCAGCACTTCTACCGATGAGTTCAGCACCTCCACTCATACTGATATAGGAGAGAGAGAGAGAGAGAGAGAGAGAGAGAGAGAGAGCAGAAGTTATAAGAAAATCATATAATAAGAAAATCATATCCAGTTCACAGAGAAGAGACTTTCGTAGATGAAAAAGAAAACACCAGCGCAGTTATAAGGGAATCAAGTGAGTGGGCTGGAGAAATATTGCTGGAAATGGGGTGAGTGTGTGGGATTCGAGACTGTATGAAGACTGAGCAGTGAGTATATTACGGTGAAGGTGAATAATTATGTGAGTTGAGGTGAATGAATGACAACGAAGTAAACGAATATAGGATTACTGCGAAAGATATGAAATCACTGGTTAATGTATGAAAGATATGAAGTGGATTATAATGGAAAAGAGACTAATTTACTAAGGCTGATAGCTGGTAGCCTAACCTTTAAGTACTGGAACGAGTCAATTACATTTGTTGTTAATTTGTGTCGGATGAAAAGTAAAACTACACACACAAAAAAGGTGAATATTTGAAGGCAGAATAAAGAAATATGAGCATTTTTTCCTGCCCTCACCAACCTCGGTCCATTTCGTTCCCGTTTATGGCTGGTCGTTTTTCTTACACTTCCTGCAGCGAAAAAATCTCGGAGAAAAATTTAAGGGCTCATCTCTCTCTCTCTCTCTCTCTCTCTCGTCTGTAATGTTTTATTGTCACTACTTGAGCAGTTTTCCCCTTAAAGCATCCTTGTCTTCGTCTCTGTCTCAATAAATCCCTGTGTTCTTCCCACTTTTTTTTTTTTTTTTTTTTTTTTTACAACAGTCACGTAATAATATCCCACCAACCGTTTGTACGCTGCTCTTTTCAGGATAATGGCTTACTTCTTGCTGCCGCTAGGGAAAAAAAAAAAAAAAAGTTGGACGAGCTAACTAAACGATAATGTGCGTTATGTGGCTATGTCACCTGCATATCATCTCTCTGATATTATTTTCCTCTCGCCATATAAAACCGAATTGAAATACATTACATGAGACTCACTTTTCTAAGATTTGCTGAGAGAGGCTTCTGGAATTCTCTCTGCCACATCTCACAGCTCCTAGTTATTGCTGAAGTCCGGGGATCGGCAGGGTAGAGTAGCGAGAGAAGAGCTAAAGATTGTAATGAAATGGAGTTGATGAGAAACGAAATACAATGCTTAGAGTTGGGAGAAAACGCTCTGATGAGAACTGAAAAAAAAAGAAAATAAAACATAACGAGAGTGAATAATGTTATGGGAAAAAAGATGATCGCGAAAGAAGCAAAGAAGAGATGAGAGCTAATGACAAACATGTGAAAAAAATAAAAGTGAAAAATGATATGGATGTTTTGGCAGAAGCAAAGTGTGCTAAATTTTCCATCAACTTCTAAGCACGCTCCAGTCCATAGGGATCACAGTACTGCACAAAACATTATATTATCATTATTATGACATGTCTTCTTAAATCATGATCTTTCCTCTTCTGTAATGGAAAAGGATTAGACAACATTATGAAGGTGGTGAAATTGTGACTGCGGAGCTATTGTGGTGATGGTGTGCTTGTCATGGAAACGGGGTTGTGGTTGTGGAGGAATTGTTTTTGTGTTGGTGGAAGTGTTGGTGGTGGTTATGGTGTTGGGCGAAAGGAGGTTCTACTTAATTTTAGGGGCAGCTGGAATTTTGAAGAGCTCTGCTGGTACAAAAATATATATATTTTTTCACCCTGAGAGGGTTATGTAACACTAGCAGGGGTACCCGGCGTTGCCAGGGCCATAAAAAGCGAACACTCTATTCCATTTTGTTTTAGTTCAATCTTTCTCTTTCCTTCTACTCCAGAAAGACCATGTACCTCTTATGCTTCTGAAGAGGGATTGTAAGAGATCCAGGAACCTTATATTTCAGTTTTCGCAGACTAACGGACAGTATTTATGCGTACTTGTGACCTCAAATGACCTCCGACTGGTGACCTTGAAGGCCAACTTCACACAGCCTATATCCGAACTGGAGGTCATGGGAGTCTCCATGCCAAAAACTGGGCTACTGGGTCCAGTCGTTCGAGCATGTATTACTGGTGACCTCAAATGACCTCCAACCAGTGACTTCATATGACCTCGGAGGTCAACCTCACATAGTGTATGTCGGAACTGGAGGTCATACGAGTTTCCATGCCAAAAATTGGGCTTCTGGGTCCAGTCGTTCGAAAGTGTATTACCTATGGCCTCGAATGACCTCTGGCCAGTTGTAACAGGGGTGGGGATGACGGGTAGTTTTTCCTTTCATGCTGACTGCCACCAGTATACAAAGTAAAAGCACAACCCAAACCCTTAACTCCCGTTATTGCATGCATAAGAAAAAAGGGTAATATAAGAGCTAATTACCTTAACCCGAGGCATCCCATCAACGTGTACACACTTTGCAACGTTTTGTCAAGGTGACCCCCGACAATGTGATTACACGTTTTGCAAATGCAAGGTCCGTCATTAGCACATTTTTCAAGTTTTGCGGGTGATTTTTGGTAGGCATATGTGGGAGACCTTCCTCTACCCAAAGCCGGGTGGCGACACTGCCTGGTCCCGTGTGATCCCCCACCCCCCACGTCATTTTCTCGGCAACTCACCTGTTAGCAGTGACCTGGCCAGTAAAGACATGTCACGCCATGGTCTCTCCTCCGATTACGAAATTCAACGAGAAAGTGATTCCCGATGTGGAGGACAAATATTACGTAGCGTTTGAGGAAGCAACGAGCTGAAGTGATGAGGAGGTAACGTCGCCAAGGAAAGTGTGGTATGTTGACGTGTTTGGTGAGTGAAACAATGCTTATATTCCCTATAATATTGTGTGAAAACCAATATACTCTTGTACTACACATAAATTCGTACCAAATAAATAAATATCTACCTATTCTGAGTGGTTTGGAATAGGTACCCCTCCAATAGAAAACATCTCTGGAGTGGCGCTCAGAGAAGACGGTACCAGGTGAGGGAAGGGTCACGTGTACAGGGCACTTGTAAGCTCAGGTGAGTGCATTCTCTCTGAATTGTCGATGTTTCTCTTAAAAAGTTGAGGTTTTAGCCATAAAATTTTTTGTAAAAATCTGCCGGGGTTGAGGGGGGTCATTGGTGAAAAATCTGGCGGGACACGGCGGGTTAAATTATATCTTATTAAAGTTGAGGCTATATCTTATGAAGTACACACATTCTCCTACCTACTTAGGACCACCACTACTGGAAAATATTAAGAATACTCAAGACACGGGAGAGTGGGGTGTGTGAGGTAGGACTCAGAGATGGGTGTGGTGAAGTAACAATAAGGCATGATGTATCCATCATAACATCTCCTAGGGTCTCTCTACTGAGGCCATGGTAGCACCTTACCCAGGCATCCCCCAGCATCTATGCCCTGGAATTCATTTGACTCACGCTAGAAAATATATTTGATCCCAAGTTCATAGTAATGAATAAGTACAAATTAAAAAAAATAAACGAAGAGTACAGTACATATTTTGGTGTTTGCTTGAAAAAATAGTAAAAGGAAATGAAATTTTTATGACAGTTATACTTAGAATAGGTAAGTTTACCTTTAAACTTCGAGTTTCTTCCCACTTGACTTTGAAAAGATAAAGATTCTAGCTCCTATTCATTTATCACTTGGAAATGTAATCATTGGTTATAAACTTGCATGCAGGAATGATTCTATACTGAAACTGCCACGGTGAACAAAGTTTTTTTTCACCGTGCCATTCACTTCATTTGTCTTGTTAATTACTTGTCAATTTATGCTAAGGCTATTTCAGACTACGTTGTGTCTATGAGGAATATACGTGTAAGTATTTACCCTTTTGGGGGGTAAAATAACCTATAGAGCCATGGGAAGTATGAGTGTGAGAGCGATCCTGACCAGCTCTGTTCCTTGTCGTGTTATAAACAAAAGTGATGGGAAATTCCATTTACCAACTTTTTCTTAAGCTAATTTGGCAGTATGACTTTAATTTGAGAGAAAGAGTTATCGAATACGACTGTTATCGTGCATTTGCCTGTTTTTAATAATTCAGGTTTACTAGGATTTTAGGGAATTGAGAGGGAAGAGGAAGGTGATGTCATACCAGAAGAACATTGATGTCAGGTTTGCGGGCAATTGAGTTAAGCATGGCAGGTATAGTTTGAATCCAGTCTCACAGCCAGTACATTCATGAAGCCTCAATATTAAAGTAAGTGCAAGGGTTATCGTGTCTATGTTAGGCGACAAGTGAGTGAAGGGAAAAGTTGTAATCAGAACTAATAAATGAACTCTACAGATTACTGGTGCCATTACACAGTAACCTCAAATGACCTTGGAGGTCAGCCTCACATAGCCTCTGACTGATATGGAGATCATGTGAGTCTCCACGCCAAAAATTGGGCTGCAGGGGTACCCGGCGTTGCCCGGGACACAAACGGCAAACACACTTCCAGTGACTTCAAATGACCCAGATCTGAATTTTGACCAGCCTAAAACCATCCTTGGGTCACCCTGATTCAAAATATATATGGGTCTGGGGTCTCTGGCCATTGGTCTGGGCGTGATTGAAGGACAAATAAACAAACAATACCTCTATTTTATATATATAGATTTTAGAAACTCACAAGTGATTTGTTCCATTAGTGAGAGAAATAACCAAGAACAACCCCCGGAAAAGTAAAGCGAATATACCGTAAACTCAAAATTTTCTCACTGAATATCGAATGGAAGGCGAAAGAATAATGTACAGGTCCCTGCTTCTTACGGTCGTTGGCGCAAAGACAGGGACGGCAAGGAGGGGAGAATGAAAATGGCACCAAAGTCGGTAGGCCTATTCAACTTTAGCACGCCACTGCCTATTGGCGTCTGTGGCTGCCCTTCCCAGTATTCTCAGTTCAAGGTCAGCCGTGGTCGTGCATGGTGGGTAGGTTTTGCTCCCGTGTAAAACTTCGATTTATGCTTCTTCGTCCATTTTTCGGTACCACCTAGCCAAATGTGAGGTCAAGGCTGCTACATTTACATTAACAACTAATTGTTATGTAGTGTGATGTATGTAATACACGGTGTAGGTGTGACAGTTGTGGTGTACCTGTGCCTACAGGTAAACTTACATAATACAAATTAATAGTAAACAATGACGACGAGGCAGAAAAGAAGGGGCGGCAGCATGCGAAAGGGATGACCAGCTGATCTACAAGACAATGCTGCACCCGCCAGCTGCACCTGCGAATGGAATCAAGGTGGAACATCAAAAGTGTCATTTCTCTCTCTTTCTCTGCCTAGCAATCAGTACTTATGTTTATTATTAACCAGGAAACGTAGTCTTTGGATTCACAAATCTCTCAGGATCCTTGTAGTTTACTGGATAACTTAGCATTATTAACCAGGAAACGTGCCAGTTCTTGAAATGCTAAAATCTCTCAGAACGGGCAGTTTACTGGTTAACCTAGCATTATTAACCAGGAAACGTGCCAGTTCTTGAATTGCTCAAATCTCTCAGAACGGGCAGTTTACTGGTTAACCTAGCATTATTAACCAGGAAACGTGCCAGTTCTTGAATTGCTCAAATCTCTCAGAACGGGCAGTTTACTGGTTAACCTAGCATTATTAACCAGGAAAGGTGCCAGTTCTTGAACTGCTCAAATCTCTCAGAACGGGCAGTTTACTGGTTAACCTAACTCTACACTTAGGATTAACATTAGGAAGCTGAGAATCTCTACGCAATCTCGGGCAGGTCACATTTTAACACTCACTGTGGGTGTGAACACTCATGTGGATAATGTGCATTCTCCGGGAATCCTCAGAGAGGTCCACAGCTTGAGACGTTCCACAAGGTAATTCAAACACAGCCTCGGATTGTCCCTAAGGTGTTTTTGAACTTTCCCCTTAACCTACGGTAAATATGTATGTACAGGACCTGGACATGATGTGTCCTGTGGGGCCAATGAGCGAGACGTCAGGTCTGCACCCACATTACCACTGCCCCGTCTCTCAACTGCTTCAGAGATTGTGGGTGTGGAGTCACATGACACAGGAAGGACATGTCCCTGATTAGTGGTACGTTGACACACATTGCAGGAACGCACAAAACTATCTATTTCTCGTCCCATCCCTGGCCAGAAAAAGTCAGCATGGATACGGCCCTGGGTTTTCCTTTTCCCCATGTGACCTCCTGAAGCTGAACAATGACCCTATTCTATCACTGCTAGGCGATACTTAGTGGGAACGACAAACTGCAGTTGAACCTCGCCTTGGGGTGTTCATGACTCAAGGTACAGCCGTACTTGTTTGCGAAGGAACTTGGCTTGACCTCACCATGAATACTTTATTCACTCTACCCTTTTGTTTCTTCCGCACGGCAGCAAGTGTCGGGTCAGAATGTTGTTCTTGAACAACATCTTGGCTACAGATCAGATCTTGCGGCGATGTAATGGTCACAGGGATGACACAATTTGGAGCCTCAGCGATGGCTCGTGTTACTGCGGCCGAAGTCTGAGTAGCGTCATCTATGGTGCAACTATGCTTAGCACCTGGAATATTGCCTATTATTAGGTCAAACAAAGGTTCTGGCATGACAACTGTGACCGTCGTACCAGTGTAAAATGGAGATGCCACCTGGATACGTGCCTCAGGGAACAATTCTCACTGATCCATCAATAAGGTTAGCTTGGATCTGTCGACCTGTGTACTCCTCAGGCCGAACTAGACTCTGCCTGACAGAGCAACCTGAGGAACCGTTGTTTCTCAGGACCTTCACGGGAATGCCTCCCACAAATCCTAACTGAACAAGGAAGGCACTGTCACCTGTGGGAGGGCCTGTAGAGGAAGCAGCTAGCTACTGATTAGGCTGCTGAATAAATGATGTGGCAAACATGGTGCCCTGAGAATTAGATGCATGAGGGGTCGTACTCACTGTCTGAGGAGATGGGGCATTGACCATCTGTGGCGGAGGGTTCACTGTCGCTAGGGGACTAGTGAACTGTGGGGAAGCACCCGTACTGCTAGGGACAACATCACCGTGCTGCTGTTGAGGAATGAAGGCTGTTCGCCTCCTGCCTTTGATACACTGGGGCTGGTGCTGAAAAGGATAGTCCCGACAGTCGATTGCATGGCTGATACTGCTGCTGGTTTGGGTACTTGTTGTACTGCTTCCACTCAGGTTTCTGAGTGTTTTGCCCTCGGTCCTTCTTCTGCGATTTTGGACCTTGGCCATTATTCTGGGAACAGCCTTGTTGCTGGGGTTCAGTCTGAGACGGTTTCCCAGATTTGTCAGCTTTCCTGTTCCAGGTGTGCTGCTTACGAGTTTCATACCCACATGCAGTGAAGAATGCATCAGCCTTGTTCACCATTTGGCTGGCATCCCTTACCTGGCAGATTATATGCTGAGCCATAAGTTCAGCAGGCCACGACTTTTCAAGCTGCGTGCGCAGCATAAGGTCGATTATCCCCTCACTCGTGGAAGGAGTTTCATCTTTCTCCATCCACTCATCTAAGTAAGCAGTAAGCCGATCAAGAAACTGAACGGCAATCTCTTTTTCTTGTAAACGTGCCCTCATAAACTGACTCTTAGCGTCGTCAACCGTGAGACTGTACGCTTTGACAAGTGCGGCCTTCATCATCTCATACGTGAGATTGTCTCCACGAATTCTGTGGAGAATATCGAGAGCAGGGCCCTCAAACAAGCTAAGGAACTGGAGCCACTTAGCTGCATCATGCAGCTGTTACAGCTGAGCCATGTCTTCGAAACGAGCTATGAATAGCTCATTTTGCTCGCCTTTCTTGTATGAAGGAAGGTTGATGTGTGGGGTCGCCAAAACGTGTGCAGGGAAAGCGCTCGTGGAGCTTGGGTTAGCTGCACCAGATGTGTCTGAAGCCAAGGAGTCTCACTTAAGCCTCAGCATCTCAAGTTCATGTTTTTCACGTGCCTCACGCTCGGCATGTTCGTGTTCTCGTTGTTCTCGCTCGTATTCACGTCCTTTCTCATGTTGTTCTCGCTCGTATTCGCGTTGTTCTCACTCTTGTTCTAACTCGAGTTCGCGTTGTTTTTGCTCGTATTCGCGTTGTTGTCGCTCGTGTTCACGTTCTCTCTTACGTTCCTCACATTGTTTTCGCTCGTGTTAACGTTCTCTTTCACGTTCTTCATGAGCATCTTTCTCACATTGTTGCTCGTAACTAAACCATGAGAGGACGTAGTCTTGGATTTTTCTGTGTCGCTAAGCCCCATATCTCTAGCTTCCTGTACATAGACGTTGGCAGCCATGATGTTAACTCAGTCTGAGTGAACTAAAGACTAAGTACTGGCTGCTATTTTGCAGAGAAATGCCAATAATCAAGAGTAAAGAATATAGGCACAGGTTAGTGGTCACCAGTTGTATCTAGTTAAACTGGTAAAGAAAAAATTTAAAAAATAATTGACTGTGGAAACTATTACATAAAATTAATAGAACTGAATCATTAATCACCAGTAAGATAGTGCCTATAGACTTTAATGATAAATACCTAAATATGAGTGAGTATTATCACATTAATAACTTTAAAGCTAGGAGTTAATATCCTGGAATGAGGTCGCCAGATGTCACGGGGTTTTAGATAATTTAAAAATTAAATAAAGGTTATATGTTTTGCTAGAAAATAGAGACAATGAATTGACTTGTGAAATCAAGCAGTAAGTTTTACTTTACGGCGGCTTATTTCGCCGATTCTCTAAGGATGAGAATTTATAAACTTTCTCAACAGTACACAGCAGAGACTAATTACTCACGAGTGCTGTTTGTAGTACTGTTAGCCTCTCGAGAAAGTGACTCCACCCCTGACAATCAATAACTAATGCTAATCATGATAAACAGGTTCTTACCGGCGCATTAACTCCTGGTTGGCACAACGGATTTAAGCTTAATACAAAAGGACTGGCCTAAGTACCAGTTATGAATAATGCAAAGCCTTTATGCAAACTAGGAGCGGCAACTAGAATAAGCTTAATGTGGAGAAATAAAACACGAGTTTATCTACACTAAGCTCAAGGAAAAAGAACTGTAAATTTATTAATTACAATGAAATAAATTTACGTTACATAAGTCTCAAAATGAATTCAAAATAACAAGGAGAATACACTCACTCGGTCACTCAAAAGCAAAACTTAAACCTAGGAAAAACGAAAAGGAATACTGGTCAGTGGAGGGGGCTAAGCGGAACGACTGGGCATCGATACGTAGGACGGACGCTGCAATACGCGTGAACCCTCTTCGCTAAATCATTGTCTAGGTGGAGATTTCAGGAACTCACTGTACATGAACTTTCATGACGATCAAAGCCTGACTAAGTTTGAATTATGAAAGGGGTCGAGGGATGGCCGTACTTGCTCCAACGGTCAACGAAAATAAAGTGAGCGATACACACTCACAATAAATCACTCAGCGAAGGCGCTAATGTTGCGCGCAAGGACGATCACTTATGAAACAGTGAAAAATGTTCTGAAAACCGTCCCAATCGAGTGAATACGTGGACGGTTAAACTAAGCGATACACAATGGGAATTCCACTAGAATTCGCGGTTTTCACTTTGAATAAAATGTTACGAACTTATAAACACGCTCGTGCCAATTCGTGACACATCTATCCACATTCATGACGACTGCGTAGCACCCGTCTCATAGCAAACTCTCATCTCTTTTCTGTCCAACTCTCTAATGCAATGGTTAACCGTTACTCCAAGTCCTTCATTTATGCAACAGGTCAACTCTGCAACTGTCTCCCTCTGTCTGTATTACCTGGTAGTTATGATCTCCAGTCTTTCAAACCCAGTGTCTCCACGCATCTCGAAATGATCGGATCTTGAATTTAGCTCTCTTGTTTTTTTTGTTTTCTTGGAAG
Source organism: Coenobita brevimanus (assembly GCF_032717465.1). Classification (NCBI taxonomy): domain Eukaryota; kingdom Metazoa; phylum Arthropoda; class Malacostraca; order Decapoda; family Coenobitidae; genus Coenobita; species Coenobita brevimanus. The sequence goes on from NC_137058.1 coordinate 21,131,686, forward strand.
GAAGAGTTTGCGGGATCCTGGCCACTGTTGAGATGCAGAATTTCACAAGCATTCTTGTGTTTCTTTCGGAATTTCTGTATGACCTATAGTTCTCAAGGTAACTGCCAAAAACAGAAGAAAAAAAAACCAGAGCGTGACGGGGGAAGGAGGAGGGATGGGTGTATTAAGGACTCGGAGAAGAGGGAGGGATGGGGGGATACATATGTGTGTGTGAGAGAGAGAGAGAGAGAGAGAGAGAGAGAGAGAGAGAGAGAGAGAGAGAGATGGAGTGAGAGAGCGGTAGGGCAATTTGGCTTTCATGCCTCCCTTTTTGTCACCCCCCCCGGCCCTCCCCCACCCCTGATTGTCTCCCTCTCCTTTTCCCTGCCCTCCCCCACCCTCCATTTGTCTCCCTCCCCGTAACTAGAGATGATTTTGAAACCTTTATTACAAAAATATCATCCTGAACTTAATACAATCCTCTAAAGGTATCCAGAATATAATGCAACTGATGCTGTGGTACTGAAAGGGATACAAGTGGTTTGCATTTGCGTTTGCATTTGCGGAGCTGCAAATTTCAAGAAGTTTGTGGATTTTCTGCTACTGAAGATAATGGTTTAAGTTTGCAGATTTGCGTTTACGTAAGTGAATTTTCGTCTGTGGTGCCCAGGTCTGCAAGATATGAACAGGGTAACCGTAGATGAAGTCACGGAAAAGTTTTAAAGACTGGCGCCCGTACTCATAAAACACTAAGACTGCATCATATGGAGAAAGTGTCCTAAATTCACAGGAGTGAGTCATAATTCCTTATATTCGACCTAACCTAAGTCATAGCTAAAGACACCTCCCGCGTTGGTACAGTGCTTAGGACGCGGGTTAGGACACGATCACAATGGTAAACATGGCCGCCGCACAACAACAATCAATTCGCCAGTCAATCAAGACGTTTTCGTGACAGGAAAGATGTGCTTATTGGCCTTGGTGATGCAGAATTGGTAAAGAGATACTGCTTGCACCGTACAGGCATAATAATTTTTGTGACAGATTTGGTGCTGGAGATCTTAACAAGACCAGCGGCAAGAAACAAGGCTCTCATGCCAGAAATGTGCGTTATTTTGTAGTCCTACATTTTACTCGTTCCGTGTGAGAGACCTGTTTAATATTTCCAAGACAAATAAAAATAGTCCCATACTATTCTTTACCTCTCCTGTCACTACATGACATTTGGTGGGGAAGCTACTACAAGATATAAAAGCCGCTCGACCACAAGTCTAAAATATACTTCTCTACAAGTAACTACAAAGTCTTTATGACATTTGGTGGCAGCGAACGTATACGAACCTCGTCTACGAATCAACATTAAATTCCTACAAAATATCAAGATTGAAAACAACCAACAACATCAGCTCCTGACAGTATTCTCTCCATCCAGCCCCCTCCGTCTCCCAGATCATTACGCTGATGCAGAGGTCAAGAGATCACTCGACGCCTTGGAAGTAGCTTAACGACAAACCAGCAAATCTGCGGACATCGTCTCCGAATTAAAAGCAAATTTCTACAAAAGCAACCGAGACTACAAGATTAGCTTCAGTTCTACATTGAATCCTACAAAATACAGCCTACAGTGCAAATAGTCTACAAGTCTACGACGAATCAGAGGACTACAGCCACCTACAATCAACTACAATTAACAACTCTACGTCGTCTGTATAATCTTCTACACGCACCTACAAGTAGCGGCAGTCTTCATCCCACAACGAGTAAATCACTAGAGAAAAGGACCGAGAAAACATCGACATAGAAAAACGGAACAAACAAACGAAGAGTGAGACACGACTCACAACTCATCTTACTCACTCGTCTTCACTCAAGTTACTCATCGCTACTCATTCACTCACCACAGCTACCAGTGTGGGAAATATCCCAAACCACGAGGATATCGCAAAGGCACAAAGACTTGACCCAGTATGGTCAAAAGTAATATACAAGTTAGAAAGTGGAGATGACATACAATTACCCAAACTTCATGTCCCACTTGAACAATTCACAATGGTCAATAATACATTATACAAAATTAACACTAAACAACCAAAACGCCAAAGAAATACTAACCAGTTGGTAGTACCTAATGACATGATACCCCAAGTATTACGAATGATACACGACAGCCCACATGCAGGACACCCTGGAAAGGATAAGACATTCAACCAAGCCCAGCTATTATATTACTGGCCTTCATTACGAAGAGATATAAACAATCATATAGACAGATGCGAATCATGTGCAAAACACAAAGGATACCCAATCACACCTGAACCGATGGGTAATTACCCAGTACCACATCAACCATGGGACGTTGTCGCTGTTGATTTACTCAAGATGCCATTATCATACAATAATAACCTATACTTATTCGTAGCAACGGATCATTTTTCCCGTTATGTCATTTTAGCTCCAATTAAAGGTAAGACAGCAGAGATCGTAGCAAAGGCAATAACAGATAATGTAATATGTCGCTTTACTACCCCAAAGGTATTAATAAGTGATAATGGAGGAGAATTTAATTCTGAGATCTTACAAGAAATATGTAACCAATACAACATCAAAAAGGTTAACGTTTTGGCCTATCACCCAGCATCGAATGGGTTGGTAGAGAGACAAAATAAAAAGGTATTAGATGTGCTACGACACATTCTCAGTGAAAATTATGCAAGCTGGGATGATTGGATTCCCAGAGTAGAGGCCTCCATTAATGGGTCTATAAATAAATCCATTGGTGACACACCACATTTCATTATATATGGCACAGATAAAAAATTACCATATGAGCTCCTAGAAGGTGACAGCATGCCTATATACAATTACGATGATTACTCTAAACTCCGTTTACGTGAATTCCAGGACATTCACAAAAGAGTGAAAAAACAATTAACGATGTCCAAGGAAGAAATGACGGAGGCATTTAACAAGAAGGCAAAAGATTCACCTATCAGCTTAGGAGACATTGTTTACGGTATCATTCATACGAGAGACAATAAATTATCCCCTAAATTTGAGGGCCCATACAGAGTAATTAACATAAAAGCAAACAAAGTTTTAATTAAGTCACTTTCAAGTGGCGAGGAAAAACAAGTTCATATTGACCATTTAAAACGAGTTTCAAGGGAATTATCACATAATTATTCAGCCTCGGATACAACCGAACAGGTGAACGTACCTCAAGAAACCAAGCAAGAACACAACAATGATTACAAAAAGAAATTAAGGTCATATACCAAACAATCGAACATAGGTGCAACTATTCCAATGAAATCTACAGTACATCATTTACGAGAATTAAATATCGATTTAAACTCCTTCTATAAATGAAATAACAGCCAACCGTAACGCACATCATCACTATCATCAACCACAGCTTTATAGGAAATTAATAGATTTTTTTTTTTTCGGTAGGTTACGATGAAGGGACTTATGCTATGGATTCTCCTATACATAGTAAGAGCATATGCGCACCTAGACCCCAAGCATATAGTACGACAAGGATGCCTCATAGCTCCAACGGCCACGACTACAATCGTCAAGGACGTCATGAGTACTGAAATAAGTCTAGATTACTTGTATGACTTACCTACTTATCTAGAAAGACTTGCGACGCCGATGCGAACTCTGGACTTCAAGATAGGGAATTATGTTTCACAAGCACATAACACCAAGGAAGTGGATGAAATGGTGAAGTTAGCGAAATGGAAACTAGAACAGGCGAAGTCAACTATGCTCGTCATGATCCAAGATATCCCATCTTATGGAACGGAGGTACTGAGCGACAGGAACAATATCATACGTACTCGCCAAAAGCGCGGTTTGTTCGATCTGGGCGGCGCAGTTCTTGGGAACATCTTTGGATTGGCTACAGAGGATGACCTTAAAGAAATAAACAACAAATTTAATAAGATAGCTCAAGTACTAACATGCCAGGATAAATTCATCACAGGACAGAACTCAGCAATGAAGACAATTGTGAAAAATCTGAAACAAGCAGAAAACGTAACTCTCGAGAGTGTAGATAAAATAAATGAATTAGAGGGCAACGTTACTCTTTTCCAGCACTTCTCCATCGTCACAGAACATATTGACACGATTCTACTACAATTAGAGAACACTAGAGATCGTTTCAGGGCACTTATGCAAGGAATTTCGAATGCTGGTGATGGCAAGATCACAAATGACTTGCTCCTAGTTCATGAGCTACGTCAGATAGTTAGTCAAGGCATACATAAACATAAATTGAAGCCATTGTTCCGCAGTAGGGAATTTATGCAATATTACCCGTACTTAGAAGCAACACTAACACCAACATCAGTGATAGTTCATGTACCATTCATCACTGAAGACCTGTTCACAGTATACCAAATACACCCCTTCCCCAATAAAAATAACAACACTTTGGTCATCATCAACATCAACACAGACACCGAACTCATCATGGTCTCCAAGAGACGAGACACTGTCACTTTCGCAAGTGAGTCAACGACTGAGCGAAAGTGCCGCACATCCTTACATGCTGTTCATCTTTGTCCTGCGTACATTTTCACGTTTCAGCCTACTGATACAGTCCCTTGTGAAATGGCTGTCATCAGCAATAACAATATTCATCATCATTGCAACTTCACTTTTGCTCCAGATAAACTTGTACACCATCAACGCATTGGACACTCACAGTTTTTTTATTTCCCTCATAACACATGAGTTTACATAGTCTGTCCAGATATACCACCATCTCATACATCAGCCTCAGGATTATACATAGCACCAGACTACTGTGCGGTATTTACACCATCCATGTCTACTTTTTCCACCATCAATCACTACGCCATTATCAACCATACACACAAACATTTCCACCAACTGCCTAATATGAACTTAAACATGAGCACAAGTATTAAGCTGACTTCACCTAAGTTTGAAACTATGCAGCTGATCAATGAAACAATGAAGCCCTGGGAAGATTTGAGTTTGAGTATGTTCAACCCATATTATGTGTATAGCCAAGCACCTACTGTCTTTATAATCGTCTGCATTGTAGTTGCAGTACTGCTGTTCGCAATGCACAGAATGCATGCAAGAATTGCTAATTTGGAGTCATTATTTAGTGGGGGGAGAGTTAACATCACAGTTAACCACCCTGAATGAAGTGTATATATTTTGTATATAGTATTAATTATATATATAAAAAAAAAAAAAAATAAAAATAATAATACAAAGAAGAATGACCCATATATGACAGACCAGTACCATTATCTTTGAATGAAATATTAATAACTCTTACAATAATCTTAATTTTAAACTATTTTTATTCTTGCATGTATGCATTTCACTATAATGACCCAAGTACATACTGTATTACAGTTAAATAATTTACTTTAATGCATTTATTCAAATATGTATACAACTTATTTAAAATGAAATATTACTGAATAATCACTATTTACTATGAATAATATATGTATACAATATTCATACAATTATGTTACTTTACAATATTATGTATTTCACTTAATTAACTTATAAGTTCATTATAATATGTATGTAGTATGTATTAATATGTTATAACTATTAAATGTCGATGGTACGCCATTTTCGCGCGGCCAAGCAAATGTAGGACTACATAATAGATAGATAGATAAATAGATAGATAGAGAGACAGATAGAAGCAGGGAGTCAGATGATGAGAAGGTGTTGTGTCTGCGAGAATCGAGCAGTGCTAAACATGCTTACACACTCTTAACACTGAGGAAAGCTGATGACAGCAGCCAGTAAGGAGATGATGCAGTTAGCTGTCAGCAGTCCTCTCGTGAACAAAGATCTGGTAACCATGCACACACATATACACACTTACTCACACACAGGCTCCTTAAGGTTTCCATCCATGAGGAACACACGTGACACACCCCTGCTACACCAGATTTTAGGAAAGAGAGTTTAGAAGGAGACAAGTGACCCTAGAGAGAGGTCGAGACGGAGATTAGCCTTAGACCAGAGAGAGAGAGAGAGATAGCGAGACAGGGAGGTAGCTACTCGGGACTTATACTCGTTCCGTGTGAGAGACCTGTTTAATATTTCCAAGACAAATAAAAATAGTCCCATACTATTCTTTACCTCTCCTGTCACTACATGACATTTGGTGGGGAAGCTACTACAAGATATAAAAGCCGCTCGACCACAAGTCTAAAATATACTTCTCTACAAGTAACTACAAAGTCTTTATGACAATTTTATCATTGCGTCACCTTGCAACTGGAAAAATGCAACTCTAGTGGTGACGACCACTTGTGCGTTTCTCTATCGTACTGTTTGAGTTCTCCATGCTGCTGCTGCTGGTGGTATTGTTTGTATACAGGATGGTGTGGTGAACCAACATGTCCTCGTCCACAGTAAAACAAAGTGGTAAATTAATAATTCCTAAAACTTGACATTAATCAGTTAACTTTTCGCCAAACATTTATGAAAAATATCGTAGTAATGACAGATTATTTGTTACGTCTTTTCTCAGCTTTATTTGTTTGTTTGTTTGTTTTTTTGTATTCTTCAATTTTCAAAACTCGCAAGTGCTACATATAGCAAACCGCTATCTCAGCAGTTTATGATTTCGACCTAAGTAAGTCTCGACTTTGTTATAAAGAACTGCTCCTTAAGTCTCACATTTCTGACTTTCACCTGACTATAATGCAGGTTTTATAAGTACAGCCCCAGACCATGGCGAGGGCTTCCCAGTGAATTACACAGTAATTCTTTTCTGCAGAGTTTAATACATGACTGGCATAGGCAACGGCACTTTTCTTGCCGTCAGAGTCATCTTGCATGAGAACTGCACCGAGGTCTACTCCAGAAGCATTTGTACATAGCAGGAAAGGTTTGGAAGAATCACGGAATGCCAAGACCGGGGCTTGTGCAAGAGCAGTTTTCAAGGAGGTAAAAATGGTAGCTTCTTCTGACTACGCAAAAGGCTCGTCGTTCTTCAATAGTCTAGTCAAAAGCGTAACAATTCACGTGTACTCCTTGATGAACTGACAGTAGCCACTAAGACTAAGGCAACTATGTACTGCATCTGTGTTGGTAGGAGTAGGGAAGTTTGTCACTGCATTTACCTTCCCGTCCAATGTATGTATGCCATGTCCTAGGAATTTCAGTTTCTTATGCAATAAATGACACTTTGACAGCTTGATTTTATGTTCCGCTTTTTTGAGTCTAGTGAATATCTCTGTCAATTTCTATAAGTGATCCGGGGCAGTGTAACTAGTGATAATGACATCGTCATGGTAAGCAAAGACTGAGTGACATATCATGCTTGTGAAGACTCTGTGAATTAACCGCATGAACACTGACAGTGCATTTCTTAACTCACATGGAAGTCTACAAAGCTGGTAATGACCAGACACAATCCTGAAGGCGGTGTTTGGCGAGAAGGTTTCTCCATTTCTACTCTCTAATAGGTACCCAACAAATCCGTTGAGAAAAACACACAATTATTTTTTCCAGGTTTTTACTAATTGGTCCGTGCGAGAGTGAGGACAATTCACGTCAGCTGAAATTCACTTAAGAGTGTTATGAAATGTTCAGCTTGGACTGTAAGACTGTAAAGAAGTATCCCTCACCATTTGGGGAGATCTCTGTATAGACCTACTACTGTATTATAGTAAAGGTTGGGGTGCAAAAAAAAAAGAAGTATTCCTCAGCATTTGGGGAGACCTCTGTAGGTTACTGTAGTACAGGCTGGCGTGTAAAAAACATCCATCACCATTTGGGGAGATCTCTTTTTCCTACTGCAGTACAGGTTGAAGTCTAAAAGACTATCTCTGACACTTTGGTTAGAGCTCTGTGGGATTCTATCGCCAATTCGGGAGATCTCTAACAGTATTAAGGTGTGAAATGCAAGGAAACAGACATCCACACTGAAGATGTGGAACATGTCTGAGCCAGCCCGGTGTGGATTTTAACACACATCATCAATATTTCACACCTTAGTGCTCTTAGACTTCTCCTCAAATGGAGGTCACCCCAAATGATGAGGGATACATTTTTACATCCCAATCTGTAATATATAGTGGCATACAGAGATCTCTCCAAATGGTAAGAGATACTCTTTTGTCCAAGCAAGAACAAGGACAACTTACTTCGGCCAAAATTCTCTTAAGCATGTTAAGATGCTCAGCTTTGACTGTAAAAAAGTATCCCTCACCATTTGGGGAGATCTTTGTGGGCTACTACTATACAGATTGAAGTGTAAAAAAAGTATCCCTCATCATTTGAGGCTCTGTAGGCTACTGGAGTACAGGTTGGATTGTAAAACAGTATCCTTAACCATTTGGGGAGATTTCTGTCCGGTGCAGGTTTACGGATATATACAGTACAGTATTTACCCAAGTAGGCTACTGCACAGGTGTTGGCTCCACCACACTATTTCTGAATCTAACTCCACTGAAGCCGGCCCACACCACTACCTCTTGAAGAAGCCACAAACACAGCAGAATTCGAAACAGGGGCTAGACTAGCTAAGAGGAAAAACAGAACTTCAACACACTTTTAATATACTATATAGCACTAGCCGTGCGTTTGTGTGTGTGTGTGTGTGTGTGTGTGTGTGTGTGTGTGTGTGTGTGTGTTTGGTAGCCGAAACTACACATTCAAATCGCACCAAATTGGCACAAAAATCGCAAAAAATTCGCTGATGTGAAAAAACTTGGTTCCATCACGATTAAAAAACTTTTACTATATTTGAGGAGCGATCACATTCTGACCAAAAAACGCCGCTCCAGGCGCCTGGCATAGGATCTCCGTAAAATTTTTTGCCCAAAGCTATAATTAAAATATATTATAGCAGCATGAGAGCCCTCCGCAGGGGCAAGTGCGAGGGGCCCGAAGGGCCCACGAGCACTTGTTCATACTATTACAGTACAGATGTACACTTCAATTAGTCTTGAAATTCAGGGAGGGGGGTCCCTAGTTTGAAAACCACTGCCATTACCTAAAGACGATTATTTAGAAAGGTAAGAAATCTGATTTACGAGCATATTAAAAGCTGTCTTTGCAGAGTTCTTAACACTTTTCACTCAGCGACTAATTCTCCAACTATCATCTCAAAATCCTCTTATACATTATTAATGCAGTCTATGCAGATACCATAATGATATACCATACATAGCCTATACAAACATGTATATATATATATATATATATATATATATCTGTCTCTATCTGTATCTATTTATCTATCTATCTATCTATATATATATATATATATATATATATATATATATAGAGCCACGGCAGTAGGCACAACAGGAGACACAGGCAGCAAAGGCATCTGCAGGGGGTGACGAGCGTGCAGCATCTTCAACCTCATTAGGCACCTCAAGAAGGGGCTGTGAGGCAGGCTGGGGGAAATAGCCCATCCCGGCAACTAGATCCTTGTTGGGGGGAGTCGAGGGCTGCAACCGCAGAATCCTCGGGACCAAGGTGGTGGGGGTTGCAGGAGGCCTGGGACGTTGATAAGGGCCCTCCTCCCATGCCTCCTCTACACCACTGGTGAGGAGGAAAATGATTCGGGGATTAATATGGCAGGAAGCCCATTAGCCTGGAAGATAGCAGACAGCTGCTGGACGAGGACTGCCATATCACCCCCCCCCCTTCGAGAATACCTTAGTAACCTCAACACACATGGTGAGAGTGGTGGAGGCAGAGGAGGCAGGGAAGGAGACAGGAGAGGCAGACTGAAGGCGAGGACGGTGCCGACGACGGGGCAGGGAATGGGGAGAGCCCTGCACTGTCTTGTCTGCTGGACTGGTGACAGAGGCAGCTGCATGATCCTTGTCAACCCTCCACCATGACGAACTCAACCACCTTGCCAGCTACAACCGAGGGCACAGGGTGGGCAGGGTTGGGGGAGACGATGGATGAGCTGTGGATGAACTCATCATCCCCCGTGTCCCTATGAGTCAGAAAGCCAAAGCCCTGGCGAACATGAAACCACCGCACCTGACGCACAACCTTAGCTGTCATGTTCTCTGTCAACTCATGTGTTTCTGGAGAGTCAAGTGGTTGGTGTCTGGAGCTGGACTCTCTCCTTCCTGATGGTTCTTTCATGGGTGGCTGCTTATATACGATTCAGGTGAATCAGGTGGAGACAGGTGGGCAAAGCTGATCAACTAAGCTGATCGCTCGTTGGCTAAGCCTATGTGGCTTTTTGATGACGGTAGAATTTGGAAATCATCGACTTGTGTGTTTATTGTAGGTTGTTTTGTGATATTGTAGATTGCCTCTAGAAACAAGAGACGGTGAGGGTCTTGTTCCTTGTCAGTTATTTTGGTGTTCTCATCCACGATTTATCATGTCAGGTGGAAGTTGTGTAGGGTGGCATAGTGGTTCTCGATGGCTCCATTCTATAGGTCACAGGTGAGGCGCCTTGATTGTCTGGTCCATTCCATTCCAGTGTATGAGTGAGTTCCACACCCGTCAATGTTGCAGTTATGCTGATAAATGACGTGTCCTCCTGAAATGGAAGTCTTGGTCACGGTGGGTCGGTTATGAAGCAGAAGCTGGGCTGTTTTCTTTGTTTTATAGTAGGTGATAAAAGATTTGTGTTGTTCCGGGTCTGTAGCGCATACATTTCTGTATACAATGTCCTTGATGATCTCATCCATCTTGGAGTATGTAGACATGTGGTTTTTGTAGTATATCTTGATGTGTTCGTCAGTTGTGGGTGTTTTGGTGTCTTTGAGAGTATGTATTTTGTCCATGTGTCTCTTAATTATGTCGGATACGCCGGTGTTAGTGTAGTCGTTATTAACGAGGACTTGATTCATGTGTTCTAGTTCCTGGTGGGCGTCTTTCCGAATGCAGTAGTCGGAGAGGGCTCTCCTGACGTAGGCGCTGATGACTGAGTGCAAGCAATGACTTGGTCATTCACACTCTCCATTCAGACAGAGTCCTTTGTTCATGGGCTTGGTGAATACTGCAGACTTGAATCCTACACTGTGTACACTGACAAGTATGTTCAGGAAGTGAAGGCATCTCTCGTAGGCTTCTCCATTGGTGAAGTTAAGACCAGAGGCAGTAATGGGCCGCAGTCTGAGATCCTGCAGCTCCTGAAGGTCCTTGATACAAACAAAGATGTCGTCAAAATAGCGGAAGTATAGGGAGGGATGGCTAGTGGCTAGGAGTCTCGATTCGACTGTCCCCATGTAGAAATCGGTGAACAGGACTTCATGGGGGCTGCCCATCGCCACACCGACGATCTGCTGATACATCTGACCGCATGGGCAAGTGAAAGGAGCTTCTTTTGTGCAGAGCTCCAGCAGAGTCTTCAGGGCCTTCTCTGTAATGTCGAGGGGCTTGGTGTCTTCACACTGGTATACACGGTCGAATATGAAGTCAGTCCACAGGAATGTTGGTAAAGAGGCTTTTGACATCGAGGGAGGCAATGATGTGGTCGTCAGCAGGAAGGGCATCACGCAGGACTTCAAGGAAGTCGAAAGCAGATGATAGGTTGTATGTGTTAGGTACATTTTGTGTCAGGAGTTCGTAAAGTTTCTTGGCTGTGGTGTAGGTGGTGGTGGGTGTCTGTGAGATAATCGGGCATAGAGGGTTGCCAGGCTTGAGTGTCTTGACGTTGCCGTACCCAGGTGAGCACTGGCCAGTTAGCTTCTGAAGATGTAGGCTGTTGGTGGTGGCGCTGATTGTGGAAATGGTGGCGTTTACTTGTTTCTTGATGGAGTCGGTGGAGTTAAGTTATCTTTTTGACCTCAGAAGTGTCACTGAGGATGGCATTGATCTCTTGAATGTAGTCCTCCTTCTTGGTAATGACGAAGGTGGTGGTTTTGTCGGCGTACCACATGATGTTTTCGTTTTGTCGCAGCTGTTTGGCAGCCAGGATGTGGTTTTTAGTGGCTTTTGGTGTGGTGGGAGCCACGGATCTTAGAGGCCTCGGCGAAGAGGGAGGGTTGAGGGTCAGGTGCCGTCCTTACTTTCCCTGCCTTCTCAAGTCATTGTATGTCATCAAGGAGGACCTTGATCTTCAGTCACTTGCAGCAGGGGTGCGGCACCTCGGAGTCCTGTTTGCTAATTTCTACATGGGGACGAGCTACTAGCTACCACTCCCTATACTTCCCCTGTGTTGAAGATACCTTCGTTTATACCCTCACATCTTTCTTTCTTTCTATGTTATTTCCCTCATATAATGTTCTTTTCTTATCAGTCGTCTGTTCCTTTTATTTTTTTATCTGGCCAAATAAGGATAAAATAATGTGACGCTTGCATGACAACATAAAACAGTACCTATCATTCTACAGCATTCATGAGTAATGTTGTAACATACTCACAAACTCCTTGGTAGTGCACTTGTTGAAAGTGGATATGTCATATTACATCCTAAATCTAATTGCTGTCACTTGCTTGGGAAATCACGTGCGGTATGACATCATATTTGTAATTTTTTGTGAAGGTACTCTCTGATTTATTCCCTTGCTTCCAAAGGTCTCATCTTATCTAAATTAAAGCGTCTGCTAGGTAACCGGAGGAAACTATGGATATACATTCTGATCAATCCTGCATGTTTAGTCTAACTGGGGCAGCTTGAATTCATCTCCTCCGTAGTCAGGATTAAACAATAATAATGATGGCCGGACTGAAGATATCAAAAGTGATCAACCACGTTTCATTCTTCACTATCTCTTTTCCCTACTGTTTCAGCTTTGCAATTTTTCTCTAGTCACTTCAGTAAGAGGGGTCTACCTTAGGGTAGTATAATTGGTTGGTGGTACAAAGTATTGAACAAGAAGTATTCAGAGAGCGCAACACCTGCGGCCAACAACTGATCTAAGGGTTAATTATTTGACTTCACTCTGTGCCTTGACCTTCAACAGATAATTCCTATAATAGAATTTTTTCGATCTTCTATAATCCTTAACCTTTCCACTACCTTTGGTTCAAATCAGACCTAATTTGTTGAGCTGTCTTCGTTCAATTATCATCTTCTTTGACATTTCTCAGTGACCTGGAACTCTAGCTCACTGTCCTCAAAATCAAATTTCATTATCCTTATTCTAACTATAACCCTTCCACAATCTTTAGTATATATCAGAGAAAACTATTTACGCTTACCTTAGAATGCAGCAATAGGAGGGTTTGGTAGGCGGGGGAGTGCCTTTTTATTTACTATCCTTGTCTTAACTTAGTTTCTCTTGTAGGAGCTACGTAGCATGAGCTAATTGACCTACTGCAGTTATCCCCTCTTCTTAAGTGCCCATGATCTTATATCCTTTGACCTACTATTTTCAAAAACAATATAAACCTGTTGGGTGATGCTTAACTCACACTCCAAGTTGAATCAAAATCAGATCAAAACCTACTTAGTTATTTCTTCACATACAGACATGTGGGTCAACTTTAACCTTGCGTTGTGACTTCAACATCTGACTGACTTTGGCATTATTGAGTCCCACCGTTCTTGCCTGACCCTTAACATTTCCACAAGTGTAATTCAGATCAGATCAAAACTGCATGAGTGTTCTTTTTCATGTAATTTTGGCTTTTCACCTCTCCCTGTGACCTTGAACTTTGATTGTTTTGTCTCAATATCGAATTCTTTTATTCTTGCCTAATCATCCACTACTCCAAAAAGTTGATGTACATCTTATAAAAATTTTAAGTTGATCTTGCGCTGCGACATTGACCTTCACCTATTGCTATCATAAGTAAAAGCGCTACTCTTTGGTAGATCTTCAACCCGTCCACCAAGTTTTGTGAAAATCGGAACGAAGTATTGGATTATTTTTCTTAACAAAAGCGGATTTTTTTTTTTTTTTTTTTTTTTTTTTTTTTTATGTGACCGACTCTGGGCATAGGCTTCACAGCCTGCTTTCAAGGCCCAGTAGTCCTCCTACGTACCGCACACCTCTACATACATTGGTCGAATTTGGTCATGCCCTGAGATCTTGACTTTTGCCTGATTGTTTTCAAAACCGAATCACATCATCCTTGCCTCACCGTCAATATCTCATGCCGGTTTAGTTCCAAAATGAAAAAAAAAAAAAAGTTGACTCTGTTAGATAAGACTTTGCCCTAGGCCTGTGACCTATTGTTCTAAAAGAAAATAGGTATATTCTGTGGCTAACTTTCAACCGTTCCAGCAAATTTGGTTAAAATCGATTTCATATTATTTTATTCTCACACAGACACGCGCTGAAGTAAGAACACCCCTCTCGCTTCCCTAGTCGCTAGTGTTATAAAGTAATCTTATTAGAAATTTTTAGGACAAATGAATACAAACTGTTAAACCAAGAGAAACTTCCACTTAGACGAATAAAAAATTTAACTGATAGCGAAAACAGTATATCAAGACACCATCATCGTGAAGGAATTAATGCAGGCTAAATGAAGGCTACTTCTAAACCAGGCAATTACAAGAAGTTGTTCCTAAGTGGAATGAAATCGTTGGTAGCAGAAATAAACCTGAAACGACATCATCTTACTAGAGGAGTTAGCATCTGTGTATTCTTCAGTATTGTTTTCTAGTTTTTCTCATGCCAAAATTATCAGCCTTTCACCCCTGGGTATTATTTTTTTTCCCACAGACTTAGTCTTCCCCATACCTCAAATCCGTGTGCGAAATTTATGTTTCATGTTTTTCCTCTAGGCATTTTTAGCATTGTTTTCTGTTATTCTCCACGTCAGCATCATCAATCTGTTATCCATCGGCTTTCATATTCTTTCAGCACTACATTATTCCATTTAATCCAATCACACAGCTGACCCTCCTCTTCCATTACCCATCCCTTTCACCGGCCCTCTTCCCAGTTATCAGTTTATATTTTCTCTCCACTCTCTGCCCATCCACCACCTCTCGTCCTGACATCACTTTCACCCACTTATGTCCATCACCCCTTCATGTAGCTTTATTGTGATATCCTCTGCCTTTTCTATACTATCTCTTCCCTCGCTTTGTCCATTCTGGCTCCCCTGCCTCTCTTTTTCCTCTTACCCCATCGTGGACTGGACAAAGTCTGGTATACTCCAGAGAAGGTCAGTAGCCACAAGAAATATGGCTCTTTATTCGTGGTTGTAACTCGTACTACATTGTCATGAGTACACTGAAGTATAATCTACTCGTACACCAACACATAAGAGTCAGTTCATTAATACTCCTTTGTGATGTGTAAAGGCTCAAGGCTGGGTTACTCAAGTCTCAAGACCGGAATATAAAAAAGTACATGACAAGCTTACCACCCTGGTGACAATGTATATCAGAAAAAAAAAAAAAAATCCCGGTTACTTCCTAGTGATTCCGAAAATGGTTATGTTATAAGACCATCAACTTTATTGCTGCATCAAACCACTAGACCACCAAGTTTGTATGACCTAAAATCACAAGACTTAAAATTTTATTAAATGTTGGCTTGTAGAGAGTCTGATCGGTCTTGACCGTATTCAAGTCTATCAAAAAGTAAACATTTGAACTGCTGCCGTAACATTGCAGTAAAATAAGAATGTGCACAAAAAGTCTTTGCACGTCAATCTTTTTCAGTCACCTTATGAAATTTGTGTATTAGCTATTGGGATAGCCTCTCACGTAGAGAGAGAGAGAGAGAGAGAGAGAGACAGACAGACAGACAGACAGACACACACACACACACACACACACACACACACACACACACACACACACACACACACACACACACACACAAGCTGTATAAAACTGTGTCTGTGCATTTTTCATGAAAACAAAAACTTATTATTATTATTTTTTGGGGGGGGCATAAGGTCTATGCTTTTCTTTCACGAGTGATAATAGATATCCACCTATTTTAAAACAGTTATCAACCTAATAGATAACATATATTTTTTAAAGATATTGACCCTATTTGCATAAGGGTAAGTACACGGAGTGGCAGAAAAATACGAAACAAAAATGCTCGCGATTGCACGTTACGCAACGGCGAGAAATTTTCCGAAACTGTGACACGGGAAAAGATGCGGAAATATATTTTTTTGCTTTTTTTGTCAGATTTGGTCATTGTGTGCTCAGTAAGGGAATAAAGATAATGGTACTTACAAACGTTTTGTGATGGAAAAGTTATTTTTGTTTGTAATGCAAGTTTTGGCAGGCAAGCACTAGTATATATGTAAAGTTAAACTATGTTTTTTATAGAAAATGCAAGGATTATAATTTTTAGAAGAATACCATTTTACTGACAAATGGCTGACCTTGAAAGGTCAAACGCAAGATCACAGATTTTCAAAGGGCTATGAAAGGTAACTGCTGTCGAGCAAGGTTCGTTGTACCTGGCACCACCTGTTATGTTTTTGTGACTGCCATCTGATTATACTCAGTTAGGGTGAGACGTCTCATAGTGGAGAGCCTACCCTTGGGCAAAAGTTGCTACATATTTTCATAAGAGGGTATATTATTAACTGTAATGAAAATTAATGGTCTACAGCCAAGATACTTCTGTGGCAAAAATAAGCAAACTTAAACTATTATGGGTCACTGAGAATGAAAATGATGCTTAAAATGTCTGATTGGTTCTAGTTTTGAAGTTACCTACGTGCTCAGTAACTGCAACCACTGTGTCCTGAATACCGTTAGATAATTCAGTAATAACCAGAAACGATCCAAACACGGGCAAATACTTGACAATGTATAAATAACGAGTTTACTGAGTAAGGACAGTTTTGGCTGTTTTGCCAAAATTATGCAAGATACAACCTGAAATTCTTAGTGTGTTATGCATTACATCATATCATTGTGAGACATCACTGAACATTTTGCCCTATATAAACCTGCAACTCATATGGTGTCATTCTCATTTGTTTATTACTGTTTGTTTTTGCAAAGGGACATAGTTGTAAAGCCAATGCGAACAGTGATGCCTCGAACTTTTGTTTCAAAACAGATAATGTTGCTATTTTTGTGGTGAAGTGACATTTACATCACTAAAACGCAATATTATCGCTGTGGTTAAGAAAGCCTACCACTTATATTTCGGCTGCAAAATGGAAGATCAAGACAAGAGCTGGGCTGCACATATATGCTGCAGCAATAATGCAACAAATCTTCCCAAGTGGTTCATCAAGAAAGGAAATCAATGCCGCTTGCTGTACCAGTATTTTGGAGAGAGCCAATGAATCATAACAGCAGTTGCTACTTCTGTATGGTGCCTCCAAATGAGAAAAAGGTTTGCTAAAGAAGAATAAGTGGACTGTACAATAACCAACATTCCATCAGCTATTCACCCAATACCCCAAAAGGATGGTTTGCCTGTTCCTGAAACACAAGAGCTCTTCTCATTTGAATCAGACGAGCAACAGGGAAACTACGAAGCATCTAGTTCTGAACTATCAATGCCACTCGACAAAGATTTTGCCCCATCCTCTTCTAATCAACCACACCTAATAACACAAGTTCAGCTCAATATTCTTGAGAGGAATAGTGGGGCTGGCTGGCTAGGATGTTGGCTGAAGGGTGGCAGGGTCAGCAAGGCGTGAGGGGGGTGAGAGCTGGGTGGTTAGGGGTGTGTTGGGGTGTGTAATAGTTATAGTTTTCTAAAACAGGAGTTGCATGAGAACTTGTATTCAATAGTCAGCGGCTTACTGATTGTTCGTCAGTGCAGCTGCGGGTGAGGACTGATGGGGGCTGAAGATCGTTATAGAGGCGAAATTCAGGAACTCACTATAGGAAGATATTATCCAGAAATACGTAAGCAACCCATTCATAAGGCAGATGAAAGGAAAGAAATGTGGTAGATGTGGAGACCGGAGCAGAACAGGGCACTGGCACAAGAGAAACGTGGCCAAGGTACTATTTCACCGAGAATATACTGTTCAGAGGCGATGTGAATGAGATCTGACTCACTGCTGCCTCCAATTTGTTCCACCCTCTCTCGTGTCCCCAGTTAGGAGTAATCCAGAGGTCTTGATGTTTCAACTTGAGTTTATTTAGAGGAGACACACAGGGTCCAACCCGTTCTATGCCAGCCCCTCAACTACCCACACCGAGAGCAATGTGACAAGCCAGCTTGGAAGGCGTTATGCAGGTGTTAGCATTCTTTGAACTTTCATGATCCATGCACTAATTGTCACGTAGGCACCCAGTGCTGGATGCATACACTGTTAATTTGTACACTTATACACTGTTCTAGTTTGCAGGTTCAAGAGATTATCAGTGTATGGTTACAATATAAAGGTATGGTTACAAAATATGGTTACATAGTATGGGGTTACAAGGTATGGTTACATGGTATGGTTACAAGAGTAAGGCAGAGTTCTTGGGCTCCAGACTACAGTAATTGAATCTCCTGGCAGATGATGTTACGGTTTTCATGTTCCGTGACTGTCAAAAGAATCTTGCCCAGTTCTTGTTCATGTATTGTGATCTTGTAGCTTGTAAGAATTTCGATGGTCTTACGGCAACACTCAACATCGTTCAAAATCCAGTTGAGTGGTGACTTCATTGATTCACCAAAGACGAATCTAAAAGCTGTTTTGTTGCACAATGGCAATGTTTTGTCATCCAATCCAGTTGTTCATGCAGTCCAAATGAAGGTAACTTATGACAGCATGAAACAAGTTTTGAGATGCATAAACTACGACCAACATTAGTGGCAGCTTTGAGGTGACCTGAAGGTTATTGACATTTTGTTTGATCTGCAGAGTGGGTATACAAACTACTGCTGTTTTTTCTGTGAAAGGGATAGTCGTGCAAGAGAGTCTCACTACACCAAGAGAGATTGTCCTTTTCGACAATCATTGGAGCCAGGGTGAAAAAATGTTCGCTATTCATTATCTATGAAATCAAGTAAGAATTTGTTACCATCCCTGCACATCAGGCTGATGTGACTGGATCTTGAATGAACGGATCTTGAATTTGACGTTCTGTTATCTTGTTTTTGTTTCTTCTTGGAGGGAACAATCTTGCAGGCTTTTGGCCTCTGGTTTCTTCTTTCTTGCATAAAGAAAAACTATAACTGCATCTGATGAAGCACTTTGTCAAAGCAATGGACAAAACTCAAGTCTTCAAGTATCTCTGCGAGAAATTTCCCATGTTAGGTCAAGAAAAAATAAATGAAGTCGTTTTTGTCGGTCCTCAGATCCGTGAACTTCTTCGAGAAGATGCATTTATAAGTGCACTGTATAGCAAAGAAAAGGATGCTTGGCAAACCTTCAAGCTAGTAGCAACAAGATTTCTTGGAAACAACAAGGCAGGGAACTACTGAGACTTGATGGAAAACTCTTTACGATATACACTAAGTTTGGCTGCAACATGTCACTCAAGAAACATTTTTTGCACTCTCATCTAGATTTCTATCCACAAAACTGGGAAGCAGTGAGGCACGAGTATGGCAAGCGATTTCATCGAGACATTGCAGGAATGGAGAAACAGTATCAGGGCAAATTGTGCCCATCAGTGCTTGCGGACTACTGCTGGGCAGTGACCAGGGATGTTCCATTTCATGAACTAGAGACAAACCCGTAAGCGCAGTGCAGAAGCTGAGTAATGGCTGAACTACATACTGATACATAAAAAGTGTTTTATGTATATGGCAGGTCAAATACATTCATGTAAAACAATCACAAACAGATGGAAATACATTGGTTTGTAACTCATGATTAAGACTGTATAGTCGGCATTATATACATAAATGTCAAATATAAAAGCTTAAATATCTTAGAAAGAGTAGCCAATCAACTGTTTTTAGTGTCATATTTGAATTACACGCATTTAAATCCATGAGAAACAGCAAATTTTATCTCCAAAGCAGACAGTTTATTTAATTAGCAGAAAAGTAAAATTAAAAGTACTCGTAGTTTGATCAATTTGTTTCATTAAACTAAATCTCTTACTGCATGTATGTAAGTATGTATGTAAGTATGCATGTATTTTTCTATCTATCTGTCTCTCTGTTTGTCTAAGAACTTGTTTAATGTGCAAAAGTATATCTGTGAGGAGCAAAGATGCGGCTGTGATAGAAATGGAATGGGTAGCACGGAAAGGCTAGACAAGATTAAGAAAATATAAGATGTATAGGCAGTGAGGTAATTATGTAAGAGTGGAACGTGAAAGTCTGAGTCAAAGAGGAATACACTGATATGGTGTAGCTTAGTATAAATACATGAGATAATCATCATCTCCCCCCTGGGGGTAGGGTTTTTTTTCAAGAATACTCCCTCAGTATCCCTGCTTGTCGTAAAAGGCGACTAAAAAGATTCCCGGAGGGTTAGTGCCCCTCCCCGGAAAACAGCTAACTAAAAAGACAAGCAATAAGCCTCGGACAAGGACTGACCAAAAGATGACGACCAAGGACCGGACACAGGACATGGTAATCCGAACGTGGAACGTAAGGGGAGCGAATGATGAGGTGAAAGAGGGAGAGATTGTCCAGGTGCTTGAGGGTGCGAAAGCTGATGTATGCGGAATAACTGAACCGAAATGGGGAGGTGAAAGTGTGAGAGAATGGGAGTATGGATGGGGTATATGTGCAGGAGTAGGTGAGAATGAGAGGGCAAAAGAAGGAGTATGTATAGTTGTGAGTAAAAGATGGAAGAAGAGCATAAGAGAGTATGGATAAGTTGGTTCAAGGATTGTGTGGGTAAAGTTGAAAGGTGGAATACAAATGTGGGCGATTGTGTGTGTGTATGCGCCAATGCAAGATCATGCAAGCAGAGTGAGAGAAGAGTTCTGGACAAATATGGAAGTGTGCATGGAAAAGTTTGGAAGGAATGAGAGAGTGTTTTTGATTGGTGATATGAATGGTAAAGTAGGGAATGTGAAGGTGGATGGAATAGTTGGTGAGTGGGGTGTGCCTGTTGAGATAGATGAGAATGGCAGTGCATTAGTGGACATTTGTGCTGGGAGGGGGTTGGTGATAGCCAATACCCTCTTCAGGCACAAAATGATCTACAGGTATACATGGCGAGTGATGAGAACGGTGGGTGGTGAACTGAATGAAAGGAAGGCAATGATTGATTATGTGTGTGTGGATGATAGGATTCATGTAATGGATGCAAGAGCTTATAGAGGTTGGGGGAGTGGACTTTCTGACCACTACTTGGTGGTGGCCAGAATCAAGGTCCAATTAGGATGGAGAAATAGAAGAAGGGAAGGACGGAAGAAGGAGTATTTGTAAGGAGAGTGGAAAGGTTACAAGAGGATGAGAAAAAGGCAGAGTATAAGAGAGAAGTGGTGGAACGGTTGGGCAAATATGAATTGGAGCAGATGGGGGACGTGGAAGGCGTGTGCAGGATATTTACAGAAGAAATATGTGCAGCATGTGATGTGGTGTGTGGGATGAAGAGAAGACGGCGGGTGTGCAAGGAAAAGAGTGGTGGAATGAAGAGGTGAGACAGGCTGTGGCACAAAAGAAGAAAGCATACAATGAATGGATGAGAAATAGGGGTGTGGAAGAAGTTGAGAAGTGGAAGAGAGAGTTATATGTAGAAAGAAAGAGAGAGGTGAAAAGATTAGTAAGAGAGAGTAAGAAGAGAGCGGATGAGGAATTTGGAAGGAACTTGAGTGTAAAGTGGAAGGACTGTAAGAAAATGTTCTGGAAAGAGGTGAAAAGAGTAAGACAGGGTGGAAGTGAAGTTAGCAGGGAAGTGAAAAATAAAAATGATGGATTACTAGTGGAGAAGGGAGAAAAAGTGAGGAGATGGAGAGAACACTTTAAGGAATTGTTGAACATAGAGGATGGAAGTAATGTGAGTATAAGAGGCTGGGTAATGGCTGGGAGAATGAGGGAGGCGAGAAGACAGGAAGAAAGCAGTATAGGATAGAAGTTGTGGAAGCAATAAAGAAAGTTAAATTGGGGAAAGCCCCAGGAATTGATGGAGTGTGTGGTTAAATGCTGAAGTATGGGGGAGAGATAGTAGTAGAATGGATGTGGAAAATGTGCAGATTGGCCTGGAAGGAAGGTAGAGTCCCGGAGGATTGGAAGTCAGGTATAATTATTCCCTTGTACAAAGGAAAAGGGGAAAAAGAAGTCGGTGGTAATCATAGGGACATCTGACTTCCTAGTATAATAGGAAAAGTGTATGGTAGGATACTTATTGACAGAGTTAGAGAAAGAACAGAGGATTTAGTTGGAGAAGAACAGGGAGGCTTTAGGAAGGGAAGAGGTTGTGTAAATCAGATATTCATTCTTAGATCCTTAGTGGAAAAGTTTCTAGAGAAGGGAATGAAGTATTATGCGGCTTTCATGGATTTGGAGAAAGCATATGACAGGGTGGATAGACAAAGATTGTGGAAAGTATTAAGAATATATGGTGTAGATGGGAAGTTCCTGAATGCTGTGAAGAGTATGTATGATGGTGCAAAGGCTGCAGTGCGTGTGGATGGTGAACTGAGTGAATTTTTCTCTTTGAAAGTTCAATCTGTACATGGATGGGGTAATAAAAGAGGTACAAGGTAGGGTAGTGGATGTTGGAGTGGCCCTGGTGAGAGAGGGTAGTGTCTGGAAACTCCCTGTACTGTTGTTTGCAGATGATACTGTGTTGTTGAATGAAGACGAAGGAGAGCTGTAAGGCTTGGTGGGTGAGTTTGGGAGAGTGTGTAAGAAACGGAATCTAAAGGTGAATGTAGGGAAGAGTAAAGTGATGGTCTTTGAGAGAGGTTAAGTCAGTGAATGTACAGTGAGGTTGGATGGTGAGGAATTGGAAAATGTGAGTACGTTTAAGTACTTGGGTAGTGTGATGAGTAAGGATGGAGGTTTGGAGGGTGAAGTGCTTGAAAGGATACAGCAGGGAAGAAAGGTTGCTGGTTCCTTGAAAGCAGGGAAGTGAGCATGGAAGTGAAAAAGTTACTACATGACAGTATTGTGAAACCAACTCTAACATATGGAAGTGAAGCTTAGACGTTGCTGGAAGGACATAAGTCAAGAGTGAGAGCAGTGGTAATGAGTTATTTAAGAGGAGCCTGTGGAGTCACATGGAGAGACAGGCTGACAAATGAGGATATAAAGGAGCATTGTGGTGTGGCTGTGGATGTGATAGGAAACGTTAGGAGGCATACTCTGAGGTGGGTTGGCCACGTGGAGAGGATGGAGGGTGAAAGACTGACGAAGAGAGTGTATGTGAGTGAGGTGGAGGGGGGAAGAGGGAGGGGGAGGCCGAGGATGAGATGGAGGGATGGGGTGGAGAGGTATATGAGAGAGGG
Organism: Coenobita brevimanus; assembly: GCF_032717465.1. NCBI lineage: Eukaryota > Metazoa > Arthropoda > Malacostraca > Decapoda > Coenobitidae > Coenobita > Coenobita brevimanus. The sequence goes on from NC_137058.1 coordinate 21,154,868, forward strand.
GGGTGTGAGTTGGGAGCACGGCAGTGAAATGGCGGGGGACAGGGCGGCGTGGAGGCGATTTGTTTGTGGCCACCCCGAACGGGATTGAGGCGTCTGGCAATAGATAGATAGATAGATAGCTTACTCTTCCGTGACAACATGGAATATAGATATCAAGAGTTTGACTCCGGTGACATGAATAAGAATGGAAGGAAAGGCCAAGAGACAAGTAATATCCTTCTCCCGCCCTGTACCTTGACCACAGGCATTGCGACATTGCTCGCAACACAAGTGCTGGGGGTGGGATCATTATATCTCACCGTCAGTACTTGGGAGGAGGAATTCCAGCTCCCACTTCCGTCCATGTAGCTGGTCACCTTTTGCAATGGGAAGGAAATGCGTGGAAAGTGTTCCTTCTCCCATGTCCCCAGGGATGAATGTGTAACTACTATTGTTAATACAAAATTTATGGTGAGGTCGACAATGCTGTTAAAACCTCCTTAAGAGATGCTTTTAATTGAGACGATATTTTGAAAATATAACCTGATTCATAGGAAACAACAGAATCTAGACAGCGAGGCTCTTTCGATAAGACAATAAGCTACCAATTGAGACAAGGGAAGACTGAGTTGATTTCAACAGAAAGGATGGGGATGGGGAATAATTCATTATTTATTTATCTTGTTCATATTCTCGACCCTCTCCCACCAAGTTTCCCAACTGAACCTTTCAACCTCCTTCTCTCGTTGCTTTCGTCCATCCTTTCACCTCATAACCCTCAAAGTAATACCACCTCCATCACCATCCTAGTAAAACACCCTGAAAACTTCATCCCCCACCCCACACCACCCACTACTAACCCCTTGCTGCTGTTATTGCAGTTGTGGTCCCAGGTCCATCTGGACGTGATCTCAGAGGTCTGCTGTCCTTTGTCGAAGTACAAGAAGGAAACTGAGAGACGTTTGTATAATTGCTGCCAGGTTCTATCGGTGCCACCGTGTGAAGACTATCCTCTCCAACACCTTATAATACTCATCAAGACTGATTGTAAAATATCATTCCATAATTCCACTCTGATGCCACAAGGGGAGGGAGACGCATCTTCCCAAGGTAGAAAAAAAATGGAAGCAACCCAGTTATAACAGAAATTTAGATTAACCCGCCTCGTCCCGTCGACGTATGGGTACATTGCAACGATTTGCATTTGCCAGTCCCGGCGACATACCGGTACGTCATGCAATTGCAAGGTCCCTAATTTGCACAATTTTCAATTTTTGCGCGTGATTTTTCGTATGTATACACGGGACACCTTCCTCTATTCCTCTACAAAATGCCAAGTAGGGACAATGCCTTACACTGCATAACCTCCCCCTCCCCCCCTCATGCCATTGTCTCGGCAATTCACCTATAACCAGTGACCTGGCCAGTAAAGATATTCAGGGCCAGAGTGATTCCTCAATCGATGACAATGTGGAGGACAAAGTTTACATAGCATTAGAAGAAACAGTCAGAAATAATGATCAGGTAATGTGGCAAAAAAAGGTCAGGTATGGTGATTAGTTAGTGAGTGAAACAATGCCTATAATGCCTATATTACTGCTTGAAAACCAATATACTCTCATACTACATATAAATTCGTACCAAGTAAATAAATACCATTTATGAGTGGATAAAATAGTTACCCTCCCATAGAACTCGTTTTCTTTGATGCCAGCATGTTAGAAAACCCAGTCAGGTAAGGAGGAACTCCTACCTGGATTGAGTATTTTAAACCTCAGGTGAGCGATTTCTCTATGAATTTTCGATGTTTCTCACCAAAAGCGAAGGTTTTAGCCAAAAAAAAAAAAAAATCGAAAATACCTCGGGATTGGGGGATGTCGGAGGTGCGGAAAACCTCGGGACGTGACGGGTTAAAAAAAGAAGAATTTTTTTTTCGCATGTGATAATGGAAGTTCATTTTCCAGTACCTGTGGGGGAGGACGATGACAGGAAGAATATAGGGTGGTGGCCACCACCAGGAACCATCCCTATGGTAAAAAAATATTATCTAGTGGTACCAAGGATAACAGTATATTTAAGCTGCAATGACAGTTATTGTTGTTCTAGTTGTTTAACATCGGTCCTTCTGACCAAGTAGACCGGTTGACCGCAGAGGTGCAATCGCCTGTATGAGGTTGTCCCATTGGTTTTCCATATCATTGAGGTTGTCTGCATCTTAATGTAGTGTGTACTGTACAGTACTCCAATATATATGTTGTGCCATGTGGGCATATTCACGTGTAGTCTGTGATTCCACCCAACCCAAATCTAAGTTGGTAACTGAGGAAGTCAGGTTGATGTCCTTATGTATGCCTAACTATGTGAACGCCATTAGCTCTCTTTAAGGATATCTCTGATTGGTGGATGTCTGGGAAGGAAGAGTGGTTTGTACTGTAATATTCTGCTCGAGATGTTGTACTACCCTGTGCATCAAGTGCGCATATATGTGTTTTTCATTGCTAGTGTGCGAGTGTCTGGAGATAGGATGTTGAGGAAGATCTGTCAGTGTTTGTATGGGGATGATACTATATACCTAGCTGTGCGGTGGCTGTCATATCATGACACAGTAGTTACGTGTTAGCGAAGGCTGTCGCATAGAATTATGTACCTTTCCTATCAAGATGTTCTCTGACAAGGGAGTCATTAGCTTCAGACAGTAAGTGACCTATGGAAGTAGTAATGGTGCAGCCAGTGATAATGTGTAATGCATTGTTCTGAATGGTCCGTAAGGTGTTGTAGTGGATTTTAATAGGATGGGAGTCCATACCAGGGAGGCATAGGAATCATTGACCTATTACAATATTTACAGAATAGGGAGAGTGTTTCTTTTTTGTTGTCCAAATTCAGTCACTCTGAGAATTGTAAGTGCAATTAATCTCCAAATGCATCTCCTCTTTATGTAATATATGTGGTCCCTAAAGCTGTGTTCATTGTTCTGTATCACTCCAGGGATCTTGATGTAAGGGTTATGATGCACATGTACTATGGGACACAAAAGTATCGGTGCACAATATGCATGAAACATTTTGGAACACAGAACGATGATCACTGAAATGTAAGTGTCCGACCTACCACACATTGGTAGCCTTGATGTCGGGAGGTGTCATATACCACCAACTAACAATATCCTCTTGCAAACATATAGCATGTGTTATGTTTATATTAACAGTCATTGTTAATACATGATGAGACTTTGGTAATGTACAGCGGTTGTTCGAATATCTCTGGTAGGCATCGGAGCCCCTGTGCACCGATATTTTTGTGACCCATGATACCTCATTAAGTGTAGCGTTAGGGTTGTATCTGTGCTCGAAAGTGTTACTGGTTATGAGCATGGTGAAAGACTTGGCTCGCGCAATTATCAGCCTGTTCTCTACTATCTATGCCTGAAGTGTATTGTTGTAAATGAAAATTTGTGTCTGCAATATGCTCTGCAGTTGTTATGGTAGCATCATCTGCATACAAGGTAATGTTTGTAGGAGGCTGAGGAATTGGAATAACATTCATATATTGTACAAGTTAATGAGTGTAGGTTAACAGCGGAACCCTGGGGAACCCCATGAGGGAAGTTTCCTGTTCGTGATGGCGTGATGGAAGTGAAAGTGTTCCATGCAACTTAAAGCAATTATAAGGTGCTGCAGCAAGGATGGTGTATCAAAATGTTGATAATTGTCAGTTGGTATGCTCTACTGGTGACATACCATATGTGCTGGTAATTATGAGGTGCTGTTCCAAGACTGATATACAACAAATGTTGATGATTATGAGCCTCTGTGATTCAAGGTTGACATACCATGGTCTGGCTGCTAATGGATTTACATGCCAGCTTATGAGAGATGCAGATTTATTATCTCCTGGGTGGACCCTGGGATGTTACCCATGCATGTAGTGCAACACTTCCGGTTCATCATAATGATATTCATATACATTATCGGTATCACCTCTCTCTTCCTTTCTACATATAACTCTCTCTTCCGTCTCACAACTTCCTCCACACCCCTACTTCCCATCCATTCACTGTATGCTTTCTTCTTTTGCATCATCCCTTGTCTCATCTCTTCATTCACTATGCTGTTCCTTGCACCCCCTTTTGTCTTCTCCTTACCCCATACACCACCTCACATGCTGCACAGATTTCTTGTGAAAATCCATACTCTCTTATATTCTCCTTCCAAAAGTTGCACACAACAATACATAATCGTTCTTGTGCCCTCTCATTCTCACCTACTCCCATGCATATACCCCATCCATACTCCCACTCTCTCACACTCTCACCTCACAATTTACAGGTAGTCTCAGATATTCCACATAGCCTATGTCCACTTTTGCATCCTCAAGCACCTGGACATTCTCTCTCTCTCTCTCTCATCTCATCATTCGCATCGCTTACATTTCATGTAGCAGTCCGTACCATGTCCTTTGGTCCTTAGTCGTCACTATTGGTCAGTCTTGGCCCAAGGCTTCTTGTTTGTATTTTTAGTGAGTTGTTTTCTGCGGAGGAGCACCAACTCTCCGCCAACCCACTTGTCACGTAGGGAACACTTGTTGGTTGGTTATGAGATTACTACCCAGCGTTGTAAATGATTTCCTGGATTACAGGAAATCGTTTTACCAATGCTACATTTTAATGTTATACAATTTGATGATGATTTCGTATAAGAAATTTCTTCTCTTGATACTATATCCAACAATTGTAGAAAAGCAAAAGTAACAAGAACGATTAAATACAAATGAAGAAATGAACAGTAAGACAAACATTCTCTCAGAGAAAACGAGCAACCTCACTCACTTTTTCAATGCACCCAGACTCTCCAGGCCAAGGTCACGTCTCCCACGTAAGGCCCAAGGTCAAACAAACACTCAGCCATCTTTCATCAACAATGACATAACCTTAACACCAAGATCACTTATGAAAGCCACGATAAAGAGTAAACTGAAGAATTCCAATGTTACTGTGTTAGAAGAAACATGCAAAGTGAACGGTCTATCAATAGTGAGTGCTGTATGTTGGATAAAAGAAAATGGGGAAACTAGTGTTTTCCTAGATATGCTGATGAATGGAGATGTGCAGAGTAATAAAGGAACTTGTATATGTAATTTAGAGACTTGTCCAGCTCCTAAACGTGAAGTAACAATAAATAGAACATCATGCAAAAGTAAATCGGAAGAAAGGGATTGCATAAAAGAACATTTGATTCACTCAAAATGTATTAATGTAGAGAGTGACCCACTGGACTTACTACAAAATCACTGACAGACAGTCACATTGCCTGGTGAAATATTAGGTTGTACAAATTTATTACATCACACAATGAACGTAAAACCTGACACAACCGCACACTTGCAGCGTGTATTCATTAAACAAAATATTGATGAAATGATAAGTTTGGGTATCATTGAACCTCCAGTGTCCCCATGGAACATACCACTTTTCTTTGTACCTAAACCAAACAGTGAAATGCTGGCAGTTATTGCTCATTGCAAACTAAACCAGCAAACCATTCCTGATAATTTTCCCATGCCATTGTTAAGTGACGTTCGAAAAAATACTGGACCAGAAAACCATGTATTTTTAACAACCAATTTGCTCAGTGACTATGACCAGATAGAGTTAGAAGAGAAGGCACACAAACATACAGCATTTTCTGCAAATAGTGGCCATTTTCATTACCTCAGAAAGCCCAAGAGGCTTTGCACAGCTCCTAGTGGCCATTTTCATTACCTCAGAAAGCCCATGGGGCTTCGCACAGCTCCAGGCACTTTCCAACGAATAAAGAATAGTGTGTTATCAGGAATGTTAGGTGATGGCACTTTTGTTGATCTGGATTACATTATAATTGCAACAAAAGCAAGAGAAGAGGATTTACAGAAATCAGGCCAACTCCTATATAAGTTAGCCAATGCTAGATTGAAAATTAAGCTGTCTAAACTTAAAATTTGCATTAAAGAAATTAAATTCTTTGGCCATAGGCCGGATGCAGAGGGTATCCACACTTCAGACGAAAACATAAAAGCAGCAAGAGATTTCCATAAACCCAGAAATGTGGATAAAGTGCAATAGCTTCTGGGACTAACAGGATTATAGAGCTTTTATACAAGGATTTTCTAATATAGCAAAGCCATTATTCCACCTACTGAGAGAAAAAAAAAAAACTATACTTCAGTTGGCAGAGGAACAAAGGGTAGTATTTAATTATTTAAAAGATAAACTTACAAGTGCACTTTGCTAGACACATCCAAACTTTAATAAGTGCACCTGGCTTGGCACATCCAAACTTTAATAAACTATTAATAATTCGCACATGTGCCTCACGAAAAGCTTTAAGAGCCATACTGATGCAAGAAGATAAACATGGAAAATATCAACCAACTGCATTTACCAGTAAACAAAGAAAAGGAGCAGAGAAAAATTATTTTAGGCTGCAACAGACCTAGAGGCTCTAACAGTGATATTTGCATTAAAAAAAAAAAAAATCGTGATCTTGTATATGGTTACGAAATTCGCCTCTGTACTGATCATAAGCCTCATGGGCATGTTTCAGGTAAAACTCCTCACTAGGAGGAGAGCACGATGGAAATGTACAGTCTAGAATTACAATGTTAATATTCATTATTTAAAAGGTAAAATAAATATGACAGCTGACGCTTTATCATGAAATCCAACAACTGTCAATGTTGCTACAATGAATCTAAGGGAAATACTCCCCAACAATGAAGAAATCTCCCAGGCAAAAAGACAGGACCCCATATGGTCTAAAGATATATATATAATTAAAAATCAGGTGATGATATTACCCAAGCTACATGTACCACTTAAACAACTCACAGTAATAAACAATACCTTATATAGGGTACATCCAGGACAACCAAACCATAGAAGAAGTAACAGGCAGTTAGGCATTCCTAATAAAATAAAACCTCGCATTTTAAAGATAAAACATGACAGGTCACATGCAGGTCATCCTGGCAAAGACAGGATAGTCAAGCAGGACCGGATATCATATAATTGACCATCGTTACACAAAGACATACATGATCATATTGACAGATGTGAATCATGTGCAAAGCACAAAGGTTACACTTTAACATCACCACCCTTAGGAAAATAGGCTGTGCCTACCCAACCTTGGACTGTTGTCGCAGTTGCCTTACATTGGCTACCCTTATCTAATAATCACAATATATTTTTGTTGCTACTAATCATTTCTCGCAATATATATTTTTGGTCCCAATTAAAGATGAGATAGTAGAAACAGTCCTGTAGGTAATCACAGATAATATTATTTGTAGGTTCCCCACACCAAAGGTGGAAATAAGTGATAATGGAAGAGAATTTAACTATTAGATCTTACAAGAAATGTGTAAACAATATAATTTTTAACCTGCGGCGTCCCGTCGACATACTTCCACGTCCTCACGTTATGTCACTGCCAATCCCGTTGACGTACTTCAACGTCCTGCAATTGCAAGGTTCATAATTTCCACAATTTTCAAAATTCGCGCAAAATTTTCGATTCGCCCACGTACCCAAGCCTCCCCTACCTGCCGCCAGGCGGGCAGCGTCCTAGACCCCACGTGACCCGCGATCACCCTTGTCTCGGTCACTCACCTGCTAGCAGTGACCCAGGTCAGACATGGCGCGGAAAGGTCTCTCAGACGAGGAAATTGCATCCGCCCTGGAAGCCTTCACTGGAGATAGTGATTCTCCACTTGATGATGATGTGGTGGATCGTGATTATGTCCAGCCAGAGGAAGAAATAAGTAGCAGTGATGAAGAGGTCCCTTTGCCCTAGAAAACGCGGTATGTGACATACCGTAAGGCAAGGGAAGGCCAGCCTGCTCCCCAACCACATGCACGGCTATCTCTCCATCCCGAATCTGATGAGGAAGAGGATGAGGATGATGAGGATGACGGCGGCTTAGGACGTGATATCGCCTCGTGGTTGGGAAAAGAAAAAATATCACCCCGAGGATCAGAAGGTGGGGCGAGAAGACATATAAGGTATGGTGAAAGTCTTTTGTCTGGGGAAGTGGAAAGTGGTGTGGTGGGATTGCTGGGTGAAAGGGAAAGTGGTGTGGGGGTAGTGCGGGGTGAAGGGGCAAGTGGTGTGAGGGAGGCAGCACGAGCACGTGGTGCACGTAGGCCTAGGGGAGAGGAGGTGGAGCCACTCCCCAGCACGTCTTTCACCCCACAATATTCCCAAACTTCCTCCCCACAGCCCCAGGATGTGGGGAAAGGAAGGAAAGGAAAGGGAAAGGGTAAAGGAAAAGGGAGAGGGAAGAGAAGTGCGAGTGATGAGAGGCGCCGCTCTCCACCTCCCCAACCTCCCCCATCACCCTCACCTCCCCATCCTGACGAAGGGGACGATGGGGACGTGGCTGGAGACGGTGGTGTCTCGTGGAACTGGGAAGATGGGAGTAATTTTACTCCCATCATTCACCCTTTCACTGAGGAGTGGCGGTCTGGTTGCACGGCTCCAGGTGTGCATGCGGGTTCGTCTAGGGTGGATTTTTTCCACTTGTTCTTTGGGGAGGCGTTTGTGGGGCGCATAGTTGAACAGACTAACATATTTTCACGAACACAGCGCCGTGAAAGTGAACGTTTGGGAACCACGAGCAGGCATTCCCAACAATATGACTATCCCGTTACAATTTCAGAGATGTTCTTATTTTTTGCCCTGGTTCTCTTGATGGGTGTGGTAAGGAAAAACCAAATTCCTGCCTACTGGACAACTGACCCAATGATCCTCACACCTTTCTTTGGAAAGGTGATGAGTCGTAACAGATTTCAGTATATTCTCGGCCGCCTCCACTTTTTTGATGCAGAAGATCCAGCCAATGCAAATAACACAGATAAAATGAGGAGAATTAGACTGGTATTTGATCATTTACGGGAAATGTTCCGCTCCTCATTTTATCCCTACAGAGACCTCGTCATAGACGAGAGTCTTGTGTTGTGGAGAGGCAATATTTCCTTTAGGCAGTACATACCCAGCAAGAGACACCTTTTCGGGTTCAAGATCTTTGTTATGTGTGACTGTAAGACTGGTTATGTGCAAGACATAGTCTTGTACACGGGCGCACAGACAGATATAACAGAAGATCGGAGTATAGGACTCTCTGGGGCCGTGGTGAAGACAATGATAGAGGAGTACCTTCATCGTGGTCATGTGTTGTACCTGGACAACTGGTACACTAGCCCTCTTCTCGCTAGGTTCCTCCACCAACACGACACCGGAGTCTGTGGTACAGTCAAGAGAAACCGTCGCCATATGGTCAAGATAGGGAGGAAACTTGACAAGAACGAGGTGGTTTTCTTCCAGGCCAGTAACATCCTTGCCACCCTGTGGAACCACAACAGGGAAGTTTGCCTCCTGTCAACTGTTCACAGCCCCCTGATGCACCGCACAGACTCCGTGGATCACCATAGCGAGAGGAGACGCAACGTATGGAAACCCGAGTCTGTACTGGACTATAATCTGAACATGAGGCAAGTGGATCAGTCAGACTCGATGATTTCAAGTGTTGACTGTGCCAGGACCACGATGAAGTGGTACAAGAAACTCTTTTTCCACTTGCTCGACATCACGGTCCTGAATGCCCACTACCTGCACGCCATGACCACTGGAGTATCCGAGACCTTTGAGGGGTTTGTGAGGGAGCTGGCACGTGAAATAATCGCCAAGCATGCCCAGGACAGACCCACACACCGCACCCGCACCCCCATGGCTGCCCAGACTCCCCTACGTCTTGCAGGACGCCACTATCCTAGCACGATCCCTTCCGACCCAAACCGTCGTAAACCCCAGCGCCGCTGCCATGTATGTAAGCACTCGACAGTCAGACCATCCACTCAGAGAAAAGACACAAGGTACGAGTGTGTCGAGTGCAATGTTGCGTTGTGCCTTCAGCCTTGTTTCAAAGAATACCATAATTTCCTACACTACTGAAACTGTGTGGGATGGCGATATGACGCTCATTATAATGGTAAGGCCAGTCAGTAGGTGCTAAGTCAAATATAAAGTTGAAATGGGTGTAATGTTTTCAGGAAAGTAATGTATAAGTTGAGAATTAGTGTATTTGAAAGAAGTGATATCAAAACTACACCCACTGTGTAAATCTGCAAAAATATGACGCTCAGTATAACACTCTGGTCAGTAAATATGTGACAGTAAGAATATAAAGTGGAAACGGGTGTAATGTTAGCATGAATAAAATGTATAAGTTGAACAATAGTGTAAGTTGTAATAATTGATGTCACGAGTACACCCACATTCTGGTCAGTAAGTATGTGATAGGAATTATATAAAGCGGAATTTGTTGTAATGTTAGTAGTAAGGTATTTTATAAGTTGAATACTAGTGTAAGATGAAACAAATGATATCGCGATAACACTCCCTGTGTAAGTACGCGCTAATATGACACTCAGTTGAATCGTAAGGTCTGAAATTATGTGATATCAATTAAATCAAGTGTAAACATGTGCAATGTTAGTGGAGAATTATTATATAAGTACAAAAATAGGTTGTAAGTTGAAATAGTAGTCATAGCGACTTCACCGTGTGTGTTATTATGCGCTATTATTACGCTAAATATTTACGTAAGGCCTGAAATTATCTCAAAACAGTTCTATAAAGTTGAAAAGTGTATAATGTTATTAGGAAAGTATTATGTAAGTAGAAAAAACACAATACGAGTTGAAACAACAGTCACAGCAAGTTCACTCACTACGTAAATAAGTGCTAACATTAGGCTAAATGTTATCGAAAGGCCTGTGAATACGTAAAAACAGTTCAATAAAATGTAAACTGGTATAATGTTATTGTAGAAGTATTATGTAAGTAAAAAAAAAATGATATGTATCATGATTTTCGAATGTTAGCGATTCATCGTGACCAGTCTGCCCGATTTTGCTCGTTTTGCACGATGGTACAATGCTTATTTCTGCTCTATTTTTATATAAAATCCAATTTACTCTTTTATCACATGTTTTTATGTTTGTAATAAATACATATCTACTTACTTTCATTGGTTTCCCAGGCTTATAATACCATAGAAAACGTTAGAGGCTCAGACCACCTACAGAGAACACGGTGCCAGGTGTGACCAAGGCATACCTGTTTAGGGCAATTATGGACCCCGGGGAACAATTTCTTTGTGACTGACCATTGTTTCTGACCAAAAGCGAAAGTTTTAGCAAAAAAAATTTGGGTCCAAAAATGGTCGGGATTGGGGGTTACCATTGGTGAGAAAGTGGTCGGGACGGGGCGGGTTAACAAAGTTAATGTTTTAGCCAGTCACCAAGCTTCCAATGGATTAAGAGACAGATATAAAAGAGCGAGATGTACTGTCACATTCTCAGTGAGAATTATGCAGACTAAGATGCTTGGATCCCCAGAGTTAAAGCGTCAGTTAACTGTTCAATTAACAAGTCTGTACGAGACACACCTTTTTTTATTAATTACAGGGCGGACAAACTCTCCCATTCATAATACTGGAAGGTAAGCAAATGCCTATATACAATTGTGAAGATTATCCTAAGCTTCGTTTACGAATATTCCAAGAGATACACACATAGTTAAAGAAACAAGTAAAGATGTCCATGGAAGAAATGACGGAATCATTTCATAAGAAGACAAAGGAATTAAATATCAACATAGGTGACACTGTTTATGGCATCATTCACACTAGAGACATTAACTGTAACGGATATTTGAAGGTCCATATAGGGTAATTAAGAGAACAGTGATTAAGTATTAATTAAGTCACTATCGAGTGATGAAGAGAGCAAATTCATATTGATCATTAAGAAAGAGTCTCACGAAATTTAGCATGCAGTTATACAACATCGGATAGGCCTACAACCAAAGAACCAAGCAAGTACGATAGAAATAAACCGGAGGAAATTAACACATACTAGAATAAAATACAATAGCATACCGAACATACACACATAGGTGCAATTTAATACAGAAATTACCATAACAAGCATATACATAACCAAGGAATCGATTTAGACTCGTTTTATAGGTAATACATTGAATAATTTAGAGCAGAGTCATTTTTCTCCAAGAGCCAGATTAAAGTCAAGATAACTGAAAAGTTAATCATCAGTATCATCCCTAGTATGACTTGCAGACATCATTGGAATAACTATCTAATAAAATTATTCTCTCGGCAGGTAAAGATGAGGGGAATTACCCCTTGGATTCTACTGTTTATGCTTATAGCAAGAGGAACTCCTCACATTCTCAACATGTATGAGAAAAGGTTGCCTTATCACACCAACCGCCTCTACAGCTATTGCGCACGACACAGTGAGTAAAGAAATTAGTTTGGACATACTGTACAGCCTACCAGTCATGTTGCAGAACATAGCAAGACCACTCTGAACTCTAGAAGCAGTATTTAGAGGGTCTTCTTCATAATTCATCCAACACAAGAAGTGGCTGAAATCATTAAGTTAGCAGACTGGAAGCTAGAACAGGTTAAGACCATTAGGAACACAATGATGCAGAACATTCCATCACATTGGACAGACAAAATTAGGGAAACAAACATTGCAAATACATGTGACACACATTGTTGTTCGATCAAGGTGGAGCAATTCTAGGTAACATTTTTGGATTTGCTACAGAAAGTGACCTTAAAGAAAGACATAACAAATTTAACATTATTGCCCAAATTCTCTCATATCAACATAAGCTAGCTGATGCCTAGAACAGTTTAATGATGACGATTATAAAAAACCTTTGAAAGACAGAAAAATTATTTCAAGAGATAGTATAGAACTAATGCACTAGAAGGGAGTACAACACTTCCAACACTTCTCAGTGGTCATGGAACATACTGTCATAATAATACTTAGCCTGCCCTGTACCAGCAACGTATTTATACACTGGGCCCTATATATGCACAAAATGCCAGTGACAGATACATGTCATCAGTTTGAAATATTTGCCAAAATTCAAAAATTCAATATTGGGCACGAGATATTTGCCAGGGATACCCCCCTGGGGGTAGGTTTTTTTTTTTTTTCAAGAATACTTCTCCAGCATCACTGCTTGTCGTAAAAGGCGACTAAAAAGATTGGCGGAGGGTTAGTGCCCCTCCCCGGAAAACAACTAACTAAAAAAACAAACAAGAAGCCTCGGACAAGGACTGACCAAATGATGACGACCCAGGACCGGACAAAGGACTTGGTAGTGGCTACGTGGAATGTAAGAGGAGCGAATGATGAGGTGAAAGAGAGAGAGATTGTCCAGGTGCTTGAGAGTGCAAAAGTAGATGTATGTGGAATAACTGAAATAATATGGAGAGGAGAAAGCGTGAGAGAATGGGAGTATGGACGGAGTATATGTGCAGGAGTAGGTGAGAATGAGAGGGCAAAGGAAGGAGTATGTATAGTTGTGAGTAAAAGATGGAAGAAGAGCATAAGACAGTATGGATCAGTTGGTTCAAGGATTGTGTGGGTAAAGTTGAAAGGTGGAATACAAATGTGGGGGATTGTGTGTGTGTATGCGCCAACGCAAGATCGTGCTAGCTGAGTGAGAGAAGAGTTCTGGACAAATGTGGAAGTGTGCATGGAAAAGTTTGGAAGGAATGAGAGAGAGTTTTTGATTGGTGATATGAATGGTAATGTAGGGAATGTGAAGGTGGATGGAATAGTTGGTGAGTGGGGTGTGCCTGCTGTGATAGATGAGAATGGCAGTGCGTTAGTGGACATTTGTGCTGGGAGGGGGTTGGTATTAGTCAATGTCCTCTTCAGGCATAAAATGATCCACAGGTATACATGGCGAGTGATGAGAACGGTGGGTGGTGAACTAAATGAAAGGAAGGCAATGATTGATTATGTGTGTGTGGATGATAGGATTAATGTAATGGATGCAAGAGCTTATAGAGGTTGGGGGAGTGGACTTTCTGACCACTACTTGGTGGTGGCCAGAATCAAGGTCCAATTAGGATGGAGAAATAGAAGAAGGGAAGGATGGAAGAAGGAGTATTTGTAAGGAGAGTGGAAAGGTTACAAGAGGATGAGAAAAAGGCAGACTATAAGAGAGAAGTGGTGGAACGGTTGGGCAAATATGAATTGGAGCAGATGGGGGACGTGGAAGGCGTGTGCAGGATATTTACAGAAGAAATATGTGCACCATGTGATGTGGTGTGTGGGATGAAGAGAAGACGGAGGGGTGTGCAAGGAAAAGAGTGGTGGACTGAGGAGGTGAGACAGGCTGTGGCACAAAAGAAGAAAGCATACAATGAATGGATGAGAAGTATGGGCGTGGAAGAAGTTGAGAGGCGGAAGAGAGTTATATGCAGAAAGAAAGAGAGAGGTGAAAAGATTAGTAGGAGAGAGTAAGAAGAGAGTGGATGAGGAATTTGGAAGGAATTTGAGTGTAAAGAGGAGGGACTGTAAGAAGATGTTCTGGAAAGAGATGAAGAGAGTAAGACAAGGTGGAAGTGAGGTTAGCAGGGGAGTGAAAGATAAAAATGGTAGATTACTAGTGGAGAAGGGAGAAAGTGTGAGCAGATGGAGAGAACACTTTAAGGAATTGTTGAACATACAGGATGGAAGTAATGCGAGTATAAGTGGCTGGGGAATGGCTGGGAGAAGGAGGGAGGTGAGAAGACAGAAAGAAATAAGTAGGATAGAAGTTCTGGAAGCAATGAAGAAAGTCAAAATGGGGAAAGCCCCAGGAATTGATAGAGTGTGTGGTGAAATGCTGAAGCATGGGGGAGAGATAGTAGTAGAATGGATGTGGAAGATGTGCAGACTGGCCTGGGAGGAAGGTAGAGTCCCGGAGGATTGGAAGTCCCTTGCACAAAGAAAAGGGGAAAAAGAAGTGTGTGGTAATCATAGGGGCATTTGTCTTCTTAGTATAATAGGAAAAGTGTATGGTAGGATACTTATTGACAGAGTTAGAGAAAGAACAGAGGATTTAGTTGGAGAAGAACAGGGAGACATTAGGAAGGGAAGAGGTTGTGTAGATCAGATATTCATTCTTAGATCTTTAGTGGAAAAGTTTCTAGAGAAGGGAAAGAAGTTGTATGCGGCTTTCATGGATTTGGAGAAAGCATATGGTAGGGTGGATAGACAAGGATTGTGGAAAGTATTAAGAATATATGGAGTAGATGGAAAGTTGTTGAATGCTGTGAAGAGTATATATGATGGTGCTAAGCCTGCAGTGCACGTGGATGGTAAACCAAGTGAATTTTTTTCTTTGGAGGTTGGGTTGAAATAAGGATGTGTCATGTCTCCATGGCTGTTCAATCTGTTCATGGATGGGGTAATAAAAGAGGTACAAGGTAGAGTAGTGGAGGTTGGAGTGTCCTTGGTGAGTGAGGATAGTGTTTGGAAACTCCCTGTACTGTTGTTTGCAGATGATACTGTGTTGTTGAGTGAAGACGAAGGGGAGCTGCAAGGATTGGTGGATGAGTTTGGGAGAGTGTGTAAGAAACGGAATCTAAAGGTGAATGTAGGGAAGAGTAAAGTGATGGTCTTTGAGAGAGGTGAAGTCAGTGAATGTACAGTGAGGTTGGAAGGTGAGGAATTGGAAAATGTGAGTACGTTTAAGTACTTGGGTAGTGTGATGAGTAAGGATGGAGGTTTGGATGGTGAAGTGATTGAAAGGGTACAGCAGGGAAGAAAGGTTGCTGGTTCTTTGAAAGCAGTGATAAGAAACAGGGAAGTGAGCATGGAAGTGAAAAAGTTACTACATGACAGTATTGTGATACCAACTCTAACGTATGGAAGTGAAGCTTGGACATTGTTGGAAGGACACAAGTCAAGAGTGAGAGCAGTGGAAATCAGATATTTAAGAGGAGCCTGTGGAGTCACATGGAGAGACAGGCTGACGAATGAGGATATAAAGAAGCGTTGTGGTGTTGATGTGGATGTGATTGGAAGCGTTATGAGGAACACACTGAGGTGGTTTGGCCATGTGGAGAGGATGGAGGGTGAAAGACTGACGAAGAGAGTGTATGTGAGTGAGGTGGAGAGGGGAAGAGGGAGGGGGAGGCCGAGGATGAGATGGAGGGATGGGGTGGAGAGGTATATGAGAGAGGGGAGTGTGATTTGGGAGCAGGGGAGTGAAATGGCGGGGAACAGGACGACGTGGAGGCGATATGTTTGTGGCCACCCCAAACGGGATTGAGGCGTCTGGCAATAGATAGATAGATAGGTAGATACTCCCGCTCTTATCTAGGCCTAATACCAACGCTATGGGTCATCACTGTGTCCCTCCTCCAGCACAGGGCCCTGCCAACCCTGTCCCAATTAGTGAGTGAGTGAGCACTATGGTGCATCGCAGTATTCCCCAACACTAGATTGACGAGCTTCTGAACATATGATGAAGAAAGTGTTTCTCCCACTGAAGATGATGTAGCTGATTGAGACTACTTCCAACCTGAGTTGGAATCAAGCAGCGAGGACGAGATTTCATCCCCAAGAAAGGCAAGGTATATGGCAATCTGCATGGCTGTATCTCACCTTGCACCACCACCACCGCCACTTTGCCACGCCACTCTCACTCCATGGACGATTCCTCTAGTGATAGGGAATACAAGGCCAACCCCTCAGGTGAACATCGGCTGCCATGGTGGTTAGGATCGTCCCCCAAAATTCAGAGGAGTGGGGAAGAACTGTTTAGTAAAAAGTACAAGGTGAGCAGTGCTTTGTTCTATTCACATGCTGTGCGATGATACCCGCCACCTCCAGCCCCATGCCACGTTGCCTCTCCCCAGTGCAGTACCTCCACTGCACCTGAAACTCCCAACACTCCCTCCCCACACCCTCCCTGCGCTTCCTCCCCGCAACCTCAAACAGTGAGGAAAGGAGTAAGAGGTGAAGTAAATGGGAAGGGAAAAGGGATGGGAAAGAAAAGTACAAGTCGTGGGGAAACTGAGAAAGCAAGCTCTATTCCCCAACCTCTTCCCCCATCTGCTACCGAATTTCCTCCCCATCCTGATGACGGCAACAGAGGTTGCCCCATTGGTGACGAGGGCGAAACAGAAGAAGGGGATGAAATCACATGGGAGTGGGTAGATGGGAGGAATTTCATTCCCATGATTCATCCCTTCACATGCGGTGATATGGCATGTTGTACTGTGTTGGAGCTGACTCCCACCTCAAGGAGAATCTCTTTCTTTTTAGACTTTTTTATGAACGAGTTAATATTGATAATCGTTCTCCTCTCTAACACCTATGCTGCCATCTGTTGTGGCACAACCCCATACACACCCCACAGCCGACTCTTTGATGCAGACATAACAAGTGACGAATTTTACCTCTTCCTGGCCCTGGTTCTCCTGATGGGACTAATCAAGAAAACTCAATTCTTATCATTCTGGACTGTCGATCCCCTTATGTCGACACCCTTTTACAGAAGAGTTATGGGGTGGAATAAGTTCCAGCAAATACTAAGCCATTTTCATTTTCTCGACACTGAGGACACCAGCAACATTGGCAACACTGACAGGATGAGGAGGATTAAGTTCGTGTTTGATCATCTGAGGGCGTGGTTCTCTGCCTATTTCTCTCTCTACAGAGACCTGTTCATTGACGAGTCTCGTGTTATGGAGGGGAAACATCGCCTTCAGGCAGTATATCCAACTTTGGGTTCAAGATTTTCGTCATGTGTGACTTCAAGACCGGGTATGTGCAGGATATAGTCCTGTACACAGGTGCACAGACGGAAATTATGGAGGATAGAACAGTCGGACTGCCAGGGACCATGGTGAAGATGATGATGGAGAAGTACCTTCATCGTGGGTGTCCTGTACCTGGACAATTGGCACACTAGCCCTATTCTTGCTCCATACTTGCACCAGCAGGAGACAGGCATCTGCGGCACAGTAAAGAAAACCAGGTGGCACATGGTACAGGTGGGCTGAAAGCTGCATAGGAAGGAGGTGGTGTTTAACCAGACAAACAATATCCTCACCACCACCTGGCACCACAACTGAGAAGTGAAACTGTTATCAATGGTTCACCACCTCCTGATGCACCTCACCAAGACCGTGGACTACCGCAGCAAGGAATGGGTTCCCATTTGGAAGCTGGAGGCAGTAACTGAATATAATATCAACATGCAGCAAGTGGAACAGTCTAACGCCATGATTTCAAGTGTGAACTGTGCCAGGCCCATGATGAAGTGGTACAAGAAACTTTTCTTCCATCTTCTGTACATAACGGTACTGAACATCCACCTCCTCTGCTCCAGCTCCACGGGAACCAGCTAACCCTTCAAGGGGTTCATCAGAGAGCTGTGTGGGGAGCTGACTGGCACCAATGGATGTGATCATGGGCCTTGGCATCATCCACGCGGCGGTGACAACCCCCTGCACCTCACCTAACGCCACTTCCCAAAACTCATCACCGCGCAAGGCACAAGAAAAAGACTCCCCAGCATAGGTGCCACATCTGGCAGCACAGCACAGCACAGCCACGGACCCAGCTGAAGGACACAGGTACCAATGTGTGGAGTGTGACGTTGGGTTGTGCCTAATCCAATGTTTTGAGGAATATCACACCCCACTCCACTTCAAAGTGTTAGAAAACTGTGTTATGTGCAAAATAGATATCTATGAGTGTTACTGTAATGTATATATATAAATCAGTGTAAGTTATTTCATAAGTAACTTTAATGTAGGTATAAATCAGTGTAAGTTATTTCATTATACTAAGAGCGGTGTAATTGCTTCATATATATATATATATATATATATATATATATATATATATATATATATAACTTGTGTGATGACACAGATAGTGAGCACAATGTGCAAAATAATTCAGTGTGAAAAAAGATGCAAATGTAAAGTATATATGTGTGTGGGAAAACACTCATGTGAAAACTAGAAAATCCAACAATATGAACATAATCGGAAAAATGCCACCCACTCACTGAAATGTCGTAATTCGCCTCCGCACTTATGCTTTAGGACAGTTCCCACATCATTTGTATACCTTCTGAGGGTGTTCCTGGGTCGTTTGGGATACTTACCCATGATGAAAACGATGATCTCCTATCTCAACTCTCTGGGAGTTGGCAGCGTCCAATGAAGTCTAAGGGCATTACTCAAAACATTTCAGGTGCTCGCTGAGAGATAATCGACCTCAAAATCGACCTTATAGGTTTTTGTGAGTACTTTTATGATTGTTCTCCATGTTTTCTCATCATTCTTGACCTGTCTAGAAAAAAAAGAAAAAACAAAGTCGAAAATTGGCCAGCACTGGAGTGCCACGAAGTCACAAGTCGGCCAGCATGCAGCAGGTTAAGTTCGACAGAACTAGAGCTCGTTATCAAGCTTTTATGAAAGGTACTACTAATGCTGGTAACGATAGGATCGCCATTAATTTACTTCACATTCACACTCTACACCAAATAATCAGTCAAGGTGTAAATAAGAATGGTTTGAAGCCTTTGTTTGAGGAAAGGAATCTGATGATAGCCTATATTATCCATACTTAGAACCAACACACACCAACATGAATAGTAGTTCATATCCCATTCATAACAGATTATTATTTCAAATATACCCATTCCTTCTAAAAAAGACGTCTCATTAGTCACAAAGTCACCAGCAACACCAAAAGAGAAATCATAATGGTCTCCAATAAACAGGACACTTGTCACCTTCGCTAGTGGAACAATTATTGTCCTGCATATATTCTCACATTTCAGCCAGATGAGACAGTCCCTTGTGAAATGGCTATCATACAGAATCACAACATCCATCATCACTGCAACTTCACATATGCTCTATTCTAGTCAAACTCATACATTATCAACGTATTGAACATTCACAGGTTTTCTATTCTACTCAAAATACATCGTTTTTCGTAAATGCCCAAACACAACTCCATCCCAAATATCAGCATCTGGGTTATACATATCACTGGATTACTGTTCACTACTACCCCCTTACCAGTGGCGTATGTAGGTCCATGGAAAGAGGGGGTGAATCCAGGATTTTTTTTAAGGGAGGGGGCGAGCGAAGCGAGCCTCTACAGCTGGGGGGTCTGGGGGGGGGCGCTTTAAGCCCCCCCAGAATTTTTTTTTGGAAATCAAGCATTTTTAGGGACATTCTCAGGCCTCCGGAGGGATATATTGCACTAATTTGATAATTCATGGTAAAACAATATAAAGAAGCTTGTGTATCTTGACTAAAACAAAAATTTGCTGTTTGAAAAATATTTAATTAGGGAATTCTACGGTACCCAGTATGTATTATAAAAAAAAAAATGCTTACCATAATATACGACTATTGATTCCTTCAATCCTGGAAGTTGCAATGTTTATTTTTATATGAAACATTTAAAACATTAAACTAAAAACTCGCATTAATGAGAGAGAGAGAGAGAGAGAGAGAGAGAGAGAGAGAGAGTACTGTATGAAACATTAAGCAAATTAAACTAAAACTCTCATTAACGAAGTTGAGAGAGAGAGAGAGAGAGAGAGAGCTTACTCACTGGAGTCGTGTGAGAGTTGATCATTTGAAATCAAGCAGCCTATATTTAAGACTGAATTCATTGATTACTTCATCATAGTTCAACTCAATGTCCTTATGTACAAAAAGTAAGGCTAATCCATTCAGTCTATGCTCCGACACGGTGGGGCGCAGATATGACTTCAGACACTTTAACCCGTCACGTCCCGAGGTTTTCCGCACCTCCGACATCCCCCAGTCCCGAGGTATTTTCGATTTTTTTTTTTTGGCTAAAACCTTCGCTTTTGGTGAGAAACATCGAAAATTCATAGAGAAATCGCTCACCTGAGGTTTAAAGTGCCCAATCCAGGTAGGAGTTCCTCCTTACCTGAGTGGGTTTTCTAACATGCTGGCACCAAAGAAAACGAGTTCTATGGGAGGGTAACTATTTTATCCACTCATAAACGGTATTTATTTATTTACTTGGTACGAATGTATATGTAGTATGACAGTATATTGGTTTTCAAGCAGTAATAAAGGCATTATAAGCATTGTTTCACTCACTAACTAATCACCATACCTGACCTATTTTGCCACACTACCTGATCTTTATTTCTGGCTGTTTCTTCTTCTAATGCTATGTAAACATTGTCCTCCACATTGTCATCGATTGGGGAATCACTCTGGCCCTGAATAACTTTACTAGCCAGGTCACTGGTAACAAGTCCTTTGCCAAGACAATGGTGCGGGGGGGCAGGGGGGAGGTTATGCAGTGTAAGGCATTGTCCCTGCTTGGTATCTTGTACAGGAATAGAGGAAGGTGTCCCGTGTATACATACGAAAAATCATGTGCGAAAATTGAAAATTGTGCAAATTAGCGACCTTGCAATTCCACGACGTACTGGTACGTCGCTGGGACTGGCAAATGCAAATCGTTGCAACGTACCCATATGTCGTCGGGACGGGGCGGGTTAAGCAGTTGAATGACCGTTCACTTGTAGCAGTTGTCACCGGAAGTGATACAAAGATATGCAACAGTGTTTCAATGTTAGGATAAGTAACAAATTCTCTGCAGACACTTAGAGATGCAACAACAGACTTAGGTCTATCTTTCTCCTCCCGATTCTTCCATGTGTTTTGCCATCTGTAATATTCTGCTTCCAACTCCTCTATGCTACCTTTAAGGAACTTACTGTATATTACAGCTGTTTCATGTACATCTGAGAATGCTTTATTTACACAAAGAGAAGGTAAGAGATAGCACAGTTTCTGCCATGAAGAATGCTTTGAAGTGAAGCGCTCATTCAGCAGCTGCAATACTGTATCAATATAAAGCAAAATAAACAGCTCGTCTGTAGTAGGATTATGCTTCTGCAACAACAGATTCAGTGGGGGGATTAGACCGGTACTGCTGTCGGCCTACACTCCTTGGGCATTGAATCTCTCTTCCACACTTTTGTTCAGCAATCTTAAACAATCTTTTGAATCATTCCTGTACATTTGCAACACATCTATACAGTCTTTCACACTGTCAAGAGCTTGCACTAGATCCATTTCAGTACCTTGCAGCTTTTGTACTAGCGGTCTGGTAACATTTAATACAACCGAGAGAACCTCCATGCTAACAATGAATGAATCTGAGGACATACTTTTAGAGAAGGCTAGAGATTTGCCCACCAAATTTGAATCTTTTATTCCATTCCATTCCATTCGGCTCCCAGGTAGGCATTTAGCCTGTCAGGTGGATCAGCCGTCTCCAGTTGGTTCTCTCAGAGGCCTCTTGATTTCTCAATGCTTCGATGTTATCCATACCTCGTCTGTCCAACAGTTCCTCCACACCATCTCTCCATCTTTTCCGAGGTCTTCCGACTGATCTTCTGCCATCAGGTCTCCAATTCCATCTCTCCTTCACTATTCTTGACTCGTCCATCCTCTCAACATGTCCTAGCCATCTCAGTTGTGAATTTTCGATTACTTTTCTCACCGATGTTACTCCAACCATTTCTCTTATTGTTTCATTCCTGATTCTGTCTCTCCTTGTTTTGTCCACTATTGCTCTCAGTGGTCTCATTTCTGCTGCTTGAACTCTGCTCCAGTCTCGGGTTGTCAGAGTCCAGCTCTCAGATGCGTATGTGAGTATAGGTGTTAAAATAGACTGGAATATAGTTCTCTTTGCCTCCAGTGGTACATATCTGTCTTTGAGTATTGGATATAGAGAGCATACACATCTGCTATATTTAGTTATCCTTTCGGTGATCTCTCTCTTATTCTTATCTCCCTCCTTCGTAAAAATACACCCCAGATATTTTACAAGTTCTACTTCTTTGACCTGATCGCCCCCAACTACTATATCATCCGCGTCATCATTTTGCATTTTCACAGTGAGTATTTCTGTTTTGTTTATGTTTATTGTTACTCCTGCTTCTTCAAAACATTCCCTCCAGCACTCCAAAGCTCTTGTTAGTTGTGGCCGGCTATTACTCCAACATGCGATGTCGTCTGCGTAGGCCAATATATCCCCTTGCTCTTCATTTCCAAACCTTTCCTTGAATCTTTTAATTATCATGTCCATATAAGCAATAAACAGTAATGGGGATAGTACACTTCCTTGTTTCACCCCAGTTTCCACTTCAAACCAAGTATCTTTTTCATACCCCGTTCGAACCTTACATTGATGAGGGTCATATGTACTCTTAATGGCCCTCTTCAATCTCCCAGTAATTCCATATTCCTCTACAAGACACCTCCAAAGCTTTTTCCTAGGAATTGAGTCAAAAGCCTTTGACAGGTCAATAAAGGCAACATATAGGTCCTTGTTATACTCCCAGCATTTTTCCATCACCATTCTGAGTACAAATACCGGGTCCGACGTGCTTCTGTCCTTCCTGTACCCAATCTGCTCTTCTCCTAGTCTGTCTTCAATTATAGATCTTGCTCTTTTCTCTATAATTCTTTCGTAGAGTTTAGCTATGTGGTTTATAAGCGATATGCCTCTGAATCTTTTAAGGTAGAAAAATCATCTAGGGCCTTAAGAATTGCTGGATACAACGCTTTAAATTTTTGTGTTGCTTCTTGAGACTTGACCCATCTAGTCGGACAGTGCTTTTTCAGCCCGTCATGAGAGTTTGAAGGGCACTCCACTAGTATCTTACTTTGCAAATAAGAGGAGCGTGAATTTGAGTTCCTGAAGAATGCGATAATCTCTTTCATAACAGTTCTTGTAAACTGAATTTCTCTTACATTTGCTGCTTTCCCCAAGCAAAGTTTTAGGCAATGGGACATAAAATGTACATATGTAGCAGCAGGGCATTCATCTGTTATGTACTTTTGCACCCCATGGAATTCACCAGACGTGGCAGCTGCCCAATCATATCGTTGTCCTACCATGAACTCAGTATTTATGTGAAATTTGTGAAGAATGTTCATCAGTGTAGTAGCTAAGCCTTTATCTGTCATATCTGAAACTACAGAGAAGCAAAGCAACCACTCCTGCACTGAGGGTGTAACAAATCTCACACAAACACTAAGTTGTTCCTGTCCGCTAATATCTGTGGTCCCATCTGGTATAAGAGAGAAAAACTTGGAATAATTCAGCTTTGAAACCACATCTCTTGTCAACACTGTTGCTATGTTTAATATCAATTCATTTTGGGAAAGGGGTGAAATGTATGTCCCTCGTTTTCTAGTGCTGGATATGTGTTGTGCCAGGACAGAGTCACCAGAGGTGCATATCAGCTGTAAAGTAGCCCTAACGTTCCCTTGGGTAAAGTCACAACCTTGTACATCAAGAGGCCCGCTGTCTCGATGCCCGCGTAGAGGCAACCCTGACCTCCCATGAAATTCAATCGCTTTAATTATGCTTATTAGCGCTTCACGATTCTTGCGTCTCATTTTCTCGTTCTCTGACTGCAGTTGTGCAGCAATATTACTTCCAGGTGCCATAACCTGTCTAAAATTATTTGCTTTTGTTACATAGCCTATGATTTCATCATCCTTTGTGTAATTTTAACGCACAGTTGCTGCATGTTTGATCACGAGCGTGTTCTGCCTCAGTCCCCCCCTTCTACCGTTATAGTAGAGTAAGTCGTTCTCTCTGTTATACTTTGCGGGTTTTTCATCTCTTTGTCCCCGTGGCTTCATTTGCGCGTCCTTCTTACAAGTTGTATCAGGCTCTGCTGGCCCCTATATAATGAGCTCATCTCTGCATCATTGCCACTTAGATCTGCTCCTCATTTTGTTCACATCTCTGTCCTCCCCTGTACAGATATTATTATTGTGAGTGCTCAAGAAATCTCCAAACATCTAGCAGCTGTGTGTAATTTGAGTATAACTGTTGTATTTTTTCTTGTACTGTGTAGCATAAGGTTGGTTCTTAGGCCTAGTGAGGTTTTTTGATTAATGTTGGGTTTTATGTCAGTCATTTTTGATAATAGTTTGTATCTGTAATAATTTATCTGGCATTCACTGAGTATTATCTGGTATCTCATTTTATCAGGGCTGACTTAGATAAATTTACTCTTGCTAATTTTGTGTTAATAGAGGCTATTGCAGTTAACCATATATTTAACCTGTTTATTTGCCATTACATTATCCTTATGAGTCCTGAATGTTTTGTTGTTAGTTTGTGCATTAAACTTTAACTTGTAAGTTTACCTAACTCTTTTGTTTGAACCTGGAACTTTACGGGACAGTAGTGACTCTTAGCATTCTCACTTAAAGTGTACGTTATCTTTCTCTGTTCCGTAACACTTTACATAGGTTGACTTCATGAAATGACTTCCTCATAGGTTCAGTTAAATATCCATCTTTACCATTAAATGACTATATGACTTCAATAGTTCCTTTACCAGTTTGCCTAGTTGCCACCAGCTGAATCACTTCCAAATAATACACAAACGGTGCAGAAAACCTCGTTTTTTGTGCGAGAATAGTCAAGACAGTCATAAGAGCCCCTAAAATGCTGAAGGCCTAAGTACTTTTTCCTTATTGCCATCTTTGCGCTCAGTGTATGGCCAAGAAAAGTCTTTGGGGGCTTCCAGGGATTATTTAGCAAATGCAAGCAGTCGTCATCTGTTAGCTCTGAGAGATTATCCAAAGCTAAATCAACGTCATCACGATAGGAAACAAATGAAGTGGTGGCACTGGTGGGAGGAGCAACAGGTCTATCTTCGGGAATGGATTCATCAACAGTGGATCGCAACTCCACTAGCTTCTGTTTACTTGAACAGACAGAATCAGAGGGCCCACATCCCTGTTGTGAACAAAATTATATATATAAGGTTGCTTGTATGAATATACAATATGGCCCTTCGATTTTATTGTGGCCTAAGAATCCGTTATTACATGTACATTATTATTACCGGGTATTACTTGTTAATGTCTATGTAATTACTGGCCGCAATTGCGTGCTAAATAATTATGTCACTGGTGCCCGAAATGTATTAAAGAGGAGAATGGAGATACAAATACAGGAAGAAATGCCAATGGTACATTAGGCTGCCTTGCAACCAAACCTACAGACTACAAAGCTAACATTTACTCCATTTTTCTTTCTTAACTTGGGGATAATTTGACCCCTTTAAGTTTTAACAGCTCATTTCTCGAAGACTGATAGAGTAATGAAAAACTACTACCTCTCCTTATCATATTACTGACAAGTTTTCATAATTAACAACATATTTGGTTATAAAAACGTTATAATATCTGAGTATTTAAGATGAGAGCATTGCAATTTCTCACCAGCTTAAAAAAAAAAGAGACTATAGTTAGGTTAGGCTGGGTTAGGTAAGTTAGCCATGTTAGGTTAAGCTAGTTTGATTAGGTTAGGCCTAGACCTAATACAATATTATTGTAAATAAAAGTATTAATCGCTGTTGTCCGTAAAAGTAACCTGATACAATATAGCCTACACAGTCACACCAACACTCACACATATTAATTATATATACTGTATATGCGTGAATCTGTGAGCTACATCCGCTCTAAAAAGAACATAGCACAGCCATATAAAGGTATCAGTATTGTTCTACAGTATACTGATATTCAAAGAGGTAAATTGGGTAAAAACAATTAATTTACTCATTGAAAAAGGTCTGCCAAAATTCTCAAGCATATTAACATAAAGGATGATACGTTTGCGATCGGCCTTAGTCTTAGCAAGGCCACAAAAGCATGATTTGTACAAAGAAAATAAAAGAAAAAGGTGTAGGAAACATGGTCTTGACTCAGCTTACTGGAAAATTGGATGACCTTGATTCTGCAGTTGTCTGGCTTGTAGAAGTGTCCGGTGACTCACAAATTTCTTGTTTCTTATGTGAACTTTGTGAAAAATGTCTTTTTTTTTTTTTTTTTTTTTGGTGTTTCATGTTTGTCCTCCTGTTTAACAACTTGTCATTATTTGTGAAACTTAGGTACTTCAATGCCACTAAATATTGCCTGCTGAAAAGCAAAAAGAAATAGGCCTATACTATTAATACTAGTAACAGACTAAGAAATTTTTACCTATCGATTCGCACTTCCATGTTTTGTCTATTTATACTTTGCATTTTCTGTTAATGTCTTCGCCAGCCATATACAGAAAATATAATATTTAGCTTGTCAAAGCCCGAGCCCTGACACATTCCTGAATAATGAAACTCACAACTACACAAGCCACAAAGCTGAACACCACTATCCGTTGTCTATTCCCCTCACATCGCTTACACAGACTGCAGAGCGCTGCCCAGTCAGAACTCACACGTTCTGGACACGATCAACCTGACGAATTACAATTTACGGAGTATACCACTCCCAACATAAATCAATAAACTTACTGTATTAGGGATCACTTAGGTAAAGTATTGAAAGTACTATAATACTAATTATGATCAAATAGTGTTTATAATAGCCCGTGATTGAAGAAAGAGAAGATTTATGTAATTGTGTAATGAGTATTGTTTCTCCTTTCTCGCTGCCGATGCCGGCCAACGGCTGTCAAACTTCCTTGCCAGGCGTATGACAAATAAAAACCCCCTTCTCTTCAAAAATGCAGGCTGATAGTTACAACCATCTTTTTATAACAATCAATAAGGGAAATTTATAGCTTCTATACCAACCAGTTCATGGGGGCTTATGCCTTATGAGCAAATATTTTGTATACGTATTTAGATCTGCAGATATGTAGGCCTACTGGGACAAAAAGGGGGGCGGGGCATGGCCCCCATATATGCAACCGCCCCTTACCTACTAGAGATGGGCGAAATCACTTTTATTTATTTTTTTTTATACGAAACCGAGTATTTTCCACTCTAATATCGAAGTATTGAGTACCGATACCGAGTACTTCATCGTCCAGTATCGGTTATTTCGAGTATTTTACAGGAAAATAATTTCCTATATACATTACACAGTCAGCAATCATATACATAGGCCAGGGTGAAGCAACAGGTTTATTGGAGATAGCCTACAGTAGCTCTCTCTCTCTCTCTCTCTCTTGGCCCCGCGGCAGTGCTAGAGTGTCTGACAATAAGATGGTCCCAGGTTCAATACCTGGGCAGAGCAGACATCTTCTGGACACAAGTGTTGTATCGCAAGTTTGTCCCTGTTCACCTAGCAGTAATACAGGTACCTTGTTGTCAGTCAACTTTGTGAATCACTTACAAGGAGAGACTGAGTAAAAGAGAAACTTCAATGAATACTCAAACTTACGAGAGAAGGCCTCTACGAGTTAATCCTCCATCCTCAGGGTTCCTGCAGGGATAATTTCCCCCCCTCAGGATGAAAACCATTCAGCAGATCTTCAACATATACTCTCTCTCAGATTCCCTCCAGCCCTTGTTTCATCTCCCCCCCTCCTCCCGATTAATTTTGTTACATCTGAAATCAATGTGGCATTTATATTAACAAATGAAATAAGTAAATACTTTCTTGAATATATAGTGTATTTCCTTGCAGCATAACAGCACAAACCAAATTTAAGTATTTTCATCTGACACAAGCTTAATGCAGCAAATACTTTCTAGAAAAAAATAATAGTGCATTTCCTTGCACTATCCAAGTTAAAATATCTCCATTAAACACAAGTTATCTCATCTAAAGTATTGTGCATATCTTTCTTTGGCCAATATGGCAAATATTAGTATTACACTACTCATTTTCAGTAAAAGACATTTCTAATAACCGCTCTCACTCCCAATGACGAACATGTTAAAATTTTAATTACCGTATTAGACACTGGACACTCAGTGGACTGGACATGATAAAAAACAAATGGGAATTCGAGTGTGCTAGTAAATAATTTTGCTTGCCAAAGTAAATTACCGGTAGACTTTACTGTATCATTAATAATGGGACATAATGTACCTCTTAAAATGCCTGTCATTATTCGCAATATGAAAAAGTAAATTTCTTGTACGAACGTTATTCCCCTCCTCCGATCCACCCAATTGCCCGAGACCCCGCAATAATGTGATGCCAGACGTATGACGACCAGAATACCAGGAGAAAGTGGAAGGGAGTAAAATAATTAGTCATTTAATAATTTGTTTATAAAGTACTCATAGTACTCGATACTTCACGATTTGTATCGATATTTTCGATATAAAGGTAATATCGAAAGTATCGATACATTGGTATCGATATGCCCACCCCTGTTACCTACTACCACTATGCTATTTTAAACAGCACACGTAAGTTCTTCCACCCATTACCTAAGATGAATTTAAATACGAATACAAATATTAAAATAACTTCACCTAAGTTTGAAACCATACAACTGATCAATCGAACAATGCAACCTTTGGAAGGAATATAGTAGGATTACATTCAATCCATATTATGTTTATAGCCCGGCTCCAATGATCCTCATAATTTTCTCCATCATATTTGCTGTATTAATATTGGCTATGCGCAAAATGCAAGCTATAAGCTATGATTAAGAACTTTTTTTTTTTTACTTGTCCAACTCTGCGCAAAGGCTTCAGGGTCTATTCTCAAGTCCTAGTAGTTCTCGTTGGGGCCCAGTAATCCTCCTACATGTCCACATGTCACCACTTCAGCACTAACACCCACCATCCATATTGAATACATATTGAATACATGCTAGGGCTGTCTCATATAGGCCTGGTGTACTGATATTAGCGGGAGTACTTTTATGACATGTCGGCGGGTCATCTGGTAGATCAGAAAAGTCTGCTTTTTGAGAAATTCAAATCCTTAAACTGTTCCCTGCCCCAGCCGGGATTCGAACCTGGGTCCATTAGGACTGCAGGCTGCCTCTCTACCGACTGCCTCTCTACCGATTCTGCCACCGCCTGCCCCAAACAATACTGAAAAGCTATTCGTTACAATGGAGACCAACTGTATATATATTGCAAATACTGTATTTATATTTTATACAAAATAACAAAATTATGGGGTTACATAAATAGTATTACTTTGCATATAAACTGTGCAACAGAATGAAGCCAGTGTACAGTACATGTATCCATTTTATAATATGTAACCATATTTCTGTCACTTATATATAGATAACAAGTACATCAAAGATGGCAGATTCTTGATACGATAGACTACTGTAGACTTGCCATTGTATTGTTATTGTATTGCCATTGTATGAATATTTATAGATATATATGTTATACTGTACAATTAGGTTACTACATTCAGTTTTACAATATTATGATGAACACTATGTAATTACATTATTTAGTTCAGTTGTTTGACAAGTAGGTAAATACCCTTGTAACATATTCCTGTACACTGTGTAGATTGTAATACAAAGATACAGTAGGTTGTAGGTTCGACAGTTTGGCATTACCGAGCAATACATGGGCATTAATATAGTCGTTGCAATATGTGTAATAGTTGTGGGCATTAATATAATCATAGCACAGCATGCATCACTAGCACAATATGTAATAAGAAGGTGGATATGTCTGGTGCACCAGGAAGAGAAACACAAACATCCCCTGGCCCCGATTACCAAGAATGTCAAACACATGATGTATGCCAAACACACGATGTATCTCACGGAAGCCAGTTAGCCATGTGGCAGATGCATGCTAGACACTCTACAAACACATTCACACAAACACATGTCAGCCAGCTGGACACCAAGCAGTAATATATACCCAGAAATCAGGTGTTGGAGTCAGTAAGAGACTGGGGAAAGTAAGAGATAG
The DNA here is from genome assembly GCF_032717465.1 of Coenobita brevimanus. Lineage (NCBI taxonomy): Eukaryota > Metazoa > Arthropoda > Malacostraca > Decapoda > Coenobitidae > Coenobita > Coenobita brevimanus. Next base: position 21,185,479 of record NC_137058.1, read on the forward strand.
AGAAATAGGAGGTTGGCAGTCAGTCAGAGATTAGTTGTCACTCTGACAATCAGTGGGTCACGTCAATTTGTCCATCACTCAACTGCAGGTGTAGGCAGTGAACGATATAACTGTGTCACAGTAAAATCCCTTAACCTCACAGTGTTTTTATATCACCTTCAGGTATGATACAAGATAGGCGGAAGTGAGGGAGAGAGCCAGAGAAAGACCTTCCTCGAGACTAGAGAGATAAACCCCACAAATACACAATCTCCACACCATACAACACCTCACGTATCTTTACATTGGTAGCAGCCCACATTAATCTAAACTGATGACATAGGTGCTTCACCAATCATCAACTACAATCCCAACCTGCTAAGCTATGACCATTATCTACATTGGCAGCAGCAATAATCTACCATACTCTTCGATACTCAACACTGGTGGCAATTATTCTCTGCAATTTCAACATTATTGACAAAGGTGGCACCAACCTACCTAGATACCTGCCTACCTACCTATCCACTTATTGACACTGGCACTTGCGGAATTTCAAACATTTTATTTTCTCTGTTCTGTAAGGACAGGTTGATTGGGCGCTTTATGTACAAGAGCAAATGACTGTCCAATGAGCATCTAGTGCATTCAGTGTGGTGGCCGGTTTGAATAGTTCTTGTTCTTTGTCATACTTGAAACTCCCTTCTTCTGGATTCAGTGTCTCCACAGTTTCAGGACTAAGATGGGAGCCCAAGGCATCCATCATAGTATATGCATCGTAGAATGGTGGATATGATGCAGGAGGCCTTGGCTTGTTGGAGGGAGGTTTTGGGGTGAACTGTCTTTGGTGAAGTGGATGTTTTCTGCACAGACATCTGAGAAATTTGCTGCATCACTGTTTTTCTTAATTACTTTTACTAAGTATTGTTCAACACATTCTATTATCCCTGAGGAGAGATGGACAGACACCCAAATCTCATAAGAAGTTTCTGTGACTCGCATTCAAAGATGTCATTTTTTGTTCCAGCTCTGCTAGTTATGTCCCACTCCATCAGCCTATGCAAAGCTGGCAGTATTGCACATGGGTGATGACCCACACACTGAGACAGGGTATGGAGAGGCACATATCTCGTAGTATCCCCTACCCCTGCTTGTACCCACTGCTCCTCCAGGCCATGCTGTTGAAAGACTGGCAGTTGCAAGAGAAGGCTGACAACATCAGTATCACTGGAGATTGTCACGAGTTGGCGCGATTCTCTATCTAAATAAACTCGTGACATTGAACTTTGGTGGGAAACCGCAAATTCTAGTGAATTCCCATAAGTATCACTCAGTCAACCGCCACGTATTCACCCAATCGGGAGTGTTTTCAGAACATTTTTCACTGTTTCATAAGTGATCGTCCTTGTGCGCGACATTAGCGCTTTCGCTGAGTGATGTATTATGGGCGTGTTTCGCTCACTCTCTTTCCGTTAGCCGTTACCAGTTAGCGGCTGCCCTCAGCCCTCGCCTCGCTTGTTTGAATTCAGTCAGGATTAGAGCGCCGTGGGACTAGGTTCGTTGGCCCAGCTTGGAGCAGTGTGTGTACAGTGAGTTCCTGAATCCCCACCTACCGTGAATCGGCGAGAGGTTCAGCGTGTGTGGCAGCGTCCTTCCTCAGCAACAACGCCCAGTTCATCTCGCTTAGCCCACTCTCTAACCAGTATTTTCCTTTCGTTTTTCCTAGGCTTAAGAGTTTAGCTTTTGAGTGAGCGAGTGAGTGTGTTCTTATTTTGAATTCATTTGAGACTCACGTAACGTAAATTTAACTCATTGTAATCAATAAATTAACAGGTCTTTTCCTTGAGCTTAATGTAATGTAAACTCGTGTTTTATTTCTCCACATTAAGCTTATTTCACTTATCGCTCCTAGTTTGCATAAACGCTTTGCATTATTTATAACTGGTACTTAGACCAGTCCTTTTTATTAACTTAAATCCGTTGTGCTACTTGGAGTTAATGCACCAGCAAGAACCTGTTTATCACTCATAGCATTAGTTATTGATTGTTAGGGGTGGAGTCACTTTCCCGTGAGGCTAGCAGTACTAACACAGCATTTGTGAGTAATTAGTCTCTGCTGTGTACTACTGGGAAAGTAAATAAATTCTCGTCCTAAGAGAATCGGCGAAGTAAGCCGGCATAAAGTATCAATCATTGCTTGATTCTTGCAAGTCAATTCTTTGTTAATATTGACAAGTTAACATTTAAAGTATTATTTAATATTGTATATTCACAAAAGCCCGTGACAGAGATAACAACACATTTTTGAGCTGCCCAACAGTGAGTGAAGCCAAGATATTTACAGGTATACGAAGATACTTCCACGTCCCAAGTTATCACTAGATGAGGCTGACCTTCATATACCCATACATGTCTTTGATTTACTCGCTGGTGGGGAGCTCATAAAATGTGTTGTTGTCTCAGTGATACTGACGTTATTGTCAGCCTACTCTACCAATTGCCAGTTTTACAACAGCATGGCCTGGATGAGTTGTGGAAACGAGCAGGGGTAGGGGATACTACGAGGTATGTATCTCTCTATACCTTGTCTCAGTGCGTGGGTCATTACCTGCGTGCAGTTTTGCATAGCCTAGCGGGGTGTGATAAAACTAGCAGAGGTGGAACAATAAATGGCAGCTTTAAATGAAGAACCACTGAAATTTCTCATGAGTTTTGGGGTGTTTGCCTAGCTACCTTCGGGGACAATAAAATGTGCTGAATACTACCTATTAAAATTACTGAAGAAAGACAGTGATGCAGCAAATTTTTCAGTCGTCCTTGCAGAAAAGTTCCACTTCAGCAAAGGCAGTTCACTCCAAAACCGCCCTACAACAATCCAAAGCCTACTGCCTCATATCCAGCTTCATTCTACAGTGCATACACTAAGATGCATGCCTTGGACTCCCATCTCATTCCTGAAACTGTGGAGACACTGAAACCAGAAGAATAGTATTTCAAGCATGACAAAGAACAAGAACTGCTCAAACCGGCCAACACATGGCAAGCACTAGAATTCCGTTGGACAGCCAAATTTGTTCTTGTAAGAAATGTTACCAATCAACCTGTCCTTGCAGAACAGAGAATGTGTAATGTGGGAAAATCTTCAAGTGCCAGAAAAAAATCACCTATTTACCGCAAAAACCAACGTGATTGTACAGCACAATCCCGCCATCTGCAGCTGGCTTTTCATATTTCGTGAATGCCTGAGCTTTTGTAAAATGTGTATATTTCATGTGTGCCTGTGTGCCCATTATTGCCTGTGTTTCATGTAATTTGTGTACATCAGTAGAATGCTCCAAAGATATGTATGTAAAGACGAATAACTAAGCTACCAATATTAATGATTATGCTCATCACTGAAAATGACGAAAATGCCAGTTGGAGGGTATGGGTGACCCTTACAGTGGGTCCCCTGTAGACCATAGGGTGAAAGTAACATTGCTATGTAAGTTAAACTAGAAAGAGTACTAAATCAAATTGGGTGGCTCTAAGCATAACACAGAGTAGTTGGAACGGTTTTGAAATTTGAGCTAACTTCAAACTGAAAGTGATTTTTGTAAAGAGTAATTTTTGATTATTTTGTATCCAAAAACCTTGACAGTGGGGAGAAAAATGTGCTACAATCCTATAGTTGACACCTGAGCAATGAAGTAAGACATAATTGTCAAAGAAAAGTGGCTTAATAGTGAGTTACTCCACAAAACATGGATTCCACAGTTTTAGCCCAGTAGCCGTCAGTCAAAAATTGAACTTGAGCCCTGTAGAAAAAACGTACTTGATCTTGAGGTGTTATTCAAACTTCTTTTTAATTGCCTTGGTATATAGAACAAGAAAGTATAAAGATCTGCTCTAACAGAGCAATGTACTCGAATAACCCCCCAGAGCTAGGACTATTATGAAGATAACACAGAAAGCACTATGCAAGATGAAATACAAACAATATGTATAAATAACTGAGGTAAAATGCAAGGTAAGCAAGAACAGTAAACAGATAGCTTAGGATTATTCATGAGTCATTTCACACCGACACACACACACACACACACACACACACACACACACACACACACACACACACGCAGAGAGAGAGAGAGAGCATAATCAGTAATGATTAAGCTTTCAAGAACAAAGATATGGAAAAAATATGACAGTATTTTCAGTCAATAACTGTACAATAAATCCTCAAACAAGACTTTATACCTTCCTAAATCCACGGCCAAAACGTGTGAGTAAACATATGGGCTAAGGTTCCATTGCTAGTACGCGTACAGTATTTCAGAAAGCCAGAACTGAAGGCATACATTGACTAGGGTTGTTCACTAGCTGTTGTACTCTTACAGTGCGAAAGGAAATTGATACAGAAAAGGGAAACAACTACTATGAAGAGAAGTTAATTTCCTCTGGTATTAACGTAGAACTTTCACTTAAACAACAGACAACTAGACTGTGTGTGTAGTTCTCTGAGCTTTATGTTAATCCTGACAGGTGTGACGAAATTATCTCCCTCTACCACTTCCATAGTTCCACCCCCCACTCCATTCACACACACACATACACACACACACACACACACACACACACACACACACACACAAACCCTTATTATTTTTTTTTGCTTCGTACCCCAACTTTTGTCAAGGATGGTTGTCGAAAGATTATATGAAGGAGATGGTTGAAAACATGGAGAGGGGACAGAAGGGAGGCTGTAACGATTGTGGAAGATGAAATCAAAGGTGATATGGCAAAGTATGCAATGCACATTTGAGTATTGTTTGTGAAAGTTCAGGAAAAAAGAAAAATAATTGAAAAAATGCATTAAGAGGGGATAACTGGTAGGCTTAATAAAGGTACAGTAAGTATGGTGAGGTGAAGCGCAGATGGTAGTGTATGTGTGAGTAATGACGGTGAAAATTAAGAATTAACACTAGAAATAAATATAGGACATTGAAGATGAAAAAGAAAATTCAATTTAAAAGGTAGCTATGTTAAGGTGATGGGCTGATGGAGAACCGGAAACGGCTAAAGGGAGGGAGGACTAGAAAAAAAAAAAATCGATTGTGATTATAGGTGCACGGAGCCAGAAAGTATGAAAGTTGACTGGCAACGTAAGCAATTAATAAAAACGGATAGTGTAAGAAATCTATCTATTGCCAGACGCCACAATCCCGTAAGGGATGGCCGTTTTTTGTTTTATGGGGAGGGGCACTAACCCTCCGTCAACCCACTTGCTAACACATAGGGAACACGTATGGGTTGGTTATATACTTAACACCCAGCGTCTTAAATGGTTTCCTGGCTTACAAGAAACCAATAGGCTTCTCACTCAGTGTAAGAAATGGCTTATGATAAAATCATCAACCACATTCATACAAGAAATCAAACAAGTGACAAGCAAATGAGTACAGGAAACCTTTTTATACGGCGTTCATTAATTACGAAAAACCCTTCGACTCGGTAGATGCAACGGAGGTACTGAGTGCAAATTCGTAGACAAGGTGTAAGTGAGATCTACTGTAGAGTATTGGAAGACTCATACAGAGATGGAATATCGACCATTAAGCTCCATACACACACTGGAAAATACCAGAATAAGAAAAGGTGCTAGACCGGGCACTATAACCTCGTCAATTTATTTATTTGTTACAATATGTATAGAAACGTATTTACAAACTTTAATTGGGGTAATAAAGGGATTATATTATTAGATGAATATCCGTGTAACCTTAGGTTCGTAGATGTCCTCATTCTCTTCAGCGAGTCAGGCGGACAACTGTTATAGATGATAGAAGACTTAAGCAAAGAAAGCCGTTTACGATGGATTGAAGATGAGTAAGAATAAGGCAAAAGCCATGTTCAATAAACAAGATTATCTTCAGAAAATAAGAATAGGAAATGAAGCCTTAGAATTAGTTGATGAATGTGTTTATTTTGGAAATTTTCTTCAGACTAAGCAGTCATTCGAACCTGAATTAAGTAGATGTTGTTATGGAACAGAGAAAGATAATGTACACTTTAAGTGAGAATACTAAAAATCACTACTGTCTCGTAAAGTTCCAGGTTCAAAACAAAAGAGTTAGGTAAAATTACAAATTAAAGTTTAATGCTCAAACTAAAAACAAAACATTCAGGACTCATAAGGATAATGTAATGGCAAAAAACAGGTTAAATATATGGTTAACTGCAATAGCCTCTATTAACACGAAATTAGCAAGAGTAGATTTATCTAAGTCAGCCCTGATAAAATGAGAAAACCAGGTAATACTCAGTGAATGCAAGATATATTATTACAGATACAAAATATTATTACCACTGGCTGACAATATGAATTACAAAAACTTTACTAGGCCTACGAATCAACACCTTATGTTATACAGTACAAGAACAAAATGTAACAACACTTATACTCAAATTACACAGCTGCTAGATGGCTGGAGACTTCCTGAGCACTCACAATAATAACAACTGTACAGGGGAGGACAGAGATGTGAGCAAAATAAGGAGTAGATCTAAATGGCAATTAATGTAGAGACTGAGCTATATAGGGGCCGGCAGAGCTTGATACAACTTGTAAGAAGGACGCACAAATGAAGCCATAGGGGACAAAGAGTTGACAATCCTGCTCTGAACAACAGAAAGAACGACTTACTCTACCATAAGGGGAGAAGGGGGGAGTGAGGTAGAACACGCTCGTGATCAAACATGCAGCATACTGTACGTTAGAATTATACAAAGGATGATGAAATCATAGGCTATGTAACACCTCCCCACAAAGAAAAAGAAATTTACAAAGGAAATTTCTTATTACTCTAAAACAATCTGTCTAAAGTCTAGATAAGCAATCTGCAATAACATTTTCTTTCCCCTTGACATGTTGTATGTCTAATGAATACTCCTGAAGAAGTAGACTCCATCTTGTCAATCTCTGATTTTTATCTTTAAACTTACTAAGGAATTTCAGTGGCTTATGATCGGTATAAGTGACTATGGGGTCAAAACCAGAACACAAATAAAATGAAAAATGCTGTAAACCCAAAATCAAGGCCAAAAGCTCTTTCTCAATAGTTGAGTAGTTCTTTTGAGGTAGAGTGAACTTCTTACTGTAATAAGATACAGGGTGTTCAATACCCTGATCATCCTCTTGCAGCAAAACAGCCCCAGCTCCTGTATCACTTGCATCAACAGCCATCTTAAAAGGCTTAGCAAAATTTGGAGTAGCGAGCACTGGCTGACTTAATAGGATAGCTTTAAGTTTGCTGAAAGAGGATTCACAGTTATCGGTCCAGACAAATTTAACTCCCTTTTTCAGTAGGTCTGTAAGTGGTGATACAAGAATTGAAAAGTTAAGAACAAATCTCCTGTAATAACCTACCATTCCCAAAAATCTTTGTAGCTCTTTCCTACTTTTAGGTCTGGGAAGATCACTTATAACCTGAACCTTAGCTCCTGGTGGTGCAACGTGTTCATCACCAGTTACGTACCCAAGGTACTGAACTTTAGCTTGACCAAACTCACACTTTGATAAATTAGCTACAAAATTAGCCTGAACCAAACACTCAAGAAATTTACTGACATGGCATAGGTGATCTCTCCAGTTGTCACTGAAGATTAATATATCATCAATATAAACAACACACCCTGCCAAACCCTCTGTTACAACATTCATGAGCTTCTGAAATGTGGCTGGTGCATTCTTCATACCATATGGCATTACAGAACATGCAAAAGTCTTTCCTAGTGTTACAAAACATGAGATCTCCCTAGCACGTTCAGTCATAGGTACTTGCCAGTATCCCTTTAACAAATCAAACTTACTTATGTACCTAGCCTTTCCGATCTTGTCTATGCAATCTTCCACGCAAGGGAGAGGGTAAGTGTCTGTTTTGGTTATCTGATTAACACGTCTGTAGTCGATGCAAAGCCGCTGTGACCCACCTGACTTAGGGACTAGAGTGACAGGAGAACTCCACTCGCTCTGACAGGGCTCAATCATCTTGTGGGCCAACAAGTAGCCAAGCTCCTTCTGGATGAGAGGAACTTTCACTGGGTTCACACGGTAAGGAGGCAGTTTAATTGGCTTTGCGTCTCCAACATCGACATCATGCATCAACACAGTGGTTCTTCCTGGAGTGGCACGGAACACTTGCGGGTACTCCTGCAGTAATGTCGAAAACTCCTGCCTTTCCTCGGGAGGTAGATGAGAAAGCTTAGTCTGGAGATCATTCATGATATCAGGATTCTTCCCCAAACTATCACTCAGGCTCATGCTGCATGGGAGAACTTCACTTACAGACTCGGGTGGAACAGCTACATTGCAGCCTGGGTTATTTTCGTCCCGCCTGTGATATAACTTTAGCATGTTGATGTGACAAAGTTGCTTGTTCTTTCTACGATCTGGTGTGGCGATGACATAGTTGACATCACTGAGTTTCTTCTCCACGAAATAAGGACCACTAAACTTAGCTTGAAGAGGTTGCCCATGCACCGGTAGCAGAATCAAAACCTGATCTCCTGCTGAAAGTGGCGTAACCTGGGCTTCTTATGATACCAAGTCTTCATCTTCTCCTGAGCAGCTCCTAAATTCTCTCTCGCCAGCTGTAAAGCAGTGGACAGCCGTTCTTTGAACTTCATCACATACTCCAGCAGGTTGACGTCATCTTCCTCCGACAGCCAGCATTCCTTGAGTAACTTAAGGGGTCCTCTTACTTCATGGCCAAACAGTAGTTCAAAAGGTGAGAAGCCCAGTGATTCATTTGGAGATTCTCTTGCGGCAAATATAACGAATGGAAGACCTTTATCCCAGTCTTTCTGATGTTCCAAACAGTATATCTTGAGCATCGATTTGAGTGTTTGATGATATCTCTCCAACGCTCCTTGGGTCTGGGGATGGTAAGCTGAAGACGTGATCTGGGTGATGCCCAACTCTTTCAGAGACTGCTTGAAAACATTTGACATGAAATTACTTCCCCGGTCTGACTGTACCTCCTTGGGCAGACCAAACTTTGTGAAGAACCCTAGCATTTCCTTAACCACGTTCTTTGCTGAGATATTTCTAAGTGGAATGGCTTCAGGATAACGAGTAGCCATATCAATCAGGGTCAACACATAAGAAAATCCTGAAGAAGTCTTAGGAAGAGGGCCCACAATATCCACCAACACACGGGTGAATGGCGCCTCAAAAGGAGGAATGGGAACTAGAGGTGCAACCTTTTCGGTCTGATTACACTTCCCCACAACTTGACAGGTGTGACAAGACTTACAATACCAGGAAACATCTCTGAAGATAACTGGCCAGTAGAAGTGTTTCAAAATGCGTGCCACAGTCTTCCTCACTCCAAGGTGTCCTGCCAAACTGGAATCATGAACCACTCTAATGATATCCTGCCTACAAACACGAGGGATGACAACTTGATGTACAACCTCCCATTCACAGTCGGCTGATGCTGTTGGGGGTCTCCACTTCCTCATAAATACTCCTGACTTTATATACTAACAAGTAGAAGCACCAGCTGACTCTTCCTCACTGCAAGCAGAGTTAGCTAGACCTTTCAACTCAGGGTCAGCAACCTGCAACTCAACTAACTCTTGACGAGACAAATTATCAACACTACGGGGTACTGCCTCATCTTGTGAGTGGTCGAAACTAGCAAGAAAAGTGTCAGCTAGGGTAACATCATCATCATCATTATCCTCAAAGTCACCAGTAACTTTAGACCTAGCCCTAGTGACAGCACATGCAGGGAACACATCAGGGACATCACAATCCTGGGTCGCAGCCACTGGCTCACTAGACAACTGAGGAGCTGGACACACTTGACTTCCACCAATATCATTTCCAAGTAAGAAAGTTACACCTGACATTGGGAGTGTCTGAACCAACCCAACCATAACGGAACCATTAACAAAACCAGACTCTAAATTCACTCTGCACAGAGGGACAAAGAAGTAATTATTCCCTACACCTTGTAAGATTACAGTTTCATCAGAGGAATTAACATTAGGGCCTAGAACACTGCTCACCATATGGGATTGGCAAGCACCTGTATCACGATATATTTTAACTGATTTCCTGTTATTACTGTCCAGAGGACTGACAAAACCATCAGACAGGAAATTAGCACATGAACTCTTGAGAGTGTCACCCACGTTACTGCTCAAAAGAGGAGCTTCATCATGAGAATTATATTTACCCCTCAAAGCAGGTTCAGTTAACTCAGTTAAAGAATTCTGGGAACTCTCAAGGGTGGACACTAGACCATTGACTGAATATTTAAAGACTCCTTTATGTTCACATCACGCTGTCTCCTGAAACATTTCTTTGTAGTATGACCAAGCTTACTACAATAAGTACATTTACTTTTCTGAAATCTAGAGGTGAAGCTGGTATTTACTTCCTGAGAAACATTATCTTTATTCTCTTTCCTGTTACCTGTACTCTGAGTAGAGGCAACGTACTTACTCTCAGCTTTCCTCTTTTCTCTAGAATATCCCTTGTGAGTGAGAACATATTCATCAGCTAAAACTGCAGCATCAGACAAATTATCTATTCTTCTCTCATCAAGATATAGGCTTACATCTTTACTAATACACCTTTTGAAGTCCTCCAGCAAAATCAAGTGCTTAAATTTGTCAAAATCAGAATCCGCATTCTTAGAATTTAACCACTGCTCTAACAGATCTTCTTTGATTTTTGCATACTCAACATGGGATTGCTTATCTTGCTTATAAGTTGTCCTAAATTTTACTCTATAGGCTTCAGGAACAAGCTCATAGGCTTTAAGAATCAAGATCCTAACTACATCATAATTATCACATTGATCCTGAGGCAAAGATGCATAAGTTACTTGAGCTTTACCGGTGAGAACAGTTTGAAGGAGTACTGGCCAATACTTTTTGGGCCAATTAAAACCTGTAGCTACCTTCTCAAACAACTGAAAATACTTTGTTAAATCAGATTCATTAAAAGGAGGGACAAGTTTAACATTTTTAGCCACATCAAAATCATCAGAGCTAGATGATCCAGTTCCACCTTGTTTTATGCGATACTCATGGTCTGCCTGAATCCTAGCAAGTTCAATATGTGCCTGAGCCTGAACCTGTGCCTCCTGAATACGAGCATTTGCCTGAAATTCAGCCTTCTTAGCACGAGCCTCCTGCAGGGCTAGCTGTAACTTAGCTAATTCAATCTGCGTTTGCTCATTTGGAGGAGTTACATTAAACAGGCTTTCATTGATCATGTCAACAATTTGATCTTTAGAATGATGAGAGCGAACAGCAATTCCCAATTGTTGAGCAACAAGCTTAAGTTCATTCTTTGTTCTGTTTTCTACATCACACACTGTTTGCACATTTGACAAAAAATCTTTGGCTTCATCAAGCGTAGTAATAGTAGACATCATGAATAAATCACAGTCACAAAATATCAAGCAATATCCTTATGATAGTATCCTGAATATCCTGATAAGAGGTCGCCAAATTTATATTACGGAACAGAGAAAGATAATGTACACTTTAAGTGAGAATACTAAAAATCACTACTGTCCCGTAAAGTTCCAGGTTCAAAACAAAAGAGTTAGGTAAAATTACAAATTAAAGTTTAATGCTCAAACTAACAACAAAACATTCAGGACTCATAAGGATAATGTAATGGCAAAAAACAGATTAAATATATGGTTAACTGCAATAGCCTCTATTAACACGAAATTAGCAAGAGTAAATTTATCTAAGTCAACCCTGATAAAATGAGAAAACCAGATAATACTCAGTGAATGCAAGATATATTATTACAGATACAAAATATTATTACCACTTGCTGACAATATGAATTACAAAAATTTTACTAGGCCTACGAATCAACACCTTATGTTATACAGTACAAGAACAAAATGTAATAACACTTATACTCAAATTACACAGCTGCTAGATGGCTGGAGACTTCCTGAGCACTCACAATAATAACAACTGTACAGGGGAGGACAGAGATGTGAGCAAAATGAGGAGTAGATCTAAGTGGCAATTAATGTAGAGACTGAGCTCATTATATAGGGGCCGGCAGAGCTTGATACAACTTGTAAGAAGGACGCGCAAATGAAGCCATAGGGGACAAAGAGTTGACAATCCTGCTCTGAACAACAGAAAGAACGACTTACTCCACTATAAGGGTAGAAGGGGGGAGTGAAGTAGAAGACGCTCGTGATCAAACATGCAGCATACTGTACGTTAGAATTACACAAAGGATGATGAAATCATAGGCTATGTAACAATGTATAAAGATGAGTAGGAGCGCGTAAAGTAGAAAATGTAACATATTATAAGCACTTATCATTCTGCTCAATGCAAAAAGTTATAAATCAATGCATTCTCCACGAAATGACTTGCGGCTCAGAGACATGGGCAATGACTGAAACACTGAAATAATTATTATAATAATAATAATAATAATAATAATAATAAGTACGCCGTGAGGTATGGAAAGGTCAGTGCTATGGGAATCATTTTATGAGACATCAACAATCAGCTTGAATTATGAGACGGACAGTAGTAGAAGACGTAATAAGATCAAAAAAAAAAAAGGGAGAGAAATGGCAGTGGGTTGGCCATATTTGTAGGCGACACGACATAACATGGACCAGGAGAGTAACAGATTGCGTATTAACTGATAAAAAAGGCAAGACTACGAATAAAAAAAAAATCTATCAGGAGTTGTGGAGTTCCAGACAAAACGAAAGTAGGAAAAACAAATTAAACTACCATAGGCAGAGCACTTGCCCGATGGATCAGATTGTGTATGTTCGGTTTTCACAAGCATGCAGGCAGTCATGTAGCTGCTTAGTTTTCACTGGTGTGTTAGGCAGCCATTTGGGAAAGCGAAGCACAGGATGGATTTAGGAAGATAAAAATTCCATTGCCAGGTGCGCCAGATGTTTTCTTTCAATCTGTTAAGCAAAAAAAATCGATTTTCGAAATCTTAAAAAATAGTAATGGAACCGGCCACTGGGTCCAGACGATTTCAGGACTCACGGCCTTTGAGGGGTTTCAACCCCTTACCCAGGCCAAGGCCTTTGACCAAATTCGATGAAAAACAATAGGGTACCAGGGTTTATGGATATCTACATTCATATATATATATATATATATATATATATATATATATATATATATATATATATATATATATATATATATATTTCAGAACGATTGGCGGAAAATTGTGACCTGTAAAGTGCAGACAAACAAACAAACATACAGAACTGACCAACAAGCAGGCCTAATCTTTTGATTCCGGCAAACAGCAAACTAAGAGCATGCAATGCATAAAAAAAAAAAAAAATCGTTAGAGATCGCAGGGTTCT
>NC_137058.1:21203845-21302867 GCF_032717465.1 Coenobita brevimanus
CCGGATGATGATGATGATGATGATATATATATATATATATATATATATATATATATATATATATATATATATATATATATATATATATATATATAGATAGATAGATAGATAGATAGATAGATAGATAAATATAATCTTCATTTTCATCCGATCCTCCTTTCCCACCCTTGGGCAGGGTGAGGAGTAGCAACGTCCAGACAGCACAATTTTCCCCTATCCTATGGGCCATGCTTCCATTCACTCATCATTCAAGCCCCCGGAATCCTGGCTCTATTTGATACTTTCATCACATTCTGTAGCTTCACATAAAACGTATCAAATAGGGTCAGTTTCAACACTGTCACGTTAAAAAAGAGTGCCATATCCCTGATCATGCACTTCTTCTCACAACATTCATCCAGGCAGCTCGATCTCTCCTCAGTTCCCTAGCCTCATCGACTTCCATACCTCTCTTCGTCACACACTCATCCACCATATCTCTCCACCTTCTCCTTGGCCTACCTCGCCTCCTCCCTCATTCAAATTTGCACTGATATACCTTTCCACCACTCTATTGTCATCCACTCTCTCCACATGACAATACCATCTCAGTACACTCTTTGATTCTGGTGTTCACAGATTTCTTCAATCCGCATCTTTCACGAATCACATTATTTCGTATAATATCCACTCTCTGTACTCCACATACATTCCTCAGCAGTCCCATCTCAACCACTCTCACTCTTAACTTTTCATTTTCATGCCACACCATAGTCTCACAATTATATAACAAAGTTGGCACTAACACTCCTTCATTTAAGCCTCGCGCAGCTGCAACACTCAAGCCTCTGCTTCTTATCAAGGCAGTCATAGCACCAGCTACTTTCCTCCCTTGTGTCACACTATATTCTGCTTCCTTTGCACCTTTTATTCTCTTTTTTATCGATGTACCCAGGCATATGAACTCTCTCACCAATTCCAGTCTCTCTCCATTTACTGTAACATCACACTGGGAGTCACCTTCTCTCTCGATTACCATCACTTTACTCTTTTCTACATTTACTTTCAAGGCACGACGCTCACAGATATCAGCAAAATTTTGCACTAGTCTACCAAATTCTTGTCCGGTTTTTGCAAGCAGCACTGCATCATCTGCATACAACAAATCTGAGATATTTAATCCATCCCTATTCATTACCAACACCATCCCCCTCTCTGTTACTCGTGTTTTACTTCTCTCATCACCCTGTCCATATTTATAATGAACAACAATGGGGATATCACACAACCTTGTCACACGCTCACATTGACCGAGAACCATTCGCTTAGATGCCCACTTACCCTTACACACGCGTCACTACCATCATAAAAACTCATGACGGCACCTAGCAGCTCACTATCGACACTCACACCTCAATCCTGCATCATCCTTAAACATACTTGGGGTTTCGTATTCTCGGGATTTATCTTGGAAAGATCTTATTACATCTCTTGTAAAATCGGCTTGCAAGAGATTAGGTGTGCTATGCCGACTCCTTACCTTCTTTACCCCCGCACAGTTTTTTACTTTATACACGGGTTTTATTCGTCCCTGTGTAAAGTACAACCCTCATGTGTTGGGAGGCTCCTCACATACAGCTTTTTTCAACAAAGTGGAGTCAAAGGCATTTCGTCTCATTAACTCTCCTCCTCTTACTGGCCCCCTTCAACCTCAGTCTCTTTACCACACTGTTGCATAATTATCTATCCGCTATTTGAGTGGTCACTGCTCCTCTGAACTGTCTGCTTGCATCCCTACACCTCTACGACGAGCGCGTAGCACCCGTCTAGCAACACTCATCCCTTTTTTGTCCAACTCTCAAATGGAAGAGTTAACCGTCTCTCCCAGTCCTCCGTTCACGCAACCAGTCAACTCTGGAACTGTCTCCCTCTGTCTGTATTTCCTACTTCCTATGGTGTCCAGTCTTTCAGACGCATCGTGTCCATGCATCTCGAAATGAACGGATCTTGAATTTGGTTGTCTGTTTGTGTGTGTGTGTGTGTGTGTGTGTGTGTGTGTGTGTGTGTGTGTTTTTTAAGGAACCGTATTTTGCGGGCCCACGGTCTTTGGTTCCTTCTTCCTTGCATTAAAGAAAATACATGTGCAAAACCTTCCACAATCTTACACTGTCTACTTTGTCGTATGCTTTTTCCAGATCCATAAATGCCATAAACACCTTATGGTCCTTCTCACAAGCCTTCACCACTATCTGTCTCACTGCATATATTTGATCCACCATCCTCTGCCACTCCTAAACCCACCCTGTTCATCACTCACAAGGACTTCTGATATCTCTCTTACTTTCTGTACAATAATTCTTCCGGATACATTCCCTACAACATCCACTCACTCAATGTATGGATGCCTTATGGTCTCTACATTGAGTGACATGTCAAATGGATTGATGTATCCAGGAAACCATTTACCGTGCTGGATGGTAATCATATAACGGGAGTCTTTCGTCGGGTTAAGTGTCCCCCAGATTCTCCTATCCCAAATTACTTAATCAAAGCAAACGTTTTGGAGGGCCTCAGAGGACCCAATACCTCCCCAGGGCCCGAACCAAAGGAGCAGATTTACATGGCCATGTGGAATGTCAGAGGTGTGAATGAGGAGAGCAAGAGGGCTGAAGTGGTGAATGTGTTCAAGAGTTGGAGATATGCCGTGATGGCATTGTGTGAAACAAAGATGAAAGGGTTTGAAGTGGAGCAGTGCAAGGGTGTGAAATGTGTAAGATCGGGCATGAATGGGCAAGGAAGATGCAAGGAAGGAGTTGCTTTGTCAATGAATGAGGTGTGGCAGAGGGAATGAGCGATTACAAATGTGTCAGCTCGAGATGTATGTATGTCAAGTTCAAGTTTGAGAATGTGAAAGTGGCAGTGATTGTAGCGTATGCGCCGTGTAATGACAGGAGTGAGAGAGACAAAGACAGGTTTTGGGATGAGCTGAATGAAACAGTGGGAGATACACCCAGGAGCTCGAAAGTGATCGTAATAGGTCATATGAATGGAAGAGTAGGCATTGGTCCTGAGGATCACATAATGGGTTGTAGCACCCGTCTAGCAATAAACTCTCATCCTTTTTCTGTCCAACTCTCTAATGCAAGAGTTCACCGTTAATCCCAATCCTTCATTTATGCAACAGGTCAACTCTGGAACTGTCTCTCTCTGTCTGTATTTCCTACTTCCTATGATATCCAGTCTTTCAAACGCAGTGGGTCCAGGCATCTCGAAATGAACAGATCTTGAATTTGGCTCTTTTTTGTATTGTTTTTGTTTTTTTTCTTGGAAGGAACTGTTTTGCGGGCTCGTAGCCTTTGGTTCCTTCTTCCTCGCATTTAAAAAAAAAATGGAGTACCAGGAGAAAATGATAATGGGAAGCGGCTGAAGGATGTGTGTCAGGAAAGGAGGTTGTGCATTTTTAACTCGTATTTCAAAAACAAAGACGCACATAGATATACAAGGTATAGAGGGAACTGGGATCTTGTTGAAGGGAGCCTGATTGATTACGTGCTCGTAGAGAGGTCGATGCTGAGAATGGTTGCTGATACAAGGGCCGTGAGAGGACGATGCGGAGGTCTGTCAGATCATATGATTGTGGTTTGCATGATCAAGCTGAGAGGAGTGAGGTGGACCACGAGAGAAAGGAGCAGTCAGGGAGAAAGACTGAAGGTCGAGAAGCTGAGAATCAAATAAATGCTAGATGAATACAGGACCAAAGAAAGGTAAAACTTGGAATCAGTGAATTGGAATGAAATGAATCTGGACAGCCTGTGGCATGCACATAGGGATTGCTTAGTTAGAAGTGCTAAAGCCATGTGTGGTGTGGCAAAAGTAAGAACAAAGAGGAAAGGTACGACATGGTGGAATGAAGAGGTTAAGAGAGCACTGGAGGAAAAGAGGAAGAAGTGGCTCGAGTGGTTACAGGACAGGGGTTCAGTTGAAATAAGAACTGAATATACTGAGAGCAAGAAGCACGCAAAGAGAATAGTGAAGAGGAAAAAGAAGGAGGTAAATGATGAGGTAGGAAAAAAAATGAATGCAAATTAATTTGATAATATGAAGTTATACTGGAAAGAGGTGCGGAAATGTAGAAGTGACTGCAGAAAGAAATATGAAAGTGTGAAGGATGTAAGTGGTAGATTATTAACCCGTGGGGATGAAGTAAGGACCAGATGGAAAGAATATTTTGAAAGCCTGATGCATGGGAATAGAGACAGCAGAACGGCTTTAAACATGGTTGGTTTTTAGGGTGTGCACTGTGCAGATAAGGAATGTAATGCCAGGAAACGTGACACTCACACAGGTGATGAACGCTGTGAAGCGGCTGAAATATGAGCAGGCAGCTGGGGTTGATAAGGCGTATGCGGAGATGATTAACTGTAGTGGAGGAAGCGGAATGAGGAGCTTCTTGGAGACATGTAAGAAGGCGTGGATGAGTGAAATTGTGCCAGCAGAGTGGGAAAGGGCTGTGACTGTACCCCTGTACCAAAATAAAGGTGAGTGAATATATATATATATATATATATATATATATATATATATATATATATATATATATATATATATATATATATGCAGTATACATAGAAAATACCCTCCACCTGACGAAGTAAGAGGAGGGTACTATTATCACTGGGATCGACAACAATAGGTGGTGAAGAGATTTCGTTTTGAGACCAGAGATCAGAAAATGTAACTGTAATCATGAAATTTCACATAGCTATGTGTGTAATAGAGAACTGGCGCCTGTTGATAGGCAGAATGCTCTGTCTTAAGAACTTTTCTTTGAAAATAATGGAAAAGTAAAATAAATTTCTCAGTGACCAGTGCGACCTGTGAAAGGAGTCTAATAGGCCCGGTGCATTTTTCTATTAAAACTTTGCAACTATTACACCTAGGATTCAGAAGTTGTACATAATAAATGATAATATGAATATCTAAACATAAACAATGCTAAGGCTGCAACTCTCCATCTGACCAAGCACATAACCCCAACTCCCTGCATATCTGACTAAATGCATAACTTATAAAAATGACAGCGAAGACCATCATCATCACCATCATCATCTCAGCTACCACTACCAGCATCATTATCGTCATCGTCATTAACATCTCAATAAACCATCATCATTACTATCATCATCATCGTACATCTCCACTAACACCGTCATCATCATCATCATCATCTTGACTACCACCACCATATACCATTATCTCAAACCACCACCACCACCACCACCACCACCACCACCACCATCATCATCATCATCATCTCAACACTCATAACCACTATCATGATCATCTACCACCATCACTATCATCATCATCATCATTACCACCACTACCACGAACACTACCATCATCATCATAAATGGTATCGTCGTCATCTCAACTACCACCACCATCATCATAATCATCATCACCATTGCAACTCTGCACTTGACCAAGCAGACACCTCCAACCTCTCTGCACACCTAACAAAGCACACAATGACCCTCAACCCCCCTTGTATAAAACAGACGTTAAAACTTGAAAACTTCAGTAGTTTATCCATGATAAACATAACCAGGTCCCATCAGATTCCCTGAGGAGGGCGAATTGAAATCTCTGATATATATATATATATATATATATATATATATATATATATATATATATATATATATATTCATATTTCCAAAAAAAAAGAAAAACTACTGGAGACACAGCATGCTATCTATCAAAAGGCACCAATTCACTATAAGACACATAATTATGTAAAAATATCATAACTCTACAGATAGTACTTTTTGAGTCTTGCTCCAGAAACGAAAGTTCTATGTCTTTTTACTTCTTCATTATTAACCTGAGGCATCCCGTCGATGTATGGGTACGTTGCAACATTTTGCATTTGCCAGTCCCATCGACGTACTGGTACGTCATGCAATTGCAAGGTTCGTAATTGCACAATTTTTAATTTTTGCACGTGATTTTTCGCACATATACACGGGACACCTTCCTCTGTTCCTCTACAAGATGCCAAGCAGGGACAATGCCTTACACCGCATAACCTCCCCCCCCCCGCATGCCATTGTCTCGGCAATTCACCTGTTACCAGTGACCTGGCCAATAAAGACATTCAGGGCCAGAGTGATTCCCCAATCGATGACAATGTGGAGGACAAAGTTTACAAAGCATTAGAGGAAGAAACAGTCAGAAATGATGATCAGGTAATGTGGCAAAAGAAGGTCAGGTATGGTGATGAGTTAATGAGTGACACAATGCTTATAATGCCTATATTACTGTTTGAAAACCAATATGCTCTCGTACTACATATAAATTCGTACCAAATAAATAAATAAATGCCGTTTATGAGTGGTGTGAAATAGTTACCCTCCCAAAGAACTCGTTTGCTTTGATGCCAGCCTGTTAGAAAACCCAGTCAGGTAAGGAGGTACTGCTACCTGGATTGAGTATTTTAAACCTCGGGTGAGCGATTTCTCTATGAAATTTCGATGTTTCTCACCAAAAGCGGAGGTTTTAGCCAAAAAAAAAAAAAAATCGAAAATACCTCGGGATTGAGGGGTGTCGGAGGTGCGAAATAGCTCGGGACGTGACGGGTTAAAAAAAAATAAAATAAAATACAGCATTCGACCTATCAAAATGCACCAGTTCACTATAAGAGACATAACTATGTGAAATTTCATGACTCTATCATTACTACTTTCTGAGATTTCCTCAGGAAATGAAATCAGCTTCCTTATGCAGTGTGCATTGAAATCTCTGAGATTTTGTCTTAATACTCTCATTATTAAAAAAAAAAAAAAATTAAAACAGCACTGTACGCATCAAAAGGCACAAGTTCACCATAAGACACCTAACTATGTGAAAATTTCATGACTCTATTGTTAATACACTGAGATTTAGAAACCTCAACAACCAGCCAACTGCAGTCACCCAACTCGACGGACAGACGCCAGTGACAACAGTTCCTCCCCTGACTTTGTCAGGTGTACGGTAATTATGTATGAAGTTTCATGACTGTACTTAACATGTAATCATAAAAAATGGCTGCCTAAATGAGAAAAGCACGAGTCATAGTTTCATCAGATCTGCTCATAACTTGAAATTACCATGGATAAATTACTGAAAATTTTAATTTTTAATGTCTCCATGTTATACAGAGGGCGAGGGGGGTGAGTTCCGTTATGCGTTTCGTTAGATGTGCAGGGAGGTGGGGGGTATGTGCTTGGTCAGATGAAGAGCTGCAACAGCTTAGCATTGCCTATGTTTTTACCCATTGTTATCGTCACACAAAATGCATACTTTCATATCTTTCTTGCCCTCCACGTGACAGAGGTAGAGGAGGGTGTTGTTATCACTGCGATCATTATGTGTCCGTCCGTAGAGTTAAATGGCTGAGCGGTAGAGCGGCTGGGGGTTCGGCCTTGCATGGAGATTTCGTATCCAAACTATAACTCAGGGAGTATTCTCTGCAAAGTCATGAATTTTCACATAAATATGTGTCTCATAGTGAACTGGTGCTTTTTGATAGGTAGAATGCTGTGCCTTGTGTAGTTTATTTTTACATAATGGAAAAAAATAAAAAATTCGTTTCTGTGCTAGGGCTCAGGAACTAATAAAGGTATAGGCTTAGCCCTCCAGGAATGTGTTAAAATTCCTCCTGGTGTCTTTTGGTGGTTAAAGTGCAGTGAGATTATATAATGTTATGGAACTGCTAAAATACGTAAAAACTGATTGTCTTGAGGCAATTTTCTTTTAAAACTTTGCAACTAGTACACCTAAGAGGAAGCAAGTGTTCATACTAACTGATTATATGAATATCTAATTATGTATGAATTTCATGACTGTACCTATTATGTAATAAAAAAACACAGGCAATGCCACGCTGTTGCAACCGTCCTTCTGACCAAGCACATACCGCCCAATCTCTTTGCACACCTAACCAAGAGCATAACTGCCCTAACGCCCTTCTACTGGTTGTCCAACGTTGCATACCGTCAGGAGTGGCCTGACAAGAGAGGATACACAAACACATCCATCCGTGATAATCAATGACCTCTCATTCGAAGATACAACATACTTCCTCATATACTCTGCCACCTCAGCTCTGCAGTTTTCACCCTGTTTTAGCAGTGCAACATTAATTGTCATGACAGTATTATCACTAATATTGTTTACATGCTCAGTCATGAAAGATAATCAGTTAACACAAATGAAATATATTAGTTCCTTAACACATAACAGTGGGCAACAGTAAAACGACATTAATAATTTTGCACATAATGTCACAAGTTGTATGCCCTCAATGATTCAAAGTGTGACATGACAGAATGTGTCGGTGTGACAAGGTGAGGAATTTCACGCGATCCTCCAGAATATAAGAAATAAAATGAATGCAAATATTTACCATCAAACACTCAAAGCCTCAATTTTCTGAAAGAAAACTCAAGATGTTGGGGGTGAACACACACGCACACACACACACACACACACACACACACACACACACACACACACACACACACACACACACACACACACACACACACACACACACATGTAGTAACAGGAGCCGAGATGAAGGAATGCAGAACTTTTAAGAGTAAAGCAAGACAAAGGACACCTTTGACTGCCGCATCCACCCCAGCATTATCCAAAGGGGAAAGAAGTAATTATTTACTGGTCAGGTACTTAAACGATAACCTACTGGCTCACAGGCCCTTCCAGTACAGGTAACTGCCCAGTTTTGTGTCCTGCCCCACGTGTGTCATATTTGGCAGCCCGACTGAAGTACACTGTTGACTAGTATTCTTGCACCGTATATTTCTGTGTGTGTGTGTGTGTGTGTGTGTGTGTGTGTGTGTGTGTGTGTGTGTGTGAAATGTAGATAAGGAATTTTTGCTTTTTCCTCCGTCATACTCGTATTTACAACGATTTCGACATGACGGAGGTAGGCTGTCGACTAGCACTCTTGCCCTGTGCATTGTATGTATGTGTGTATGTACTGTATGTATGTATGTATGTATGTATGAGTCTGTATGTATGTATTATACCCACACCCCTCAACTTAGCCCACTAAAGGCGTAGGCCCGATTCTTCAAAACATTGTGAGTCGTGTGGCGCAGTTCGGTACACACATTGAATCTGCACACCGCTTCCTCCATAAGTGTGGCAACTAACAGAAAAGTGAATTAGAATATGAAGCTAATTCTGTTAAACAGGCAGGAACTAAATAGGGACAGGAGGATGGGCAAATTAAGTCAAACAAATCAATGAAACTGAGGTACTGTCTGCAAAGTAAGTAAAATTAGGTGGGAAAAAGAAACCAGAGAAGGAAGAGGAAACTAGAAGAAAACAAAAGGTGTCATACCTAGGATTTGTGAGAGGGAAACAAAAAACCACTGGCGAAGAAGGGAGGGATGATAGAATAGTGTGTGGCCTTTGTGAATGACAGTCGAATTTTCCCTTCCACAACCCTTTCTCCACTCCAGCCATCGAGGGATTGCACCGCACCACTGACCTACATAGCAATAACCTATTATTACTTGTTTTTTTCCTTTTTGGAATGATAGTGAGTTATCGTGGGATACTCTTGGTTATGATATATTGGTCCATGTGAGAAAAAAAAAAAAACTTTGCCTGCAAAACATTCTTTCCAAGAAGAAAGAGTCATATTCGAGATCTATTAATTTCGAGATGCTTGTATACATTACGTTTAAATGACTGGAGGTCGTAGGTAGGGGTAAAAACAGGAGATGGACTCCGAGCAATGACCAGTTATGAGCATGAAAGACTGAGATAGCAGTTAGCATTTGTACGAGAATGTTCAACAGAATAATGTGTGTGTGTGTGTGTGTGTGTGTGTGTGTGTGTGTGTGGGTGGGTGGGTGGGTGGGTTTTTGGTTGTGTGGGTGCGTGCGTGCGTGTGTGTGGGGGGGGATGTATGTGTGTGTGCAACCAGTGTGGACGCTGTGCGCCAGAATTTAAGTTGAAGGCATACTAGATGAGTTATCACAGAAGCAATGTCCACTTTAATAATGCTTGTAAACAGAGAATACTGCAACACTGCGATAAAAAGCCTGTGAGAGGAAAAGATCTTATGAGACGAAGAGTCTTTATCTCCATCTGTATGAGACACCGTGGTTTCAAAAACAACACACACACACAGACACACACACACACACACACACACACACACACACACACACACACACACACACACACACCTTACAATCATGCCATACCCACAGACCTGAGTGAACTTATTATTGGCTGCTGACTGAGTAACGTAAGAGCCATGGGAAGCAGTTAAGAGGCTTGCCGTTATTCCTTTGATAGAACTGCTGACCGACGGAATCATTTGAAAGGGTGGCTGGGTTATTAATGGCAGCGTTGTGGCAGAGTCCTGGAATCTGAGGCCTCCACGTTGGGTGTATGTAGCGATAACTGTGGCTGGCCAGGTGCTGGGGGAAGGGTGACGGAGAGTTAAGGGTCTATGTTTGGTGTGTGTGGAGGTGGCTGTAACTGGCTTGATGCAGGAGGAAGAGCAGGGAAGTGGGTCCATACTGGATGGGTGTGATGGTGATTGTGGCAAGCCTGATAAATTGGGAAGAGTGAGGGGGAGTTTGGGGTCTATGTTTGGTGTATATAGTGGTGATGATTGCGGCTGGCTTGATGCTGATGTGAGGGTTGGGTGAAGGCAGGGGAACAAGGAAGATAGTGTGAAGTTATGGGAAACAATAACGAACGTGATAAGAAGGAATGATAGGAAAATATGTTAAAGACAAAAGAGCCAGGGGAAGGATTAAATGGTAATATTGAGGGGAAAGGGAACAACAGCAACCTAATCGAAAAACAGTTGAAAGAAGAGAGCAATAAAGGATGGAAACGCAGAAGTATAATTGAAAGGGATAGGAAATAAATAGGAAGTAAACTAAGTGGGTGATAGATAACGGTGTCTGAGGAAACGGAGAAAGGAAGCATTCGGGGAAGGTACAGGATGCAAAAAATAAATAGGAAAATAAGTGTGAACAGGAGAGAACAGAAAATGAGTCAAAGCCAAGGAAAGAAAAAGAAAAATAACTTGAAGGAAGGAAGGCAGGGAGGGGAGGAAGAAATGAAGGAAAACACTGGAAGAAAAGGAATAAGAAATAATGAACGAGGGAAAAAAGATCGGTCAGTCAGTACAGGGCAGGGAAAGAAGGAAAAGAAATGTGTATGAGAAAGCGACTTTAGAAAGCAGAGACACCAAATGGGAAAAAGAAAGAAAAGCAATGCGAATTGGAGATAAGGAAAGGGAATGGGCAGGGAAGGGGAAAACACACACACAAAAAAACGGGAAGGCGAATTGGAACCTAGGAAAATGACGAGAAAGAAATAAAACAATTATAGACGGCAAAGAACAAAAAACAGGAAAGGAAAGGAGAAAAAAATGATGAGATAGGCGGGAAATTTGGAGGAGAGAGTTTGGGGAAACGAAAAGGGGGGAAAATATCCAGAAACTGGAACATAAGAGAGGAAAAACGAATGAAAAAAGAAGCTGAATGATAAAAAAAGAAAGAAAGTCGAAAAGAGGAAGCAATGGAGAATTTTAAAGAGGTATAGGCAAGGTAAAAGGCATGTCAGAAAAGGCTCAGGAGAAACGGCTTTGATTCCCCGTTTTCGAGAATGTATATATTCTTGCATTCACCACCAACATCCACCCAACCACATGAACGGCGTGAGAAAGAAGCCACATGGAGGCCCCACCAGTGCAACTGGGTGATGCAGCACACTAACATACCTGACATTATATCAAATATTCCCCAGAAACTAAAATAACCTTTATTAAATGGACCTTGATTTGGCGTACATTATTAATTACAATATATTACTACATTTAACTCTATCGAAATTACTGCTGCCTAACTTCTCAAAGGACATAAGGAGGCTTAAGCAACTTAAGTATATTTTAGAATATCATGTGTAACGTTGTGTAGTCTAAATTATATTAATTAATATAAAACAGTGATTTGAAGCTGTGGAAGCAATGAAGAAAGTCAAAATGGGGAAAGCCCCAGGAATTGATGGAGTGTGTGGTGAAATGCTGAAACATGGGAGAGAGATAGTAGTAGAATGGATGTGGAAGATGTGCAGATTGGCCTGAGAGGAAGGTAAAGTCCCGGATGATTGGAAATCAGGTATAATTATTCCATTGTACAAAGGGAAAAGGGAAAAAGATGTGTGTGGTAATCATAGGGGCATTTGTCTTCTTAGTGTAATAGGAAAAGTATACGATAGAATACTTATTGACAGAGTTAGGGAAATAACAGAGGAATTAGTTGGAGAAGAACAGGGAGACTTTAGGAAGGGAAGAGGTTGTGTAGATCAGATATTCATACTTAGATCTTTAGTGGAAAAGTGTCTAGAGAAGGAAAAGAAGTTGTATATAGCCTTCATGGATTTGGAGAAAGCATATGACAGGATGGATAGACAAGTATTGTGGAAAGTATTAAGAATATATGGAGTAGATGGGAAGTTGTTGAATGCTATGAAGGGTATGTATGAGGGTGTTAAGGCTGCAGTGCGTGTGGATAATGAACTGAGTTTTTCTATCTGAAGGTTGGGTTGAAACAGGGATGTGTCATGTCTCCATGTTTGTTCAGTCTGTATATGGATGGGGTTATAAAAGAGATACAAGGGCCGTTGGAGTGGCCCTAATGAGAGAGGGCAGTGTTTGGAAACTCCCTGTACTGTTGTTTGCTGATGATACCGTGTTGTTAAGTGAAGACGAAAGGGAGCTGCAAGGCTTGGTGGATGAGTTTGGGAGAGTGTGCACGAAACGGAATTTAAAGGTGAATGTAGGGAAGAGTAAAGTTATGATCTTCGAGAGACGTGGAGTAAGTGAATGTACGGTGAGGCTGGATGATGAGGAAATGGAAAATGTGAGTACGTTTAAGTACACGGGTAGTGTGATGAGTAAGGATGGAAGTTTGGAGGGTGAAGTGCTTGAAAGGGTAAACAAGGAAGAAAGGTTGCTGGTTCCTTGAAGGCAGTGATCAGAAACAGAGAAGTGACCAAGGAAGTGAAAAAGGTATTACATGACAGTATTGTGATACCAACTCTGACGTATGGAAATGAAGCTTGGACGTTGTTGGAGGGACACAAGTCAAGAGTGAGAGCAGTGGAAATGAGTTATCTGAGAGGAGCCTGTGGAGTTACATGGAGAGTCAGACTGACAAATGAGGATGTGAGGGAGCGTTGTGGTGTGGATGTGGATGTGATAGGAAGCATTAGGGAAAACACACTGAGGTGGTTTGGCCATGTGGAGAGGATGGAGAGTGAGACACTGACGAGGAGAGTGTATGTGAGTGAGGTGGAGGGGGAGAGAGGGAGGGGAAGGCCAAGGATGAGATGGAGGGATAGTGCGGAGAGGTATATGAGAGAGGGAGGTGTGAATTGGGAGCAGGGCAGTGAAATGGCGGGCGACAGGGCGACGTGGAGGCGATTTGTTTGTAGCCACCCCCTTATAAGGGATTAAGGCGTCTGGCAATAGATAGATGGATTTGAAATGCTAGAAATGAGTATTATGTTTTTTTTATTTTTATGCACTGATCTATCTGGCGTTTAGGTTTACTGCTACTGGTTTCAGGAAATGTAATCCACTACTTCGTATTCGTTTTCTGCATTGTGCTGGACATCGCAATAAACTATTCATTTCAGTGTAATTAAACAGATATGAGGTCCTAGGTCGGATAATGCACCCCGTCAGCTGAAAATAATTATATATTAGTAGTTAGAAAACAAAATCCGTAATGACGCCTAATTCCATAAATGGTTATTTATTTATTTTTTTTCTTTATTAGAACCATGTCTGCCTTTGATGAGTAAAAACGTCCGTGATGATGTAAAATATAATACGTGAAATTCGTCCTTCCTGACAAATTGTTGTCCACATAATTCATAAATCCGTTTAGACGGATGTACAATCGCGCTCATGATTCCCTGAGACACCTGTGGTGGAGGGTGTTTGGCCCGCTGTACTCCTACTGAACGACAGGTAGTTGAGTCAGACTGCCCTACCAACACAGTGAAGCTGAAAATGGAATCGCTTCTTATAAACGAGAGATCATGTCAGAAGAGATGGGTGGGATATAAACAATAATGATGGACAATATCATTGCACATATGGTAATACAGCACGGAATAATTTTACCGAAATAATTCCACCAACTATTGATTACATATTGCTTCAAAGATGAAGAGATATGTTGCGTGGTTTGTTGTCCGCCATTCACCTCCCCAACAATTTGCTACGGACGTGTGATTAATGCATTAGTAATTCTTGATACTGCGGGTTTGCCTATTAGTTATTTAACAACAATAAACGCATTATAGGAATGTATGGATATTTCACAATAACATGGTTGTACGGCCGAGTCCCTTTAAGTCGTCACACTGAGTGGATCACGTAATAACATTTCAGTGCTATATCAGGTTTTCTACCATTGTTATGAGTGATATTTGCACGACAAGTAATGGTATTCGGGGATATTGAGACAATCAATGCAAAGAAAAGATATTTACTGCTTGCACGACAAATAAGAGTATGCGGGAGTACTGAGACAATCAAAACAAAGAAAATATATTAACTTCAGGAATTGGAAACCATTTCTCATTTCATGTAATAACACGAAAGAAATACATAATGGAACGGTAACATGATTACGATAACCCCCACAAATTTCCTACAAAAGGAATAGAAAAAAAAAAAAACTCCCCACACCACACACACATTTTATATATATATATATATATATATATATATATATATATATATATATATATATATATATATATATATATATATATATATAATAGCTGTATTCTTTTTACTCCAGTGTGGGTATATATAAACAGGTAAATGCATTACTTAAATGTCGCACCTTTTACAGCATCAGAGCATTGGTATCTAATATTTCGTCCAGCCTCCCTCTTTCTCAGCGACTGCATTTAACCTATCTGGCGTGGAGGAGACAAGGTTCCGGATCATTTCCGGTCGGCCCCTGCAGAGTTATCGCTGGGCGCGGGCGTGGTTCAGGAGCTGTTCGCTTGTTCTTTCGTGTGTGTGTGTGTGTGTGTGTGTGTGTGTGTGTGTGTGTGTGTATTGTGGTCACCCACCGCTTTGTAGGTTCTTAGATGCTACATCAGCCATGAACTGGAGAGACGAGAGGTTGACCCTCAAAGCCTGCATTATCACTCTTCGTGATAGTGGCTGGTCGATACGGGCTATCGCACGTGAGATGGGCCATCAACCAATACTGATGAAGCGGATTAGGAGAATGGCAGAAAGTGCTAACCTAAACGACTTGCCTAATTTATGTGTGTTTGTTCACCAAAGGAGACCTCGATTAAGCCATATCACCATCCCTCAATAATGTTTTAGTAACAAATGTTGTAACATTAATAGAGAATTACACAGAGTTAAGCATACTCTGGTCCACATTTTATATCTAGAAATACGGCATACAACTGCTGATACCTTATATTAATTGTTGTTCCCACAGAGTAATATTGAAACAACTGTGTAGATCAGGTTCAGCGGGTTAGAATTGTGGACCATAATATGTTATTCAACACCATATTTTTATCTAATGTAACAATACAGGCATGTCCTATGATTAAGACTGTGTATTGTCTTCCACTGTTAGACAGAACAAGAGGACCAAGAGTCACCACACCGGCAAACGATGCTGCTGTTATTGCAGCAGCAGAGGCGTCCCCTCTAACCAACGCAATCGCCTTTAGAGAGAGCTTGCAGCTTAACATTTCCACTATGACTGTGAGACGACGATTACATGACAGAGGAATACACCACCGTATTCTTGCCAGGAAGGAACGCCTGAATGACGAACATAGAGAAGGGAGATTAACCTTTGCTCGGCTGCACTCCGAGGGAAACCTTGATTTATGGTCTCGTGTTATATTCACGGACGAGAAATGCTTCTCTTTCACTTCTCACGGCATTGTTCACTGCTGGAGGAGGAACAACACCCGGTATGATGATAATGAGGTTTACTTCCCAATGTTATTAGTTAAATCCAAATGGGTAATTTTTTTTAGAATAATGCATATTCTACGAACGTGGCACAATAGACTTGGCATCAGTATGTTTTTATTCCTTGCTTGCAGGTATGAACGGGACAACATCTTGGAGGCACGTTCAGGGCGTATTACCTGTAACATCTGGGGCTATGTAACGATACATGGAATGGGCGACATGTTTAACATTGAGGGTCGCTCTACTGCAACAAAATATTTTCAGTTACTTGAGGAACGTTTCCTGCCGTCCTTACAAGAAAAGAATTTCCCATTCCCAGCAGGGCCTATCCTTTTTCATGCACGACAGGTCCCCCGTCCACACCGCTCGAATTGTGCAATGGTGGTTTCAAGAACATGAGTATTCCTATCCCTGCAGTAAATGTCCTTCCTTTGCTTTGATTGACTCACTACCCCTGAATACCATCATTTGTCGTGCAAATATCACTGATAAGAAGGGTAGAACACCTGATACGTGTAACAAATATAGTATTGAAATGTTATTACGTGATCCACTCAGTGTGACGACTTAAAGGGACTCGGCCGTACAACCATGTTATTGTGAAATATCCATACATTCCTATAATGCGTTTATTATTGTTAAAAAACTAATGGGCAAACCCGCAGTATGTAGAGGAATTACTAATGCATTAATCACACGTCCGTAGCAAATTGTTGGGGAGGTGAATGGCGGACAACAAACCACGTAACATATATCTTCATCTTTGAAGCAATATGTAATCAATAGTTGGTGGAATTATTTCGGTAAAATTATTCCGTGCTGTATTACCATATGTGCAATGATATTGTCCATCATTATTGTTTATATCCCACCCATCTCTTCTGACATGATCTCTCGTTTATAAGAAGCGATTCCATTTTCAGCTTCACTGTGTTGGTAGGGCAGTCTGACTCAACTACCTGTCGTTCAGTAGGAGTACAGCGGGCCAAACACCCTCCACCACAGGTGTCTCAGGGAATCATGAGCGCGATTGTACTTGATTACATTCATCCTCACCACAAATAAAATCAACTGTCATCCTGCTGCTTACCGGTTTACCAACTTGCACCTCAGTATTTTACTTTACATTTATTGACCTTCCTTCTCCTATAACCATTTATTGATCTGACTACCATCTACCAGTTTCCCTTCTTACTCATCCTTTTAATTTTCTCCACAATTAATGACGTTTGACCTCTTATCTACCTACCTACAGTACCAATCCGTAAGCTTATTTCTGACTTCTAAATGTCTCTGATCTCTTTGCCTGCCTGCTATCCTCCTCACGACTCCCTACTTCTTCCTCCCACACAAAAATCTTAAGGTTATTTTCTCGAGGTCTCTGGAGGTCGAGCCCTCTGACGTAACTAGCAATTTCGTATGTTCTGAATATTCTACAATACGTTATGCGATTAATATATTGCATCTTGCCTTAGAAAAAAAAATAAACGCATACATGAGAACATTAGTGCTCTGTTCACCAATGAAAACAGGCACGGGAAGTGTACTGGGGTAAAGCGACCAGATTTACTGGAGCTAAAAGCGGGACATTGTCACCCGTATATATATATATATATATATATATATATATATATATATATATTGCGAGAACAAAGAGTGAATAAGAGCATTGTAGAACTGCTCGAAAACATATAAAAAGAGGGAACTGCTACAGTTAAATTACATAAGGACTCAGAGAAAATTAAGATTGAGAAGGGCGTGCGTCAGGGAGATACAATTTCACCAAAGTTATTTACAGCATGCCTAGAAAGTATTTTCAGAAAGCTAGACTGGGAAAACAATGGAGTAAACATCGATGGAGAAAAGCTAAACCATTTCAGATTTGCAGATGACATTGTCCTAATCTTAGAAAAAGCATAGCCATTGCAAGAAATGTTAAATGACCTGAACAGAGAAAGTCTCAAAGGAGGGCTAAAGATGAACCGGAGTAAAACTAATGTTTAATCAACAAACACCAAAGAGCGTCATAAGAATAATTGGAGAAATTCTTGAAGAAGTTGAGGAGTACAATTACCTGGGACAAATACTAAAATTAACGAAAGATAATGATAGCGAAATAAAAAGACGCATTACAATTGGATGGAAAGCTTTCGGTAAACATAGAGACATTATGAAAAGTAGTTTGCCAGTTTGTATGAAACGAAAAGTATATAACGAATGTATAATTCCAGCTATGACGTATGGTTGTGAGACTTGGAAACTGACAAAATCGATGGAAAATAAATTAATTCGTTCTCAGAGAGCAATGGAAAGGTCAATGTTGGGAATATCTTTAAGAGGCAGGAAAAGATCAACTTGGGTGAGAGAGCAGACTAAAGTCAAAGATATTATAGAAGTTATAAAATAACAGAAATGGAGGTGGGCAGGCCATGTAGCAAGAACAAGGGATAATCGATGGAAGAAGAGGTTGAATGATTGGACACCAAGAGATGGTAAGCGTAGCAGAAAAAGGCCAGACAGAAGGTGGAGAGATGAGATAGAGAAATTTGCAGGGAAAACGTGGCAAAGATTGGCTCAGCCAAGGAATTCGTGGAGAAGGTTGGGGGAGGCCTTTGTTCGGCAGTGAACTTATAATGGCTGATGATGATGATGATGATATATATATATATATATATATATATATATATATATAGAGAGAGAGAGAGAGAGAGAGAGAGAGAGAGAGAGAGAGAGAGAGATACATTTATATAACACAGCGCTGCACCGCACCTCACATGAGGCTGCCAACCCTAATGTCTCAGACAAACTCTGAACATACCGTATGGTACGGCGAATGGCCGACCAAAGTTGTCAGTGAGTATAACAGATTCTTTAATAACAATTCAGTATACCATTTGGTTTGGATTACGCATAATTTTAGTAATTCATCATAGTTTCATAAAGGAAGGTCATCTTATATCTAATGCAATAGTAATTTTCTAAAAGCGGGACACGAATGATAATTTGCTAAAAAAGCTGAACATTTTAATTGCAATTAAATAAGCGGGACTGTCCCGCCTAAAAGCGAGACTCTGGTCACCATATACTGGGGATCAAGGTCCGGTGAGAGAATCTGGTTAGACATTGGTAGGGATCATTCTAAATCCACCAGAATAAGAAGCTTTGTTACCTTGATGCAAGGCGAGTAAGGATTGAAGGCTACATAACCAGTCCACAAACGCTAACACAGTCACATACGCACACGCGGAAGCATGCGCAAACCCATGCTCGCACACACACACACACACACACACACACACACACACACACACACACACACACACACACACACACACACACACACACACACACACACACACACACACACACAAAACAGGTGCTGGTAAGGAGAAATGCAGAGCCATAATACAATATTCCTATGTCGTAAAGGTCTTAATGAATATATGTTGGTCGTAAAGCCTGGTCGTAACAGAATGGAACGACTCGGTGGTCCCTCCCAGGCACATCACGTGGAGGGGGGGGGGTAGGAGTGGGGTATCTAGGGATAAGAGGGAGCAGATGGAGGTAGAGGCAAGAAGAGAAAGGGTGAATAGGTGTCCCCAACAGTTTCTGTCGCTAGGCTGGTGGATGTCAGAAGTTTCGAGGATTTTTAGTTTGCTCGGGACATCATGAGACACTTAAAGTTTGTTATCCAAAATAACAATGAAAATAGAAGCATGTAAAAAACCTTATTGTTACACTAATGGATGAATGGTGGTCAGTCCAGCAGCATGACGAGAACCCATTTCCTGCTGAAAATTGGAAGTTCGAGCTCCCCCCCCCCTCATATATTTGCAGACAAGTGATTGCCGTAGTTTGAATAAAATAATAACTATTATATACCAAAATCTGTGAAATCAGATTCTAAAACAAATTTAAATATAAATTCTTTACAACATGTAGAGAGATTTGGCAACAGACTCTGAAAAATTTGGAAGAGTCAGCATGAATTCAGACTAATGGAAATTCCGCTAGGAATCCGCCCCCCCCCCCCTCCATCCCCAACAGGCTATATGCAGCCTGCATTTTGTTCATGGATCAAAAATGCATGTATGTTTTTTGGCTTCCTGAACAATGCCAATTTCATCTGTCAGGTATAAGGAAAAGTTTATAGACAGGCTATTTTTGAATTATTCCTATCTCAGAGTGTACTGCGGGGATACTATGGCTTCCGTGACGGGAACAAAGAAGAGAATGAATGAGAAAAGAGAGAGGATGAGAAGTTTGTGAGAACAGAGATTGCGAGAGCAAAGGAGGGAAGAGCAGCTTGCAAGGAGGGAGTATTGGAAAAGACTGGGGAACCCAAATATGTGTCAAACAAGATTCAGAGTAGGCGAGGAGAACAGAGGCGGAAATCGGAGAGCGCAGAATGGAGGTATAGAGCGAAGGTAATTCATTTCATCTGATTAATGAGGCAAAGTGTACAGAGGTGAGAAAGAGACTATGAGGAAATGAAATGCAGAGGGGCGATACTGGTAGAGAATTCAAATGAAATCAGGGAAATACGGTACGGTAGTGGATGTACAGTACAAGCTGAAAGGAAAAAAGAAAATAAATGTAAAATTACATATATGTCATTATTGCTTTCAATATCTTCATCTATCTGTGCACATATCTATCTATCTATCTGTCAATCTATCAATCTATCTAAAGAACACATTAAGAATAAAAATGGTATAATGGTTGGGAAAACAGGAAAGGAGTAACAAAGGAAACAAAAAACTAGTGACCTCGTTCTCCTTGGTTCTGAGTTTGCCTTTGCGTCTTCGAGTTTACTGTCAGGTATATTCCACGCCTGCATAAGTTTTCTTGTGTTTTAAGTCCGTTTTTTTGTTCCTTTACACGCATTGGCTTTGTTTAATTTTCTCGACACGACTCTGCGTCAAAAAAAAATATAGCCACCTAACCCTGCAAACTTTTATTTCATTTTTGTGTATACTGAACAAAAGAAAGCCACAATCAAGAGGCGTTCATTTTCAGATGCCTGGACACATTCCGGTAGACTGGAAAACTAAGACACTGTAATAACACCGTTTCGTCAGTAATGCCATTCGATATAACGGTTTCATTCAGGATTAGTTGAAGAACTGGTAGGACACATACCGCACCGCCAGTACCTTACATGTTACGACTGTTTAAAATATTTCAGAACAAGTGTAGTTGCAGCATTTCAGCATCCCAATCTGTCTGGCTGAGCAAGCCCATCATGTAGTCGCTTCTGCAGGGCTGCACCGTGCAGCGAACCTTTGTTCCGTTGTGATGGACAGAGCCTCACCACAACGAGGGTCGGGAAAGAAAGTTAAAGTTTGGTTTATGGATGCACGCCGAAACTGTATCTCAATTCAGTTGGCAGGGGCGCCATAATAGGGTTCGCGTCAACCCGTTATTTGGTTATATGGTCACCAACCAGTGCAGTAAATGGCTTCCTTGGTCACAGGAAACCATTAACCATGTCACTCAGTCTAGTCACCTAAAGAAAAAGTATAGCAGGAACACATCAAGTGAGTGGATAATGGTCGCTACCACCTTCCACCATGTGATGAGTGAGAAATCACTAATACCAAATATTCTATTCTGTGATTAGCCATGACATATCATCAGGAGAAGTGCTTTGATGGAAGGACACTAATACAAACCGCCTTTACCGTAACACGCAATAACTCTTGCATTTAGGACAAGTACAGTGAGTGGTATTTGCAGGATGTTTCCATGACAATACGGTGGGTTCAGTAAATGATGAAATAATTCGTGATCAGTGAAAAGTAAATGTTAACCATTTTCATTTCACCAGCTGATCACTAGTTTCTGCATTTATGTTATCATTCTGTCGTTTGTCTATTTTCCTCATGTGGTCCTTACGTGTCTTTTCTTTAAGTTATGCATATTATCTTATTGACAAAAAATATGTATTGTCATATTTCTACATTTTTTCTTTTTTTGTCTTCCCCACCCCCCTCACACACACACACACACACACACACACACACACACACACACACACATATATATATATATATATATATATATATATATATATATATATATAAATATATATATATATATATATATATATATAGTGACTAAAAGGATGGGGTAAACACATGAATGCTCTTCCATATTCACCATCAACAATTTAGCTATTTACAAAACACAACCACCAGTTAGGCAACGCTCATGCAGATATGAATATGTCATAAAACATCAATTCTCATCCTATTAATCTGTTATTCATTTAGGAACTGACAGATATGTTATTTGGTTACAAATGTAAGATTTTGTTGTTTCACTTCCATCGAACAACATAATTTCTCAGGGCATTGTGAGCATGAAGAATAAGAAGGCATAAAGATGTGGGATCATCAGGGTCATACTATGTGGCACTTGCAAACTTTAAGTGAGTGATCCACCTAGTGTCCAGAAAGATTTAATGACAACCACAAAGTGTGGCATAGTAATCTTAAAGGCGAGCATAATATATATATATATATATATATATATATATATATATATATATATATATATATATATATATATATATATATATATATGGGACAGTCATGGTCATTAGGAAGGGTAAGGCTTAATACAAAAAATTGAGATAGAAATTATATTGTATTGAGTTTAAGCCTCTCTCTCATTCTGTCAAGGAATTACTTCGGTTTTGTGCTGCCGTTACCGTTAGTTACTACAAGAATTCACTGCGTCAGACGAGCCGGGTGTCATACTATCCTGATGCTTCTCTCTCAATGGCCAAGTGCTGTAGGAGAAATAATTATTTTTCCCCTTTCCAGAGCAAGCTTCGGGTGGATTAGACATGGCTAGTTTCCAGGATGAAGATGAGGAGGAGATTCCAACAACTTCATTGCCTAGCAACCGAGAGTGACAAGGAACGTTCCACATAGCAATCTTTCGGCTATGCTCTTGTTACGGAAATCGTTTTCTTTGTGTCTGCCTCGAGCCTGCAGATGTCACAGAGTATCTTGCTGTGGTGTGGGACAACAGTGTTTTGCTGTGCTTACTCTAAACACTCAACTAACAATACATACAGGAAAGACGTCCTTGTATTGGCTACTGTAGAGTAACATAGCTGGCCATTGTTTCATGTGGTAGGCTATAAATGGGAACTATTCCTATATTCATCATTTTCCTGGCAGTCGTTAGACTCATCATCAGCTCGTCTTAAGATTACTGTGCCACAATCTGTTTTGTCATTAAAATTCTTTGAACTCGAGGTGCATCACTCACAAAAAATTTACTAATGCCACATAGTATGACCCTAATGGTCCCACATCTATTTTCCTTTTTTATTCTTCATGCTCCCTACACCTGGGGAAATTACGCCATACGATGGAAGTAGAAAACATGATCTCACTTCTGTAATCAAAGAGCGTATCTGTCAGTTTCTAAATGAATAAAAGATTAATAAAATGAGACCTGAATTCTTATGACATCTTCACACCTGCATAAGCCTTGCCTAACTCGTTGTTGTGTTTTGTAAATAGTGAAATTGTTGATGGTGAAAATGGAAGAGCATTCATGTGTTTACCCCACCCTTTTACTTACTGTGTGTGTGTGTGTGTGTGTGTGTGTGTGTGTGTGTGTGTGTGTGTGTGTGTGTGTGTGTGTAAGAAAGAGAGAGAGAGAGAGAGAGAGAGAGAGAAAGGGGGGGGAAGGGAAAGGGGACGAAAAGGGAAGGGAGGCAGGGGAGGGTGCGAAGACAAAAAAGAATAAAACGTAGAGATATGAAAATACATATTTTATATGCTAATAGGGTTATTAGCATAAATGAGGTAAAGAAAAAAGCACGTAAGGACCACATGAGTAGAACAGACAAACGAGAGAATAATAACAAATACAGAAACAGGTGATCAAGTGGTTATCCCAATTCCTCCCAGTGTCATCAACTGAGGACGGAACTGGGCATTTTCAAAAGCCAATAAAGAAGGGAACCCCAGGGTAGGGACCTATCAGTTTCACAACAATGAGCCATCAGTCAGAGGGCGGTACCGGTACGCTCAGTACCCATCCGGCAAAATCCCTTCCCCAGGAACTCTGGGAGCTAATGGGTTAAATGAAAATGGTTGACATTTACTTTTCACTGATCACGAATTATTTCATCATTTACTGAACCCACCGTATTGTCATGGAAACATCCTGCAAATACCACTCACTGTACTTGTCCTAAATGCAAGAGTTATTGCGTGTTACGGTAAAGGCGGTTTGTATTAGTGTCCTTCCATCAAAGCACTTCTCCTGATGATATGTCATGGCTAATCACAGAATAGAATACTTGGTATTAGTGATTTCTCACTCATCACATGGTGGTAGGTTGTAGCGACCATCATCCACTCACTTGATGTGTTCCTGCCATATTGTTTCTTTAGGTGACTCTAGACTGAGTGACATGGTTAATGGTTTTCTGTGACCTAGGAAGCCATTTACTGCACTGGTTGGTGACCATAAAACCTAATAACGGGTTGACGTGAACCCTATTATGGCGCCCCTGCCAACTGGATGGGGATGCAAATGCGGCGTCCAACCACAAATCAAACTTTAACATTCTTTCCTGACCCTCGTTGTGGTGAGGCTCTGTCCACCACAACGGAATAATGGTTCACTGCACGGTGCAGCCCTGCAGAAGCGACTGCATGATGGATTTGCTCAGCCAGACAGATTGGGATGCTCAAATGCTGCAACTACACTAGTTCTGAAATATTTTAGACAGTCGTAACATGTAAGGTACTGACGGTGCGGTATGTGTCCTACCAGTTCTTCAACTAATCCTGAATGAAACCGTTATATCGAATGGCATTACTGACGACACGATATTGTTATAGTGTCTTAGACTTCAAATCTACCGGAATGTGTCCAGACATCTGAAAATGAATGCATCTTGATTTTGTCTGTCTTTGATTCAGTACACACAAAAATGAAAAACGAGTTTACAGGGTTAGGTGGCTATATTTTTTGTTGACGCAGAGTCTGGTCGATAAATTTAAACAAAGCCCGTGCGTGTAAAAAACACCAAGACATAAAAAACAAGTAAACTTATGCAGTCATAGAATAGACAGAAGCAAACTTGGAACCAGAGAGAACGAGGTCACTTGTTTAATTGTATCATAGTTCAAACACATAGGTCGATTTGATTTGTTGCTTCATTTCGGGAGATTGGGAAAGTTACTTTCGCCTATTCTAAGTGGGTTTTGCCATTTCTCTTTGAACCTTTTAACTGTAAGGAGGGTTGTTCTTACTTTGTTGGAATTTTGATTTACTTATGTTTTAATAAGCTCCTTCTTAATGTATTTACTATTAGTTTTGCTGACCAAGTAAGACAAAAAAAGTACACCTGATGATGGCCTAAGGTAGGCCGAAATTCGTAATTCAGTTTCAGAGTTATTCACAGTAGTTTCCGTCTTACATTATATATATATATATATATATATATATATATATATATATATATATATATGCAGAGAGTTCACTTCACTGTGAAGATATGTATGCAAACTAACCACAGGAGAAATGAAAGGAGCGACAGTGAGTACTTTCCTATATTACATCTTCAGACAGAGTGAGACAGAAACGTAAAGGGTAGAGGTCTTTTATGCACACCCGCAGCAGGTAGTGGCACACAGAACAATGGAGGACCTGAATTTTTACCTGCGGCTTAACTTAGGGTCACCTGCAGCAGGGAGTGGAACACAACAAAGGATAACCTGAATCTAAAAAATGCACGTGACAAAGGAGGAGGGAGTAGGAGGGGAGGAAAGGGGAGTGGGAGGGAGGGGGAAGGGGAGAGGGGGGAGGGAGGAGGGGATAAATACTGCTACTTAACTTAAGACCTAGAGGATTAATGCTTGGTGTGTCCCACACAGGTGTGACTACACCACCAGGAGATGACAGGGAACAATCACGTGTTAGTCTGGGGGATACTGCTTTAAAATTAATTCAGTTAACAATTTATCACACTTAAAATGACCATAGCTTTTGTTTACATTCTTTTCATATGTGCCAGAAATTAGACAAGATTCTATTACATATCTTTCATCTAAGCTTTTTGATTTTGCTAGAATCTTGGAGCCTGTCCAGTCAATATGGTGATCACTGGATGCTTTGCGTTGAAATAAACCACTACTCTGTTGGGCTGTTCTTACACTGTATTTATGTTGTGAGATTCTAGTTTCCAAATCTTTTCCAGATTGTCCTATGTAAAATTTGTTACAGCTTTTACACGGGATTTTGTAAACAACTCCTGATTTACTAAAAGGGCTGTTCTTGATGAGGGTTTTTTTGATGGTGTTCTCATATTTGAATACTACTTGTATATTGAGTTTCCTCAGTATGTGAACAACATCAAGAAAATTTTCATGGAAGGGGAGGACAAGGGTTCTTTGAATGTTCTGGCCATCTGGCTTCTAAAAGATTTGTGAATGCCTTGGACAAATTGAAAAAAGATGACTCCCTGCATATAACTACAGCTGATAAAAGCAGCGCTGTAGTAGTCATGAACAAATGTGACTACAAGGAAAAAGTGAGTGAACTGTTGCGTGACACCAACACCGACAGTGAACTAAAAAGTGATCCAACTGAAAAACAAAGTAGAAAATTCCGTAAAGAAATCAAGACTTTGTTAAGAGGAAGGGATGACTTGATCAAACAGTTCTCTGTGCAAAATCCATCTGCACCATATATGTATGGCTTGATTAAAACTCACAAACCAAACAACCCCATCAGGCCAATTGTAAGCTCTGTAGGCTCTACGACATACAAGCTGTCCAAGTGGCTTGTAACACTGTTGTCCCCTGTTGTAGGCACTATCTCTGATTCATTTGTACAAAACAATGAGGATTTGGTAAGAAAGTTAAAATCTCTAAATGTCATGTACCCCTACAAATTAGTCAGCCGGTCCTGCAGTGGACACTCAAACGGCTGATGATGAATATATATATATATATATATATATATATATATATATATATATATATATATATATATATATATATATATATATATATATATCTATATAGAGAGAGAGAGAGAGAGAGAGAGAGAGAGAGAGAGAGAGAGATTATTACCGTACGCCTCAATCCCGTAAGGGGTGGCCACAAATAAGTTGTCTCCACGTCACCCTGTCCCCCACCATTTCACTGCCCTGCTCCCAGCTCACATTCCCCTCTCTCATATACCTCTCCACTCCATCCCTCCATCTCATCCTTGGCCTCCCCTCCCTCTCCCTCCCCCTCCACCTCACTCACATACATTCTCCTCGTCGGTCTCTCGCTTTCTATCCTCTTCACATGGCCAAACCACCTCAAAGTATTTCTCCTAAGGCATCCTACCACATCCACATTCACACCACAACGCTTCTTCACTTAGTCATTTGTCAGTCTGTCTCTCCATGTGACTCCACAGACTCCTGTCAAATAACTAATTTCCACTGCTCTCACTCTTGACTTGTGTCCCTGCAATAAGGTCCAAGCTTCATTTCCATACGTTAGAGTCTGTAACACAATACTATCATGCAGAAACTTTTTCACTTCCAAGCTCACTTCCCTGTTTATCACATCTTTCAAAGAACCAACAACCTTTCTTCCTTATTGTACTCTCTCAAGCTCTTCACCCTCTAAACTTCCATCCTATCTCATCACACTACGAAGTACTTAAACACACTCACATTCTCCATTTCCTCCTAATCCAACCTCACTGTACATTCAGTGACTTCATTTCTCTCGAAGACCGTAACTTGACTCTTCCCTACATTCACCTTTAGATTCCGTTTCTTACACACTCTCCCAAACTTATTCACCAAGCCTTGTAGCTCCCCTTCGTCTTCACTTAACAACACAGTATCATCTGCAAACAACAGTACAGGGATATATATATATATATATATATATACACTATATATATATATATATATATATATATATATATATATATATATATATATCATCATGATCAGCCGTTTGAGTATCCACTGCAGGACCGGCCTATCCCGACTGAAGTCGGAACGATACAGCCAATGTATCCCTACCAAGTGGCTTAGGCTGTCTAGTAGAGATTGTATGTAGGGTGAGAAGTGCTTGTTAGAGTAATTGTGGTGTTGGAGTGGCTTTGGATGTGTGTGTAGTCTGTGAACCAAGTGTAATCGGTCCGCGCAAGCCGACTGGGTGCAAGCATACTTTACAGTAAGCGAAACTGTTTCAATCACAGCACCCCTGGTGTCCGCCAATACAGTACGTGGCCGGGTGAACACTCCCAAAGTTTATTACCCTGGCGAGGCGCGAACCCTGGTCCACCCGTGTACGAAACGCATATATATATATATATATATATATATATATATATATATATATATATATATATATATATATATATATATATTCTGTCTTACTTTAATTTCTCACTTGCAAACTTCCAACCCATTGATTCCCGTCTCGTACCGGTAATTCTTGTTATCAAATATTCCATATATATTTGTCATATTGTTTTCATATTATATATTCATTTCTCCCTTAATTTTCAACTTGAAAAATTTGCATCAGCTGCTGCGGGACTTCTTTCCTCTTGACTCAAGAATGGTGTATGAATATCTTCATGTTTATAAGATACTTTTAACTGGTGCCGCATCATGTTCAAAGTTAAAATATTATGGAGTAATGTTAATATGCCATTGGGTTATCTAGCTCGCCTTCTTTGCAGAGCATTAACACGTCCCTTGTGGGGGGATATCATGGGAACCTAGCCTCCACTCATTGTTGCCTAGTTTTATGGCTTGTAATTACTGCCAGCTGTAGCCTTCTTCGCATATGGATACACTTGCCTGTGTTGCTCAACGACCTGGAGAAGAAATTGCCATTGATCTTCGTTCTTGGTCAACACTGGATTATCCCATTTAGTTATTAATGCTATAACCAGACGAATGTTTAGGTTGAGGAGAGACCTATGGCTAGAGAAGGTTCAGGCATGAGAGACATTGGAATTCATATCTCGACTTCCTAACAAAGTTGTTTTAGCAGTTTACTGTTCTGTCTTACTTTGATTTTTCACTTGCAAACTTCCAACCCATTCATTCCCGTCTTGTACCGGTAATTCTGGTTATCACTTATTCCACATATATTTGTCATATTGTTTTCATATTATATATTCATTTCTCCCATCTTTTATCAATTAGTATAGTTATGTCTTGATACAGATTCTCCCATTATGCCTACTCCTTTTCGTCTCTCCCTCATTCCTGATAACCAATCTTCCCTCTTGCCTCTAGAGCTTCAAGAAACAAGACGAAATAAACCATCACCAGTGTTTACTGTTTTGTAGGTCACGACGTACGGGAAAGAGGGAAAGTAAGAAGAGAATATGAGAGAGAGAGAGAGAGAGAGAGAGAGAGAGAGAGAGAGAGAGAGAGAGAGAGAGATCCTGATAAGACTGGAGAAATGCGAAATCAGGAAAAAAAAAAAAAAAAAAAGGAAAATGCATAATGAACTAGAGGCCCCTCCAAGGGGGTAATAACACCAGCCGCAAACCGATACATATCTAGCGCTGCTCGACATATATTGACTCTGGCCTGCTTTCACCACTTTCGAACTCGTAGGAGATTTCCATCTTTACTACACACCTGTACAATTTTGTGATGATATCTTAAGGGCCAGCGAAGTTATCGTGGTATCAGCCACAAAGACCTTGACCTATCTTTACTAATTTCGATCTCGTGATCGACTTTTTTCCCCCACTAAACACCTGCAAAATTCTGTAATATGAGTGTTTGCGAAGTTATCATGCTAACACACACACACACACACACACACACACACACACACACACACACACACACACACACACACAC
The DNA here is from genome assembly GCF_032717465.1 of Coenobita brevimanus. Taxonomy (NCBI): domain Eukaryota; kingdom Metazoa; phylum Arthropoda; class Malacostraca; order Decapoda; family Coenobitidae; genus Coenobita; species Coenobita brevimanus. The sequence continues at coordinate 21,233,794 of NC_137058.1, forward strand.
ACACACATACACACACACACATACATACACACACACACACACACACACACACACACACACACACACACACACACAAAATGCAGGGGATCATATACAGACTTATCCGACCTGTAGTACTGGAGGGTGAAGTTTGGTGTTATCATGATTTCTAAGATTTTAATTTATGAATATAGATGACCTTGGAAATGTGGTATGAAAAGTGTTGTTACGAGCATATGTTTTCTATGGCAATATGAATCGTGTGTGTTTTTTTTTAGTATTTTTCTTAATCATGTTTCAAGTTTTGTAGAATGATGAGAAGCTGTTTGAAACAGTCAATAAATATCAAACAAACACAGCATCTCTTGTATGCTGTTTCTAGAACAAATTAAGTCAAACTTATCGCAAACGAAATAACTGGAACTATGGATCACTCACAGAGTGGGGCATCAGTGCTCAACGATTGGCCGAAGTGCTGAGCATCTGACTTCTCCATGTGACCTGGACTTAGGACCGACTGTTCTCAACATCAGTACCGTCAGTGGGGGAGCGTGGAGGCTACGGACTGCATCGGGTGACACTATCAGAGGGGGTGACACCAAAACGACTGTCTGTAAGATTTTTGTGCAGTGTTTCAGCAGAAATTTATCAATTTTTATAAAATATTCCTGTAAAAACATTTTTCGTAAGCCCAGCTTACATGTACCAGTATAACTACAAAACTAAAATTCTATGCTAATTTATTTTTTGAACTTTCTAATGCACTCTTGTCAGTTCTGTCAGTTTCCCAGTTACAATGACGCTTCGAATCACGTGGTTTCGTCTGCACGCGCTACAAGCACGTGTTGTTTTGGTTGCTGCTGTTGTTCTTATAGTCGCTGATTTTTTCTACTGGCAACAGTATTGTGGTAATTAGTATTTGTGATCCTATGTCATTAACTTCGAAATTGAAGTAGCAATTAAAAGAAAAGGAGATAAAATAAAAGGATTCCACTCAGTTACTGGTAATGTTGTAATTAACAATGTAATTCAATGTAGAAAGATTATACAAAACATTTTTATTAGTAGTAATCATATAATCTAAGAAATAATACATTTAAGCAAGTTACAACTATATATATCACATTATTCTATGATTGAAATTGATAATATACTTCCTTGTATAAAAATTGTTCATTATGTAACTCTTTGATAACTTGAAAAATTGACAAGATAAAACATAAAGGAGGGGGCATTACTATGAGACGTCCAAAGAGCACCTATGTTGCCTTGAAAAATGGAAAACATTGGCAGCAGGACTTAGACGGAACAAAACTATTGACGCCAAAACTATTGTTTTGATGGAAATGAGGAAGAAGTGGAGGGACATCTTGCACAGACTGCTTGATGTCACTTTGTTTCTTGTCAAGCAGAATCTGGCAGTCCGGGGCCACAAGGAAGATGAATCATCATTGAATAAAGGGAACTTTCTTGAGATGGTTGAGATGCTTTCACAATATGATCCAGTGCTGAAACAGCACCTAATGAGGTTGAAGCAGAGCACATGGAAACTTAAAGTATGTCTCTTACCTTGCACCTAAAATGCAAATTGAGTTTATAAGTACCCTGGCATATCATGTGAAGGAGAAGCTTTTCATGGACATAAAGTCTGTGAAGTATTTTGGGATCATGTTCGACAGCACATCTGACATATCATATACTGACCAGATGTCCAAAGTGATCAGATATATAAAAATCAACAGTAGGAAAGTTGAGGTGAAAGAAGTATTTCTACGATTTTTCCCTTTAAAGGGGTGGAAAAACTGCTGATGTCATTTTGGGCATTCTTAGAAAAACTGGAAAGTGATGGACTGGGCATAATGATGTGCTGCGCTCAGGGTTATGAAAATGCTGCAACTATGGCTAGAATCCACGGAGGTGTACAAGCCATTCGTAAGGGAATGAACAAGAAAGCTATTTTTAATAGATGGGTGGATCATTCGCTTAACCTGTGCGGTCAGCACTCTTTGGCTCAAAATGCCTCGTCTGACATTTTTTGAAACTCTTAAGACAATGCTTTCTTTCTTTGCTGCTTCCACCCATCAATGGGATGTGTTAACTGACCATACCGGAGTTCAGTGAAAAGGCTTATCAACAACACCCTGGAGTGCTCATGCGTTGCAGTTAAGCCAGTTAATGTAAAGTTCGATAAGTCTGTGGCAATGACTGAAGCACTTTGTGGTCCATATGAAAATTTGGACACAAGAGGAGCAGCGCAAGGTCCAGTGCCTGCTGTCTGTGATTTCACTTTTCTGTGCTACCTGTACTTCAGAAAGTTAATCTTACACAGCAGTACCTGCAAACTAAGGGCTTAACTCTCAACAAAGTGATGACAATGCTATAGGAGCTAAGACTTTCTGCATGAAAAGCGCTGTCACCTAAAAAAGTACGAAATTGAGCAGGCGCTTTTAAGATCAGACAAATATGGAACTGCAGAAGAGAGAAGAGTCAAGTTCAAGAGAAGGGTGGAATGAGAACAGGCAAGCGATGCCGGAGTCACGCTGCAAGAAGAAATTATGATTGCATCATTCTGAACTCCATATCAGATCAAGAACCATCAAGGAATTACCAGCCATGTTTGAGGCTGTTCAAGTGAAGAGTCCCATATCTGCCACTGAAGAAGAGTTAAAGGTGTCCATTCCAAAACTGACCACTTTCTATGATGATGTATCCGAGAATGAGCTCTTAATAGCAATACCAAGGCTGAGAAGGCAACTGAAAGCAACAGAGACTGATCTGAAAGAAGCATAAGATTGGCCACATTAGACTTAATGATATTCATAGCTGAAAGCGACTTGGTATAATCTCTCCCAGCCCTTTAAATAAGGCTAAAATTATACCTGACGAGCTGTGTGTCTGTGGCTCCATGTGAGAGGACCTTTTCAAAGCTGAAACATAAAAAACTATTTGCGATCGACAATGAGACAACCAAGGCTTTCCAATCTGGCGATATTATCAGCTGAGAGTGAGTTGGCGAAAGGCGTTGATTTCGATGAAGTGATTCACAAGTTCTCAGCTTTGAAGGCCAAGGAAGGAAAGTTCTGGTTTAGTCAAGATGATCACTATGTGCTGAAATTCCTGTGTATCTACTCGTGTGTATTTTAATGGTATTATTAATTTCATTTATGAGCACATTTCCATATGCATTTGTCTACAACTTCCACATTATTTTGGCCGTTATTGATTTGACAAAAGTTTAACTTTAAAATGAAAATTATCTGCATGTAGTTCTTAATCGTTTGTACCTCGAATTCTATAGTTTTCTTACCGAATTTTCACTCTAACCACGAGAACCTATGTAACTGTAAATATATTTAGGCTGTGCATATGATATTACAATTTAAAATTGTAATTTTAATTTTGCGAATTGTTTATGTCACTACTATTGCCATTAAGGTCAGTGTTATACGGGAACTATGAATTACGAGTAACATTAGTAAAAAAAAAAAAAAACAATACTTAAGATTCTGTATGGTGTGGTACGGCAGGAGGTCCATGGGGGGGAGGGGGTTTACACCATGAGTTACCGTACTGGGTGACACCAACTCTAGTGACGCCACTACTCAAAATCGAATTGCCTCACCTTTGTCTAACCGTAAACACTTTCACCAAGTTTTGTCCAGATTGGATACGAACTGTCTGGCTTGATCTTGCTTTGCTGTCTTGACGTCTGACATACTGTTCAACACATCAGCTCCTGGGATGATCCTCAACACGTCCACCAAGCTTGGCCCAAGTGGGGTTTCTCACTCTCTCTCTCTCTCTCTCTCTCTCTGCACATCACACTTCTGACGCCGTCGTTTAATATTTTTCTTACCCATCGTTATCCTCACACTAGAAGCTTAAATATTTTTTTAAAACTTATACTCCGATAGACGACACTTCTTAAGTTTGTTTTTCTATGCTCTGTTCAAGAGAGCGGCATATCTGATCATTATATCATTTTTGACCTCCATACGCATGACATGATTTTCCATGCTTTTATAATTTTCCTGTGATTTTGCTTTCTTACATTCTAACTTTCCCAGGCTACATAGATAATGACTTTCCATTATTCATTTCAGTACGGCGATATCTTCCAGATTTGTTCTTGCCCTCGCAAGACCACATATAACAATATTTAAGCGAGAGTTAGTTTACATCATTCTTACATATACAATCAACTCTTGTAAGAATATTCAGATCGCGTTCTTAAAATCCGTCATCTGAAAATGACTTGTAACAAAAGAATTATTTTTTTATAAGTAGAAGTGTACGTGAAACTTTCTTGTAAGAAAAGCCTGGACTTTAATAGTGTTGGTTCATAGGTGGACCATACCGATCGAGTCAGACGCATTCGTTGATAAAACTTTAGCTCAAACAAAAGCAAGAACTACTTCAAGAGCAATGAAATATTAATTTCTCTTTCTCTTATCCTTTTTAACCCTCTTCTGCATCGTTCTGAGCCTCGAGGTACGAACAGCTTTGCTAAGTAGGCAATTTCCCATTAACATTCCAGTGCCACAACCCTGGTCTGCAGTGTCTGCCCTTTAGGTTATCTTACTGAGACCTTGTTCTCACATAACCATGATGAGCAAAACATACATTTAATGCTTTAAGAGCACCACCACCATCATCGCTATCAACATCATGGTCATCAACATCATAAACCAACTTCCCACTCTAATGAGAATGGTTGTCGGTCCTTTATTATATATTCTTGCGACCATCAGATTTTTATTTTTTTTCGTTCACAAGGGACTTCTGGCTACAAGATGACAAGCAAGGCAATAAGGAGACACTGGAATTCATCTCTCAGGTTTCTTTGAAATATATCCTTTACACTGTTTCTGAACTTTGTCTTGTTTTTATTGACTCCCCCCCGCATACACATATGCCTACACTCTCTCTCTCTCTCTCTCTCTCTCTCTCTCTCTCTCTCTCTCTCTCTCTCTCTCATTGCAGTTTTGGAAGCCAGTGGGAAAACAGTCACTGCTCCTCGCAGTTCCCCTACCTCCCGGTAATCCAAAGTTATTATTGACATACATCATAATCATGATCATTATTGGCCATTGAAAGTCCACTGCTAAACGTTCTCCACGAATTCCCTGACTGAGCCAAACTGTGCCATGTATTGCCTGCAAACTTTCATGTTTCCACCTCCTGTGCATTTTTTTTCTACTACGCCTGCAGTCTCTTGAACTGAAGGTACTCAGCCTCTTGCTCCGCCGTTTATCCCATGTTTCTTGCGACATGACCTGCCCCCCTCTATTTCTGTTCTTTTTATAACTTCTGTAATGTCTAACGTTAGTCTGCTCTCTCACGAAATTTGAGCTCTTTCTGTCTTTCAGAGATATTCCCAACATTGACCTTTCCATTGTTCTTTGAGAACAGATTAGTTAGTTTTCCACAGATTAGTTTGTGTTCCATTGATTTTGTCAGTATCGAAATCTCACAACCGTGCATCACATCTGAGATTATACATCCTCTGTGTACTTTTTATTCTCGTTAATTCTGGAAGGCTACTTTTCTTAATGTCTGTATGTCAACTGTAATGCCTTTTTTTGTTTTTGTTTTCAAGATCTTTTGTTTGCTGTATTATTTGTTCCAAGTAATTGTACTCCTGAACTTCTCCAAGATTTTTTATTTATTTATTTCGATGATGCTCTATGTTGCATTTGGATTAAACATTAGTTTTGCTGCCGTTCATCTTCAGTCCTAATATGAGACTTTATATAGGTCATTTAACATTTCTTGCAGTTTCTCTACTGTTTAGGAGATTGGGACAATGTCATGTGCAAATCTTTAACGGTTTAAGTTTTCTCCACCTATGATTACTCCTTTGTTCTGCCATCCAGGCTTGCTGATAATGTTTTTAAAGCATGCTGTTCATATTTTTCGTGAAATTTGTCTCCCTAAGGCACGCCTCTGTCAGTCTTATTCGTTTTCTGAGTCTTTATGTAACTAAACCGTACCAGATCCTTCTTTGTCTATGTGTTCGAGCAGCTTTACAATGTTCTCGTTTACTCCATGTTCTCGCGATGATTTCACGATTTGTGTGTGCTCCACAGAGTCAAAAAGCCTATTTGTAATTGAAGAAAATTATGCACAGAGGTTTATTGTATTCTTTTTTTTTTTTACTTTTAGTTAGCTGATTCATTTTATGTGGATGATCATCAGTTGATTACCCGCTTACAAATCCAGCCTCCTCAGGAAGTTTTTTTTTTTTCTCTCTCTCAAAATTTGCTGTATTTCTGTGCGTAAGGACTAGTGAAGAATCTGTAAGGAACCGATAATAAGCTAACAGGTCGATAGTTTTTAAGATCTTTAGAGTCGCGTTTCTTGTTATCAAAGTAACTGTTGCGTTACACCATGCATGGGGTATTTTTATCTTCCTTATACACTGGATAAACAAGCGGGCGATTTTTTTTTTTTTTTTTTTTAACTTCTGCATCCAACAGTAAATCTGCTATTTTTTCATCTTTTATAAAAAAAGTTTACTCTGTCTGATGTGGCTTTGGTATTTCAGTTGTGTTAACCGAACAGTTAACTGTTGTTATTGTCCTCTTTGATGCATACAGTTCTTTGTCAAATTATTCAACTCTATTTACCATCTTCTCTCTGCACTTGATGACTTCATCATTTCTGTCTTTCAGTGATATAATTTGTTGCATCCCTAGTGCTGTTTCACTTCATATCTGTTTCATACATTTTTTTTCTGTATTGATGGATTTTTTGATCTGCTTCATGCTTCTCTTTCATTTTTTCTCTCTGTCTTTTGTTGATAATCTTATTTAATTCTGCTTATTGAATATCACCTCTCTGTCTTTTGTTGATAATCTTATTTAATATTGCTCTTTGTATTTCACCTGGTATTTCAGATGGTAGGGGGATGAATATAGTTTTGAATGGTGAGTTGCTTGAGGAGGTAGAGTGTTTTGAATATTTAGGGTCACATGTTGCTGTGGATGGAAGAATAGATGCAGAAGTGAAGTTTAGAATGAATGAAGTAGGTAAGGTGCTGGGAGGAATGAAAAAAGTGTATAGATGTCGTTCGCTTAGAATAGATGTAAAGAGAAGGCTGTATGAGGGTGTTGTGGTACCGACTGCGTTATATGGGGCTCAAACATGGAATATGGGTGTAGCAGAGAGGAAAAGTTTGAATATAATGGAGATGAGGTGTCTGAGGAATATGTGTGAAGTGACGCGTATGGATCAAGTGCGAAATGATGAAGTGCGAAGGAGAACTGGAGTTGTTCGGGAGATGGCTGGTAGAGTTGAGCAGAGGGTGTTGGGATGGTTTGGGCATATGGAGAGAATGGATAATGAGCGACTGGTGAAAAAGATACCTACATCTGATGTGAGAAGTGTAAGGCTGAGAGGGAGACCACGAACAGGATGGATGGACAGTGTGAAGAGAGCGCTGGATGCGAGAGGGATGTCTGTTGAACAAGGAAGAGTGGCTGTGCGTGACAGAAATAAATGGGAGAAACTGTGAATGAATAAATGATGATGCAGCCCTGAGGGGATATTCTCCCGCATTTGGTCTGATCAGCTAGTCAGGTCAGGTGCGGGTAAGGGGATGGGTCTATTATGATGTGGCAGGGGTAAACCAGCTCTGCTGTCGGGTCCTGCTGCAGATGTCACTGATTGCACTGCGCAGTTGACCCTTGTGCGGTGTGGTGCGGTGTGGATCTGTCCCTTCTCCCCTTTGGGGCTAAGATGCGAATGATGTGTTCGAATGGATGAGTAAATGGGGAGTGTGTCATCCTGTCTCGGCTACCTCCCTTTCCTTGGAGGAAGCAGCCTAGGTATATAGATGGATAGATAGTATTTCACCTATCTGTGTTTTTACTCGCATCTCCTTTCGTCTGTTCATGAGATCGAGAATGGTTTTTAATGCTTGTTGGCTTTGATTGCATTAGTTTACCTACTACCTCCGCTGATTCCCTTAACTTTCTTTTTAGTCTACCGTTCAACTCATCAGTGTCGCGGTCTGCACAGCTTATAGCCTTAAATCTGTTCATTATTTCTAAGTATAATGCGGCATTGATTACGCCAAGTTTTGGAGGCATACCCTATTTATTTTCAGTCAGCTTTTTCTTTCACCTCTCATATTAAAGTTGGCTGTGCAACGCAACATTCTATGGTCACCCCCAATATTTACTTGTTGCTGTGACATTAGTGATGGTGTTATTTGGTATAATGAAGTCGATTTCATTCTTCCTTTCTCCCATTGGGCTTCTTTAGGCACAGTTGCGGACATATCAAACAGAAAACCCCATCCACCTGCGAGGTGGTGTTATGCTTTCCGCATCTGGTAACACTGACATGTACGGAACTGCACCAGGTTTCGTTCGGTTGCTGTGATCACTGCCAGTGTGCGCAGTTATTGGTGGTGTATAAACAATGTCCCGCCTGGCAATATACTGATAATAACATTTTGTCAATACTGAAATAAAACAATTTCACAGCATATATATTCGTATTTTATTCACTTGAAACCCACAGGTTTCGTCAGTGTGACTTTCGTCAAACATTACGAACCATACAACATTTACCGACGGGCAGGATATAAGTTATAATAACATCTGCATTCCTGCACCTGTCATAATAATCACAAAATTACCGAGACCCCCTCCTTCCTGACGGGGAACCAGAATTTGCTAAATCTCTTTAATAAACGTAATTTCATAAAAGGTGGCGCCACAGAAGAAGGCAGGGTGTGGCGCCTGGGAATCAGGAGGAGGGGGCAATAGTGGTCTGGCTGGTGGGTGGGGGTAGGGGTTCTACAGGAGACGAATTGTGGGGTAGGGTAGAGTGGATTGTGGCAGGGAGCTTGGATGGGATGGACAAGTGATCCGCTTATGGCGTGGTGCCACATTACCTATAGTTCAACGTTGATTATGGAATTTCATAGTCAAACCGTTAAACGTTATGCGACTTTGGCATGTTACGCAGTCTACCAGCATGTTCTGTTATATTGTCTATAGGACGACCCATTCCACACACACGGGGTGGCACATTACACAAACCCTGCATTATTAGTTTATGGTGACGACTATGTCATCACAGGGTGATATATGAAACGCGCCTAGAATGTTTGTCTGATGTCACACCTGTTGTCATCGCGACTGAGAGCTATTCTTGTTGCGTTTACGTAGTAACATCATGGATAACTATGATATCGAAAACAGAGGAGGGGGAAGGAGGAATTTTCTCTTGCCACAATAAATAATAGTTAACAGTAGTGATTCGTGCCTATGGTTCTCGTTAATACCTGTATGGCACCAATGGAAACGAAAACGTGACTTGCTAGGGGGGATTTTACTGGGTCCCAGAACAAAGGTGGCGATACTGGGGTGAGCTAATACGTGTATTACATGATCTTTATGTCGGACTATTGTAAACCTTATGCTGATGGGTAAATCGTGGTATGAAGGACGTGTAACTGTTAAGCAGTCTGATTCACAACCTCAGTATCCAGTTCACTGTCCACCCCTCCCTCTTCCCGACAACCTGTGTGCACTCATGTGTACTGATGGGAAGGGGAGATGGCCGTAACTACTGTTACACCAGGAACTGCGGATCATATGTTTATACATCAACAACAGTGATTCACCTGTCTTTTTTAATGGATTGCAAAATACACCGTTAATCAGCCAGGGCAACAGCTTCATGTTAGGACACTGCCGAGATTTGTGGCTCAGTAGTTGTTCTCCTTCAACAGAGGAATGGTCCTCGTATTTATTTTTATACTGTAATTATCATACTACGTGAACCTAGCTCGGTTGTTTAGCATAACAAAAAATACTGCAGATAAAGTGTGTATGCATTACTACAGGCGATTTCTGTAATTAATGGTATAGTTGATATAATATGCTCATGTTCAAACTGGATAATTGCAGACATAAACCTTGTTCCACCATTAATGGCTTGAGGATTTGTGAAGGACTGCTTGTGGCATACGACGGTTGCTCAGGATAAACCTAAGTATAAATAATAACCATTGGCAAGTTGTAAAATCAACAACCAAACATGGCATATAGGATTCTTGATCATGGTAGTTTTTGTTCACTACTGTGTTAATCGTATAGAAAAAAAAAAAAAAAGATTCCAAGCAATTGGAGCAAGGAAAACAGCGAATATTGTTAAATCTTAAAGCAACGTGAAGAAATTGCAACCTGACGCTGACTTTGGAGATATCTGAGTGGGAACAGGACGAAACGGACGACCCACGGCTCACTACACCTGTACTTAGCCTACAGTGCTGATTTGTATGAAGTCGTGTGGACATCCAACTAATTATATGAACACTTTATTTACTACGAAATCTTATTCTCTCGCGATGCCATTGCTAATGCTGTGTAACAAGCTATTCTATAATTGTAATTTTATTACTCATCATTATAACATATACCAGTATTTTATATTTTTCTTATGTATATACATTAATTTTGTTAAATATCTCTACATTAACTAGTACTTTTATTATTAGTATGGTATATTGTCAAAATAATTTTCTTATCATTAACTTGTAATATCAGTGTTATTATTTGCATAGTCTTGTATTTATCTTTACATGTCGGGAGACATGCTATTTACCCTAGGGAAGACAAATGTAAGCTAGCGGATGTTTCCTGCTTAGTCGTAACTATTTCGAGGCTGCCGCAATAAGATGAATTGGCCTCTGGCCAGTATCTGCAGCTTCAGGAAGGGAACGGTGAAAAGACTGCTTCATGAGTACACAGCTGACAATTCCATAACTCAGCATAACGTCATGGCATTGGGTTATAACGGAAGCTCACAACTCTTCGAATGATTTTACGAGAGACAGAGACCTATTAGACTCCGAGAGTGTAACACAACTCTCTGCCAGTAAAGTATCCAGTAGTGGTACAGAGTCTTTAAGAATAATATAAATTCCTAATGGTATATCTACGGACTTACTTTCCACAATTAACAAAAACTCGTAGAATCACCGTAGTGCCCTAAGTGAAAAACCAGCTGCGAATGTGACTGGTGTATACTGGAGACAATGTTCTCATAAAATCTGTGTGTGTGTGTGTGTGTGTGTTAAATACTTAATTACCTTTACTAATGACGCAGTTTGTTTAAGTCTTCGCACACTTATCACTACGATTTTCTTATGAAAAGATAAAGTTAACTTAAAATTACTACCCAAAACACTGGCTTGCCATACGCATGCACTCATGCTGGGGCTACATTTAATTCGTTAATGAATGTAATATCCTCGGAAATAATGTAGTTGCTCCATTACTTACTGGACTAACATAAGCCCAGCGAAATGCAATTACCTTAATTTTTTCCTCCCAGTGTAATTCTTATGGCGAATTAAGTCTTCAGCATCACGCACTCAGTGCTTCGCGGACTTCGTTTTGAGCAAAAGGGTTTTAGAGTTTACATAATGTCAGTACGAGAGAATTCCCCTCAGCTAAACATGATAGCGTGGCAGTAGCAAGAACAGCATAAATAGGACGTCGTGATATTGAAAATCCTAATAAATGACTGTTTATATCTCTTTCACTTCAAGCACTCCCCCTTTAAAGTGAATATAGTCATCTTCCCACGGTGGCAATGACATAGCTAAGCGATTCCATTCCCTGGTTATGCAAACGCCTCTCAGCTCCATCCCCATCCCCTGACAGGTGCATGGTGGACTGCAGCAGCTGGTAACTTCAACCTACTGTACAGTCTGTTGGGTTTACATTCAGATGAACCTGGGGTTTCAGCTGCTATTCACTCACTTGAAAATTTACTGAAGTAGGTTTTAATGGAGATCTTGCTCCTGCACCCTGGTGTAATGACAGAACTAGACACAAACAGCAGCCCTACTCCATCGAACCTTTGAGTGAAATCAAATACCTATCGACAACAATAGTTTGCATGTTTTCACATGCAACTTGGACCAACGTTTTAGAAAAATTTTTAAGAAAATATAAGAGAGAGAGAAAGAAAAAGAAAAAAAAAAAAACAGATTTGGTTAGTTCTTGTAATGTAAATTTTTCATGCATAATAACCATCACTTATATGCATATTTATTTACACAGCTATTAATATTATTATATATCTATATATCTACTCCCAGACCCCTTAATCCCGTAAGGAGTGGCCACAAACAAATCGCCTCCATGTCCCCCTGTCCCCCTCCATTTCACTGCCCTGCTCTAAGCTCACACCTCTCACTCTAATCAACCTCTCCACTCCATCCCTCCATCTCATCCTTGGCCTCCCCCTTCCTCTCCCCCCCTCCATCTCACTCACATACATCTCCTAGTCAGTCTCTCATCCACTCCACATGGCTAAACCGCTACAGTGTGTTTCTCCTAACGCTTCCTATCACATCCACATTCACACCCCAAGGCTCCTATTGTTCCTCATTTATCAGTCTGTCTTTCCATATGTCTCCACATGCTCCTCTCAAATAACTCATTTCCACTGCTCTCACTCGTGACTTGTGTCCCGTCAATTAGGTCCAAGCTTCACTTCCATACGTTAGAGTTGGTATCACAACACCGTCATGCAGTAATATTTTCACGTCTTTGCTCATTTCTCTGTTTGCTATCACTGCTGTTGTACCATTTCAAGCACTTCACCCACTAAACTTCCACCCAAGCACTTAAACGCATTCACACTTTCCATTTCCTCCTCATCCAACCTCCCTGTACTGTACAATTCAGCAACTTCATTTCTCTCGAAGACCATAACTTTACTCTTTCCTACATTCACCTTTAGACTCCGTTTCTTACACACTCCCAAAATCATTCACCAAGCTTGCAGCTCCCCTTCGTCTCCACTTAACAACACAGTATCATCTGCAAACAACAGTACAGTGAGTTTCCACCAAGGTTGTATCAAAAACCTTTTTTTTAGAGGTCAGATACAAATACAAATATTTTGAAGTTATATTACAAAAATACAAACACAAATACTTTTATTCCCAAATTCAAAAATACACTTACAAATACAAATACCTATACATCAGAATTATATTTTATCATCATTAATGCACGGAAATTTTCAGAAATTGTCTGTACGTAACAACACGTAAAACAATATTAAGAAATACTAATGCAAATACAAAATGCTTTCCTTTCCTTCTGGGTATAAATACAAAATACTTTGAAAATGTATTTAAATACGCCTCAAATAAAAACACAATTGTATTTGATCTACCTCTGGTTTCCACACACTGCCCTCTCTCATTAAGGCCGCTCCAACATCCACTGCCCTACTTTGTATCTCTCTTTATTACCCCATCCATATACTGATTGAACAACCATGGAGACATGACACATCCCTGTTTAAATCCAGCCTTCAGATAGAAAAAATCACTCATTTCACCGTCCACATGAAATGCAGCCTTAGCACTCTCAAACATACTCCCCACGGCATTCAACAATTTCCCATTTACTCCATATATTCTTAATACTTTCCACAATCCTTGTCTATCCACCCTGTCACATGCTTTCTCCAAATCCATGAAGGCTGCATACAACTTCTTTCCCTTCTCCAAAAACTTTTCCACTAAAGACCTAAGTATGAATATCTGATCTACACGACCACTCCCCTTCCTAAAACCACCCTGTCCTTCTCCAACTAATTCATCTGTTATTTCCTTAACCCTGTCAATAAGTATCCTACCATACACTTTTCCTATTACGCTAATAAGACAAATGCCCCAGTGATTACAACACACTTCTTTTTGCCCTTTTCCTTTGTACAGAGGAAAAATTATACCTGACTTCCAGTCCTCCGGGACTTTACCTTCCTCCTAGGCATAGCTGCACATCTTCCATATCCATTCTACTACTATCTCTCCCCCATGCTTCAGCATTTCACCACACACTCCATCAATTCCTGGGGCTTTCCCCATTTTGACTTTCTTCATTGCCTCCACAACTTGATTTCTACTGATTTCCTCCTCTCTTCTCACATCCCTCCTTCTCCCAGCCAGTCCCTAGCCACTTACACTCGCATTACTCTCATTCTCTATGTTCAATCATTCCTTGTAGTGTTCTCTCCATCTGCTCACTTTTTCTCCCTTCTTCACAAGTAATCTACCATTTTTGTCTTTCCCCAGCTAACTTCTGTAACACCCTGTCTAACTCTCTTTAAATCTTTCCAGAACATTTTTTTTTTCATTCCCTCCAATTTCTATTCGAACTCATTCCAAAATCCTCATCCACTCTCTTCTTACTCTCTCTTACTAATCTTTTCACCTCTCTCTTCCTCTCTTCATATAACTATCTCTTCCGTCTCACAACTTCCACTACACCCCTGTTTCTAATCCACTCACAATATGCTTTCTTCTTTTGTGCCACACCCTTTCTCACCTCTTCATTCCACTATGTTGTTTCTTGCACCCTCTCTTGTCTTCTCTGCACCCCATACACCACCTCACATGCTGCACAAATTTCTCCTGTGACTATCTTCCACACACCTTCCGCATCCCCCATCTGCTCCAAATCATATTTACCCATTTGCCCCACCACTTCTAATATTCTAACTTTTTATCCATCATCTTGTAACCTTTCTACCCTCTTTGTATGAACTATTTCCTCCTGTCCTTCCCTTCTTTTACGCCTCCATTTCATTTGAAACTTGACTTTCACCACTACCAAGTGGTAGCCAAGAAGTCCACTCCACCAACCTCTATATGCTCTTGCATCCATTAAACACCTTCTTATTCTATCATCCAAACACACATAACCAGTCATTGCCTTCTGTTCAATCAGTTCACAACCCACTCTTCTCATCACTCGCCACATATACATGTGGATTATTTTGTGTCTGAAGAAGGTATTGGCTATCACCAGTCCCCTCCCGGCACAAATGTCCACTAGAGCACTGCCATTGTCATCCACTTCTGCAGGCACACCCCACTCACCAACTACTCCGTCCACCTTCACATTCCTTACTTTTCCATTCTTATCTCCAATCAAAAACACTCTCTCATTCCTTCAAACTTTTCAATTCATGCTTCCACATTTATTCAGAACTCTTCTTTCACTCTGCTTGCACGATCTTGCTTGGCGCATTCACACACACACACACACACACACACACACACACACACACACACACACACACACACACACACACACACACACACACACACACACACACACACACACACACACACACACACACACACACACACACACACACACACAATCGCCCACATATGTAGTCCAACTTTCTTTCTTACCTACACAATCCTTGAGCCAACTGATCCATACTCTCTTATATTCTCCTTCCATCTCTTGCACACAACAATACACACTCCTTTTTCACCCTCATTCTCACACACTCCCGAGCATATACCCAGTCCATACTCCCAGTCTCTCACACTCTCACCTCTCCAATTGTTTTAGTTAATCCACGTATATCCACTTTAGCACCCTCAAGCACCTGGACATTCTCTCTTTCACCTCATCATTTGCAGTCCTTACATTCCTTGTCGCAATCAGTACCATGTCTTTTGTTCCGTCCTTAGTCGTCATCTTTTGGTCAGTCCTGGTCCGAGGCTTCTTGTTCATATTTTCAATTAGTTGTTTTCCGTGGAAGGGCACTAACTCTCCGCCAACCCACATGTTGTCACGTAGGGAACACGTGTTGTTTAGTTATAAGGTTACCACCCAGCATTGTAAATAATATCCTGATTCACAGGAAATCATTCGGCTTGCCACTCAGTATAGAGTTACCCTAAACACAGAGTACCACTACACTATTATTATTATTATTATTATTATTATTATTATTATTATCATCTCTGGTAACAGAAAGGAATACCTGGCTACCATAAGTATGATTAAAAAAAAGGTATATCGGGGGCAAAATCCGAGTCTCGAAATTTAACGTAGCGAAGCAGTTGAGGAGGGGAAAAAGGGATATCCTAGGCGAGCAGTGTGTGGGGAATGATGAGGAAATTGTAGTGGCGGACAGTGAGGATATTAAAGACGCCTGGAGAGAGCATTATAACCAGTTGCTAAGCGAGGAGACTGACTGAAGCAAGGAAGGTTTGTCAAAGGATCTAGTGTTTGGCTCTTGGCCTTTGACTGATGCTGCTACTGTGAGCAGGACAATAGACAGGATGCAGTTGGGGAAAGCAGCAGCTGTGTTTGGGATGACTGCTGAAATGCTGAATACTTCAGGATATAAAGGAGTGAGGTTACTTACTGATTTCACAAATACGATAACATATGAGCTTGTTGTCACAGATGACTGGCCGAAGAGCGTGATTGTAAATGTGTATAAAGGGAAGGGTGGTGCCTGGAAAGAGGATATTATAGAGGCATAAATGCTTTAGACCAGACAGTGAAGTTAATGGTGAGTGTCCTAGAAAGTATGATGAGAGAATGAGTGAATAATGATGAGATGCAGTTTGAGCTTATGGCAGACAAGGAGACCACTGATGCCATATTCATAGTTCTCCAGCTGCAATAACAACATATATAGGCTCACATCCAGGTTAGAGTGAATGGTGATTTGAGTGATGACTTCTTCGTGAATGTTGGCGTGCATCAGAGGTTAGTCTTGAGCCCCTTACTGATTGTCATGGTGCTCGAAGGTATCTCACGTGTCTTCGGAAATGGACTCCCATGACAGCTTGTATGCTGATGACTTGATGTTGATTGCAGAGAATGAAAGGGAGACAGAGGAAATATTTAGGAAGTGGAAGGACAGAATGAGCCACAAGAGTTTGTGAGTAAACGTGAAAAAAAACAAACAAATGTGATGATATTGAGGGTAGATGGCGTACTGTCAAAGCAGGAGAGAGGCCATGTGCTGTTTGCCACAAGGGTGTGGGAAGTAACTCCATGCTGTGCAGTATTTGTTACGAGCGAAGGCGAAGCCCTCGCGAGTCTCTAGTCAAATAGTGGCATTTTCTCACAAATGAGCTCCCCAACCCGGCCTAGCCCTACCTGGCCCAGCGGTAACGCTTTTGAAAAGCTTATATCTCAGCAACCATAGGGCCAATCACTGTATGGTTTGCACCATATGATTGCCCCATTCTTTATGATTTGTTTTTGACAGGTTTCATCACACCCTGGCGGTGCACGTGGCAAGTGATGCGCGCCAAGTGCAGCATGTCAAGAATCTTCAAAAGAGGGCCACATGTCAGACGGTTTGTTGTAAAGGCATGAAACTTGGCAGGTAGATAACCATCAATCTACTGTGGGCATCCTTGGGGTGTAAGGTGACATTTCAGTGCTTTCGGATTTAAATGGCTTCACTCATACCTCGCCGACAAAGGCGTTTTACTTATTATAAGTGAGTGTTAAAGAGATGTAGTGGTATTTCAGATAGACTGCGAGATAATGCTGATTTCGTGTAAGCGGTGTGTCGGGGAGGGCATATAGAGATTGTCAGGCATAAAAGGACAGGTCTTGCTGGTGATTCTCTTAAGGAAGTGGAAGAGTTTTGTTATTTGAGGGACATGTTATATGCTGGAGGTCGGGTTGGAGCTAGCTCTGTAGCTACGGTAAGGAGTGATTAGAGGAACTTCAGGGAGTCGTTGCGTCTCCTGAGATTAAGAGACCTCTCCCTCCGTGCATGTGAGAGTCCGTGCATGTGAGCGGAGTGTAGTGCCGTATGGTAATGAGGCCTGGGCAATAAAGGAAGAATATATTTGTAGGCTCAAATGTGCAGAACTTAAAATGATTAGATGGATGTGCAGTGCATTCTTGAATGCGAGGGCTAGTGGAGGCTAGGTTTACAACTGTAGAGTTGAGAGGGAGGATGAGACTGGAGTATACTGATGCCGTGTTGAGGGAGTATAGATTGAGATGGTTTGGGTATTTTGAGAGGATAGAGGATGATAATTGCGTGCGGAAAAAGAGAACTGTGAACCTCGAGGGTAGGGTTGCGAGAGGCAAAATAAAAAAGACCTGAGGCAAAGCCATAGATTGTGACATCAGGGATAGGGGACTGGATAGGGAGGGTGCCAAAGATCGAACAGTGTGGAAAGCCGCCATTAGGTGACCAAGACCGATGCATGCAAGCATGTTGGAGCCTTTCTAAACAATAAGAACGATTCGATTAATATTATTATCAGTTACTTCTATTATTATTATTATTGGCAAAGCGATAGCGATGCTGGTATTGTTTTCAGTTTGTCTGAATGTCTATGTGTCAGTTAGCACGATAACTTCGCAATCGCTCAAGATATCATTACAAAATTTTACAGGTGTGTATTAGGGATGAAAATCTCGGACGAGTTCGAAATTGGTGAAAGTAAGTCAAGGTCAAAGTCATATTTTGAGCCGCTCTAGATATGTATCAGCTCGCGGTTGGTGTAATTACCCCTTTGGGGGGGTCCTCTAGTTATTATTATTATTATTACTGTTGTTGTTGTTATTATTATTATTATTATTATCTTTCATAGTAGTAGTAGTAGTAGTAGCAGTAGTAGTTTTTGATGTTGTTGTTGTACTAGTAGTAACATTAATAGTAATGTCCCATAGGCTAAACTAAAATTTTCAGTCATTAACATTAATTTTCACAACATAAACATATTGTCAGGTATTGACAGAGAGTGAATGCATATGATTCCTAAAAAGCATTTGACTTCTTCAAGAGGGTTATATGTGTGGCAGATAATCCTGTGAGGCTAAAAGTGATAAGACAGGACATTAGCAGAATCCCTCTTTTCCTCATTTATTCACCTAATCTAACGAATGGTGTTTGAGACAACGAGGCACTATATACGTAGTTCCACTGCTGGTGATGTCATGGACTACATGAGGGAAGCTTCCCTCTGGTGGATTGCAATGCATACAGCACTGCAATAGCAGTATTGTTGAAACTGATGACGAGAGGGGACGAGGATAAAGAGAGTAAAGGAGGACGGAGGGGGGAAATGCAAAAAAAAGAGATGGAGTGAGGGGAAGAGAAGAGAGTTGACAGAAAGGAAGGGCCACGGCAGGGCATAGAAGCCAAAGAGGAAAAGGTTAAAATATCTCAGAATATTAAATATTTTAGAATCGGAAAAAGGGGTGGTGCTAATGGAGGAACAAAGAAAGGGAGACAAGAAACGGTGCTTAGGCACAGCAAACCCATCTCCGGCAGTCATTCTATTGCTGACGTATAAACACAACAGGATATCTAGTCAAAGATGTCACATATTAAAACTGGAGTAAATCGTGTGGAAATTTACGATTTTATGCCCAACTGAAATTTTAGGTCCGACCCACCTGACATTGATCCCCCTACCGCTAACTAGGGGCTGACTCCCTGATGTAATGAGGCAAGTTATAGGATGCAGATTTGAAAGATGCACATTTACGTTCAGGTTTCATGTCGATATGACGAATTTGAAATGAATTTTGACAAAAAAAAAAAAAAAAAAGGATTTTGATATTTTACATTTTGTGGGCCTACAGCATGGACCTTGGTACAATTTGGCCCTACGTTTAATTATGTGATCAGAAGGTCATAGCCCATCATCCCTGTAATTTTTTGTCACAGTCGCACCAGTAGTTGTCGCATAAAGTTGTTAGCAGACAGGCGGACAAACAGACAAACGGAATAAAAACAATACCCGTCCCCGACCCCCTCCGGGACGAGGACGGGCAAACACAAGCAGATTGGAATTTGAAAGTGAGGAAAACAGAGGAGCAAAATAAGGATGAGCGAAGGAAGCGTTGGAGAGAAAGTCAGGAATTCTGAATAAAGGAAAAGAGAGGAAGATAAAACGGAAGCAGGATAACTGCCACATATCGAGGATAGAAGGATTATTGAGCGTGTGAACAAGAGGGGTGGGAAATAATACATTAAGAGAAACGTTTAAGGATAGAAGCAACAGTTGCGAGCAGAAGTATGTCATTTGTCAATATCTGCTTCTGGTCTGCAAATATATGTATCAGGTACAGTAGTGTTTGAAAAAAAGCTTACAGAACAGACAAATGAGACGGCATGTTCGAACCGAGGTTGTCTCGTATTGTTACACCTTTACAGTGTGAAAAGACCTCATGCCTTTTCTGGGAATCTGACGTCTCGTGGTTATCTGCCAGACTTAAGGTAGTTCTCCATTAGTCCTGTGACTCGGGTGGGTGCTCTGGATGAAAATTCGTTTTATTAACCAAAAAAAATTAAAACGGCGTTCGAGTTAGTAGGCACAGGTGCATGTTTAATAGTTTTGAAGGTGACCGGCTCAGAAATAATGGCGAGAGTCGATAGTAACCTGAGCTGGTAACAAGAACTAGAACAGTACCAAAAAGAAACAGAGGAAATGGGGTTCTCTTGGAATAAGTAGTAACTTACTTATAAATGAAATCTAGGAATTATTTTTTTGAACGTAGACTACTGCACATTCCATTATCTTAAATTTGTGTTTAAGTTTGGTCGTGCGTGATTACATTCACGATCAATTTTGAACATTTTTGTTATCTCTGTACATTGATTATGTTTGTGTCAAGGGTTATTCTCTCTCTCTCTCTCTCTCTCTCTCTCTAAAAAAAAAAAAAAAAAATCCAAGTGAAAGTGCTCGGACAAAAATTTTGAAATTTATTTCTGAGTTGAACAGTCACCTAAAAGGCACTAGGAAAAATGCAGAGAAAAATGAAAATCCATCTGGCAGGCTGAACCGGAAAGCAGTTACTTTTCACAGCGCTGGAAACTGATATGAAGTGGCTGATTTTTGTAACGTTGATATTAATGGAGATGAGTCAGCTACAGTGCAGTGTGTGTGTGTGTGTGTGTGTGTGTGTGTGTGTGTGTGTGTGTGTGTGTGTGTGTGTGTGTGTGTGTGTGTGTGTGTGTGTGTGAGAGAGAGAGAGAGAGAGAGAGAGAGAGAGAACATAGTTGGGCACATAATGACCATGTTGTAATTGTAGGCTACTTTTTACTAATCAAATATACGCAATGGTAAATAATACATTTCCCCACTACTTTAAACCACTTCAGGAGATAACCGCTGGAATTAAACTATAAACTACAGTAGTTAAACGTATTTCAGCTATCCTCTTTAGCTTGATGACGACCAATATCTTCTAAAACGTTGTTGCTGACTAAGTGTTTTAAGCCATTAGGTGAAAGGGTAAAAGAGTCACTGATAGTGCGGCGGCCGTGGCAAGGTAAGGACAGACATCACGATCCAACTAAATGATTTGTTAATGGCAGTGATCTATAAGGTCGTCTGTTGTCTGATATGACGCGAGTCCGATCCCAAGGTGTGGTAGAGAACAGTATGATGAACTGAATTTCTTTAAAGCGAGTTTACTAATCTTACACAAGACCCACCGACATGCCATAAACATCCCCACTAATACCAATGTACTATTCTTGAATGTGACAGTCTTAGCACATATTCATTATGGACGGTGGGCATTAGTGCTGAATTGGTGACATGTGCAGCTGTGACGCTTGTTTGAGGACTGATGGACCTCATAGAAAGGGCAGTTAAGTCTTAGCTCTCAGCCGAACATGGAAGAAGTGATAAGCACAGTGTAGTATAAATATTTATATTTCTCATTAATCTCTTCTTTGTTGTGACTCATTACAAGTTTTATCGATGCTATCGTCATACGAGTTTATCTGACTTAGGAGATACTTAACGAACAGCGGAAGATAGAGACAGTCTTCATTAATTTCCTTCATTCCACGTATCTCCCACAAGCCTAATAAAATCGTCTTATCGTGGCGTGAATGGAATATGGAAATAGGTCAACCATCTGAAAGGGTTAAACATTGCAAAGAGTTGTCTCCTTGGCGGCCTCCACCCCTCAAAATACTACCGCCTCATTGTCACCTTTATCATTTTAGTATCGTTTATATATATATATATATATATATATATATATATATATATATATATATATATATATATATATATACTCCATTGGATCCCGGAGTTGCTGGGCGAGGCATTGCACTGGGAGGGTACTAGCGCACCGCCCTCCGCCTGTCGACTCATAGTCGCAAAGCTCATAGGTCCCTACCCGCGGGTTCCCTACTTTATTAAGATTTGAAAATTCCAAGTTCTGTCCAATGCTCTGGAAACTGGGCTCCAATGGGTTTTATATATATATATATATATATATATATATATATATATCATCATCAGCCGTTTGAGTATCCACTGCAGGACCGGCCTATCCCGACCGAAGTCGGGACGTTACAGCCAATGTATCTCTACCAAGTGGCTTAGGCTGTCTAGTAGAGATTGTATGTAGGGTGAGCAGTGCTTGTTAGTGTAATTGTGGTGTTGGAGTGGCTTTGGATGTGTGTGTAGTCTGTGAACCAAGTGTAATCGGCCCGCGCAAGCCGACTGGGTGCAAGTATACTTTATAGTAAGCGACACTGGTTCAACCACAGCACCCCTGGTGTCCGCCAATGCAGTGCGTGACCGGATGAACACTCCCAAAGTTTATTACCCTGGCGGGGCGCGAACCCTGGCTCATCCGTTTACGAAACGCACACTCTACCACTGTACCACGGAGGCTCCATATATATATATATATATATATATATATATATATATATATATATATATATTCCCCTGTTTCCTTTGCTATACGTCACCATATCAGTGGTTCTGATTAAATGCCACTACGATTTGTAGATTCGCCATTTTCTCCTTATCATTTTTCATTTTTATTGTTTGCGCCGCCCCTTTGTTTTGATATATATTCTGTAGCCCATGACATTTTAAAGACACATGGCGGCATAGTACATGAAGCACCAAGTGGATGAAGGTCATGTGTGGCTTGCTGGTCTCCATTCGCATAAAAAACATGGATATTTTTTTTTGTTTCTCCCATCACGGAATATAATATTATCAGGAGCGAAAGTAAATCGGATATTTCTTAATATTGTAGGCTACAGCAGTGCTCCATAACCAGTGTGGCGCGGCACACTAGTGTGCCGCCAATAGCTTTCTGGTATGCAGCAGTACTCTACAGTCTCGCCGTCACAGCAACTGCGGGAAATGAATATGATGTAAATGAACAAGAAATATAAGTTAATACTGGAAGTAAATAAACGGATATTTAGAATTCGCTATTCATTTACATATAATACTGTAATACAAGTAGATTACTTACGAAATCGTTACTTGGACGTCTCATTCGACCATGAGTAGCACGTTTTTGTAGCGCATGCTTGAATCATTCAGTGTGATGCGCCTAGTCCCCTGAGACTTTCACATATAGAAGTATTGGCTGCTAGTGTATTTTACCACTGCTACTGTATTATTAGTGTTTACCTTGACACTGAGCTCTTCAGTTGAGTAGAATATCGTTGTAGAAAACTCCTGTATTAAACAAGACGATGTAGTTGGGTTCTTGCTGCTTTAGCTGCTGAAGCATTAGTATGTTTTCTCTCCTTCAAGGCACGAGAGAAACTTGTGGGTATCAAGAGTGATCGTAACCTAAAACATATTTCACTGAAGTAAACTCAGATATAGTTTTGGTACAGCTGAAATCCTGAATGACTACTCAACTATTTCCGAATGTGCTCTTGACGGTGGTGTTATCTCTTGCTAAAGCACATTTTTGCTAACTAATTTTTCGACACTAACAATTGCACAACAAGGAACAAAAAGAGATAATATCTGACTACTAGATGAGAAGCTTTGTATGGATCATTCTATAGCAGATCCAGACATTAAAAACCTGTGTTCTTCAAAACAGGCACAAGTTTCTCAATAAATATCAGAGAAAGGAGCACCATAAATATTTATTTTCTGGGAAGAACATTATGATCTATATTTCTAAAAGTTTCAATGATGATTTTTTTTTTTTTGTCTTCGATCTCCAAATACAAATAATGTTATACATGCTCAGATAATGCCCTTTCTCGGGGGGGGGGGGGGAAGCGTGAGTTTATCTTCTGAGGAAAAAACATTATTTTGAAATATTATCCCACTTGTAGTAAGGAATGTTTATCACTACAAGCACTCATAAGGATCATTATTAATTTTCACGATTATGTATATTCCTTGAACAATAAAAATTTTCATTGCATTACTTTACGTACACAACACGGAAAACCTAGTAGTTGTAGTTTCATCATTTTTCATTAATAGTACAAACAACTATGTGTAATTCTGGCACTTATGATAAATATGTATTACGTGTTCCGCAAGTGTTAAACAAATTGAATAATATGCCGTGAAGTAAAAACGGCTACCGTACACTACTCTCGGGTTACTTTACAGGGTATATGAGATCACACACACACACACACACAAGCACACGCGCGCGCGCGGACTGTACTGTACTGTACATGATGCAATATACACCGATATACAACTGCACAAAACGGGTGCTGTGTTGAGCAGAAATTTATGTGCAGGTCAATAGAAGAGCATTGCCCTAAATCCACACTGACTCTGGCGTTATTATACCGCACGTTCTCGTTTAGTGGCTTTAATGATGAAAAACGTGATGCTGGTAACATGTTCCAAGAGTACCATTATCTGTATTGGTATAGGCACTTAGCTACCGGTTATTTTTAGGTACCGTTCTCGGCATCGGTGTCAGTAAAAACATGACCGATATTCCAGTACTTTCTATTATATATATTTATTCCATTACTTATAAAATATAGTATAATGTATGTAATATAGTGGTATTAATATCTAATATACTTGTAATGGTAATATATATTAATTATTATTTAATTTTATCAACTATATAATACAGTAGGATCTCAAACTTAGCTGCACACGGGCTCCTTTAGTTGTAGTTTATCGACCGTTTTCTCTACATTTCATCAGGCTAATCTGGCAGCCCTGTCCACTATAATCGCGGCGCGCGACTCTGAGGTTGTTATTATCGTACCCTGGCAACTTCCATTCAAAAGTGCATCTGATTTCGTGTATCATATGAGACACATGTGATTCGTGTATAACATGTTCGTGTATAATAATATTTGTGTATAATATATTCGTGCATAAAAATATGATTCGTGTATAATATGATACGAAATCGGACGCACTTTTGAATGATAGGTTGCCAGGGTACGATAATCACAACCTCAAAGTCGTGTGCCACGACTACAGTATAGTAATCTTTGTGTTAGTTTGACTGCAGCAGCCCTACCGTGCAATTAGTCATTTCTTATCATGGTTTCTGGTCAAAGAGGTATAGGTATGCTACATCATCTCTCGTCTGGAAGTACTTTATCATAGATGAAAACTACGAGTCTAAAGTAGTCTGCAAAGAATGCAAGACATTGTCATTCGGAGGAAAAGGGGAAATCTTTAAATACAATAAATTTTATAGAAACATTCAGTATCAGCCTTTAGTTAGTATCAGAGTATTGGTATCGGTTGAACAGTGGGTATCTGTATCAGTATCGGTATAGGCCAGCTTCTTGGTATTGGCACATCTCTTATGTTGGTTCAAGTAATGTGATCACAAGCGAGGGAGAAGCCCTTGCGAGTCTCTCATCAAGTAGTGGCATTTTCTCATATATGAGCGGCCTAACCCGGCCTGGTCCGGCCCTAGCTCAACCCGGCCCGAGCATGATGCTTTTGAGAAGTTTATTTCAACAAGCACAGGACTAATCACTGCGTGCTTTGTACCATATGATAGCCCCATTCTTTAAGATTTCTTTATGACAGGTTTCATCACGCCCAGGCAGTGCACGTGGCATGTGACATGGGCCAAGTGGAGCATGTCAAAAATCTTCAAAAGAGGGCCACAGGTCAGACAGTTTGTAGTAAAAGCATGAAACTTGGTAGGAAGATACCCATCAATATACTCCAAGGATCCTCTGGGTGTAAGGCGACATTTCAATGTTTTCGGATTTAACCCGAGGTGTCCCGTTGACGTATGCATATATTACAAAGTTTTGTCACGCTGAGTTCTGTAGACGTACCCATATGTTTTGCAATTCAGAGGTCTGTCATTTGCACATTTTTCAAATTTTGCGCGTGATTTCTGGTACATATATGCGGGACACCTTCCTCTACCTGCCGCCAGACAGGGACACTCCCCGACCCTGCATGATCTGTGCGTGGCCTGGTCTCAGTCACTTACCTGTTAGCAATGACCTAATACAGACATGGTGTGCCGAGGTCTCTATGATGACGAAATTCAAGCCGCCCTTGATGGCTTCATAGGCAAGAGTGATTCCCCAATTGATGACAATGTGGAGGACAAGGACTGTGTGCTGCCTGATGATGAAATGAGCAGCAAAGGAAGTGGCAGTATGTTATGTACCATAAGGGTAGGGAAGGCCAGCCTCGACCCCAACTACATGCACGCACCTCTCTCCAGCCCCTAGACGAAGGGTCTGACGAGGACGAGGACGAGGACGGAGCTGTAGGACGTGGTGTTACCTCGTGGCTCGGGAGGGAAACATTTTCACCACAGGGAGCTGAAGGGGCGGCGAGGAGGAAAATAAGGTCTGGGGCTTGTGCTTTGTCTGGGGAAGGCGCGAGTGGTGGGGTGGGCATGAGTAGTGAAAGGGAAAGTGGTGGTGGCAAGGAGGCAGCTCCCAGGTGAACACATGGTGCACCTGGGGAGCAACCAGGTGAGGAGCAGCCATGCCCAAGCACCTGTTTCTCCCCATAAGATTCTCACGCTTCCTCCCCACAGACCTGTGATGTGGGAAAAAGAAGGAAAGGGAAGGGAAAGGGTAAGGGAAAAGGGAGAGGGAAGAGGAGCACGAGTGGGGAAGGGCACCGCTCTCCACCTCCCCAACCACCCCCACCACCCTCTCCTCCCCATCCTGACAAAGACGATGATGGTGACAAGGATGGAGGCGTTGGTGTGTCATGGGATTGGGAAGATGGGAGCGACTCCATGCCTATCATTCACCAATTCACGGAAGAGTGGCGGTCTGACTGCACGGTTCCTGGACTCCATGCAGGCTCCATCAGGGTGGATTTCTTCCACCTATACTTTGGTGAGGAGTTTGTGGAGTGGATTGTGGAGCAAGCCAACACATTTACTAGCAGCCAAAGCCGTGAAAGTGAGCATGAAGGAACAGCATGCAGTTACTCCCAACAATATGAGTATCTAGTTACCACAGGTGAGATGTTCATTTTTTTTGCCCTGGTTCTCATGATGGGTGTTGTATGGAAAAGACAAATTTCGGGATACTGGCCTATGGACCCAATGACCAGCACACCTTTGTTTGGGAAGGTAATGGGTCTTAATAGATTCCAACAAATTCTGAGCCCCCTCCACTTTTACAATGCCAACGACCCTGCTAATGCTAATAACACTGATAGAATGAGGAGAATAAGGATGGTATTTGATTACCTGCGGGAAAAGTTCTGCTCATCATTCTATCTTTATGGAGACATTGTCATAGACGAGAGTCTCGTGTTGTGGAGAGGCGATATTTCTTTTCGGCAGTACATACCCAGCAAGAGACACCATTTTGGGTTCAAGATCTTCGTTATGTGTGACTGTAAAACTTGTTATGTGCAAAACATAGTCTTGTACACTGGCACACAAACAGACATAACAGAAGATCGAAGTATTAGACTCTCTGGGGCCATGGTGAAGACAATGATAGAGGAGTACCTTCATCGTGGTCACGTCTTGTACCTAGACAACTGGTACAATAGCCCCCTTCTCGCTCGGTACCTCCACCTTTATGACGCCGGAGTCTGTGGCACAGTCAAGAAAAACCCTAAGCATAAGATCAGGGTTCGGAAGAAACTTGACAAGAATGAGGCGTTTTTTTTTTCAAGGCGAACAACATCCTCACCACCGTATGGAACCGCAACAGAGGAGTTATCCTCCTGTCGATGGTACACCGTCCCCTGATGCACCAGATCGACTCCATAGATTACCGAAGCGAGAGGAGGCTCCACGTTTGGGAACCAGAGTCGGTACTGGACTACAATGTCAACATAAGGCAAGTAGACCAGTCTGACTCCATGATTTCCAGAGTGGAATGTGCCAGGACCACGATAAAGTGGTACAAAAAGCTATTTTTCCACTTACTTTACATCACGGTCCTCTATGCCCATTACCTCAATGCCTTGATTACGGGAACCTCAGAGACCTTCGAGGGGTTTGTGAGGGAGCTGCCTCAGGAAATCATTATGAAATATGCTGAGGACAGGCCTCACCACTGCACCCGTCCTGCCACTGCTGGCCAAACTCCCCTACACCTCACCAGATGCCACTTCCCCTCCACCATCCCTCCTCAACCGAACGGTCCTAGACCCCATCACCGCTCTCATGTATGCTGTTACTCAAAAGTAAGGTCAACCAATCAGAGAGAAGACAGGAGGTACAAGTGTGTGGAATGCAATGTTGGATTGTGCGATGAGCCATGTTTCAAAGAATATCACACTTTAGTACATTACTGATACTGTGTGTGCCTGTGATAATAATAGTAAGGCCTGTAAATAAGCGATAATATGAAGCTCACTATAATAGTAAGGCCTGTAAATATATGATAAAAGTTATATAAGATGGACTCTGGTATAATGTTAGTGGAAAAGCATTATGTAAATTGAAATATACAGTGTAAGTTGAAACAACAGTCATACTGAGTCAATTGTGGAAGAATTTGGCGATATTAATGTGTTTGGTGAATGGAACAATGCTTTTATGGCCTATATTTTTGTGTGAAAGCCAATATACTCTTGTACTACATGTAAATTTGTACCAAATTAATAAATATCTACCTCTTCTGAGTGGTTTGCAATACTTACCCCAACCATAGAAACCTGACAGCCAGTGGCGTACGAGGTGTGGGGGCCATGCGGCCATGGCCCCCTCTTTTGCAATATATATATATATATATATATATATATATATATATATATATATATATATATATATATATATAATTTATTAGTTTATTACAGTTGTAAAGTTTTTTCATCAAAATGCGAGTGTTTGAATTTTAGCAGTATAAGGTTGTTGGAGAGACTGAATCATAACTCAGTGGCAGAGAGTACTTAAAAATGACTTTAGAGTATGCTATATTTATACTGTGTACCCATTCCATATGGCCTCAAAATGATCATAAAATTGGCCAAAATGCAAAATTATCTTGGGGGTGGGAGGCTTACAGTGCCCCCACGAACCCCCCAGCTGTATGGGGTCCCTGTGCTCGCCAAAGTCATGGGCTGCACAGTTGACAAGATGAAAAAAAAAAAAAGGCCCCCCCCTTTTCAACTTTCTAGGGACTCCACTGGTGACAGCCGCATCACGGCTCCAGAGAACACGGTACCAGGTGTGCAGAGGGTCACCTGTTTAGACCACTTCTAAACTGAGGTGAGCACTTTTCCTGTGATTTTCCATTGTTTCTCACAAAAAGTGGAGGTTTGAGCAAGAAAAAAGAAATACAAAATCTGCCGGGACTGGGGGGGGGGGGTCAGTGGTGAAAAATCTGCCCGGACACAGCGGGTTAAATGGCCTCGCTCATGTCTCGCCGACAAAGGCGTATTAATGGTATACAGTATACAATAAATATGAGCATTCCAAGAATAGGTATAAGTAATGAATTAAGACATATTCTGATGTAAGTTCAGGGAAGTTAAATACCTAATAAAACTTAAGTACATGCTAACAAGTAACCAACCAATAGACAATTCGATTTATCCACACCCAGCAGATAATAAGTCCCTAACCATATAACAGCTGCATTAATTAGTTTATCCCTTTACAACAGAAACTTGTATACAGGTAACGAAGCAAATACAATTGAAGGTAATATTCAAGGAGACAAAAGACATCTCTAAAAAAGAAAAAAAAAAACGTTTGAATTGATTCAGTGACTTTGTGAAGGTGTATAGACGTGAGTTTTCGAATATGAAGAGGATTCATCAATAAACAAGGAAAGTACGATTATACAGTATGTGGGATAGATTAGGTTAGGTAAGGTTAGGATAAAATTGATTAAGTTAACATAAAGAAATTAGGTTAGCTTAAGTCTGGTTAAGTTACGAAAACCTAGGCAAGATTTCGATAAGCCAACAATAATAAGGGTTATTTAGTTCCAAAAGTGGCGTTCTAAAATGGTGTTCCCCTGTATTCTTCGCACATAAGATGGCGTCTGCCAGTCTTAGGCTCAGTGGGGGACTGCATTAAGAGACTGCATTTTAATCGCTCTTCACGACTCATAAAGGAGAAAAAAATCAAAACTAGAAAACACACTCAGAACGCACACAAACAACACAATGAAGACCTTTGGTAAATAGAAGAAATGAAGAAACCTGCAAAATAAAGAAGACAGTCTTTTGTCTTTTTGAAGATTTGCCAAGTTACATCAGTTTATCCACAGCCAGTAAGGTACAACTTTATTAAGACATTATTATTTTGGATCATATTTAATCCGTGAAGACATTAGTGGTTATCTTACCGTGCAAAACTCGTACGCAGTTCAACTACATACGATTTACAGAATGAGTTGCTTTTGCAGTTCCTGAAGGCTTCAAATATGACTGTTAGTCGTTTTCATTTTCCTTGTAAACAACTTGCTACGTGACACTCCTTTAAGTTTTCGGGATACTCTGAGCCAGGTACAGGTGGAAAAATTTTCTTGACTTATTCTTCAATTTTTTAATAAGTCGGTATTATACACAAATGTTAGGCTACATTTTCATTGGGTTAACAATGAGGGATCTAAATAAAAATACATGTCAATGCCTCCCAGCCGCGAGAAAATCTTTATTGTTTTAAAATTGCATACATGGGTAGAGAAGAATTTTGTCGCAATGTTGTGGAAAGACGTCCGCTTCTTCCTCGTCTAGAACCGTTCCTCATTTTCAGATGCTTTCCACGAAACAGCAACGCTGCATCTGAGGCCCACAACTCATACAATGCAACTGATCAATTTCACATCTCATTGAGTTTACCGGCTGCTGATTTCGAGTGTTAAGAAAGTGCTCACCCTGACTGTACGAAGGTAATGGGACTTACTGTTATCGATGATTCGAAGGAGCATCCTAGCAAGGTTAACATATTGCAACCGACAGTTTTCCGTATCACTTCCTTGGGTGGGACACAGGCCCAAGGGTAGGCTACCTTGTAACAGAACGTTCTGAGAAAATGAACAGATTATGCTCATGCAAACAATACACGATCGAAAAAACAGAGATCATTTCTCACTTCCTGGAGCTTCGAGCCTACAGCATGCTAGCAAAGCATATGACTGTCACCCTGACTGGTGCCTTAAATCATACTCTAAGCCCTCAGGGTGAGGATAATGTATAACACAACCAAAACATTACAACAGGCATTTATGAACACAACGCACGGTTGAGAGGCATTAACATGTATTGTTATTATTTTCTGATCCCTCACAGTTAACCGAATGAATATGTAGCATTTGTGTATCATACCGACTAATTAAAACTAAAGAATAAGTCGTGAAAAACTGTCTGGCTATACCTGGCCAGCGGTATCCTACACCTTAAAGTACTGTTACTTAGCAAATTGTTTACAGGGAAAACGCCAACCATCAGCAGTCATATTTACTTGTAAAGAGTTCATGAAAGGCAATAGCGACTTATTCCGTAAATCGTGTGTAGTTGACCTGCGAGCGAGTTTTACATGGTAAGATGACCATCAATGTCTTTATGGATTAGTTATGATCCAAATAATAATAATAATGTTATAATGTTGTATCTTACTGGCTGTGGATAAACTGATAAAACTTGGGGATTCTTCACGGAGACATAAGATTTGTAATACTCATATACAGGGTGTAACAGAAGGTTATGTCATAACTTCACAGGGTGAATAATTGGGTTAATACAAGTATGATATGTTATATGACTATTTGTGTTATTTTCAATAGTAATAAAGTTATGGCACTGGAATGTGGTTTACAGGTAAGGAAGGTACAGTAAACCACACATGTAAATAGTACCAAGGTATAACACATTTTGTGGGAAAACTGTGTTTCACTGACTGTGTGAACCATGTATTCGAATCACTGGGCACATCAATACGAGTCATGAAGCTTTAGTAATGAACTACATCTCAGTACCACAGAGTGTGGTCACAGTCAGGAACTGGTTCAGCTTGACTGACAGTAGTCTTGGAGATGCCATTTTTGTTTACGAACGTGAAATACACAGATATGCACTATATTTAAGGGTTTTGTGATGGGAATGCGGTTGCAGCCGTTGAAGAATATCGACGACGGTTTCCAGGACGACGAACTCCTGATCGACGAGTGTTTAATAATGTCCATCAAATGTTGCGAGAGTCTGGATTGGTTCCTGGTGCGGGGAGATTTGTGGAACGTCCCCGACAAAGAAATCGGGTACAGAAGAGGCACATTATGCGAATGATAGAGCGTGATCCACGAACCAGTACCCGACGACTTGCTACGCGTCTTCACACATCGCATATGACAGTTTGGCGAACACTGCACAGTGAGGAACTGTATCCATATCATATTCAACGTGTACAACACCTGGAACCTGCAGACATGGATAGGCGACTAGAGTTTTGTTGGTGGTTTGTTGCACACCATCAACAGTGCCCCTACATTTTATTTACTGATGAGGTGCAGTTCACCCGTGAGGGAGTTCATAATACTAGGAACTCTCATGTTTGGGCGCATGATAATCCACACCCAATAGTCCAACGTAATCACCAACGCCATTTTTCTGCGAATGTGTGGTGTGGTGTCATTGGAAACCAGTTAATTGGACCATTCATCATGCTGGAGCGTCTGACAGAACGGGTTTACGCACAGTTTGTGGAACATGAGTTGCCAGCCCTTCTTGAGGATGTTCCACTACAAACACAAGCACAGATGTACTTCCAGCATGATGGAGCACCCGCACATTACGCATTAATCGTGAGGAATTACCTAGACCAACACTTTCCTGGCCGATGGATTGGCCATGGTGGCCCAGTGAGCTGGCCACCACGTTCCCCAGACCTCACCCCTTTAGCCTTCCACGTAAGGGGATACATGAAGGAGCTGGTGTATGAACGTCCAGTAGACACACGAGATGATCTAGTACGTCGGATATTTGATGCAGCGACACGTGTGAATGACCCTGCTGTTCTCCACACTGTTACAAGGTCGATGTTGCACCGTGTTAGATGTGTATGCAAGAAGATGGTGGGCACTTTAAACTCCTACTTAACTAACTCTTCCATAAGACTATAAAACCCATACACGTGTGTTACAATAAAGCTTGGTGTTACGTGTGTGTTTTCCTCTACCTGTTTTACGTGTAGTCTACCTTCCAGTGCCATAACTTTGTTACTATTGAAAATAACACAAATAGTCATATGACATTTCATATTTGTATTAACCCAATTATTCACCTTGTGAAGTTATGACATAACCTTCTGTTACACCCTGTATATTGTATATATCATGTTAGCTGTACCAAGATCACATTTTCTTTCATCAAGACCAGTAAAGGAGGACGCGTGGTAAAATGACGTCAGAGCCAGTGTGAATTTACGACAATGCTGTTCTGTTGACCTGCACATAACAGTTCTGCACAACACAGCACCTGTTTCGTGCAGTTGTATACCGGTGTTTATTGTATCACGTACAGTAGCCTACAGTACAATACCGTGTGTTTGTGTGTGTGTGTGTGTGTGTGTGTGTGTGTGTGTGTGTGTGTGTGTGTGTGTGTGTGTGTGTGTGTGTGTGTGTGTGTGTGTGTGTGTGTATGTGTGTTGTCATATACCCCACGAAAGACATAAATTCCCGAGGGTAATGTCTTGTAGCTTATAACATTGAAAAATAAGCGGTTTAGTTTCGCTCCTTATGATGTTAAACTGGGTGATTAGAGAAATACCAAAATACTCCAGGCTTCCTTACCTGAGTTCAGACATACTCAATCTCTTAACTCATACCATCCATCAATCAATTGATCTTTTTGGAGAATCTTGTCCAGTAGCTCTTGATATTTCTAAAGCTTTCGAGAGAGTATGACACCGTTCCCTGCTGTCCAAACTCCCTTGCTATGGACTAACGTCTTTTGTTCCTTTGATTTCTTCATATCTTAGTGACAGAAAAATAAGAGTAAAAGTAGATGATGTATATTCCAATTTCCACTCAATTAACGCCGGCGTGCCGCAGGGATCAGTTCTGGCGCCAACCCTATTTCTGATTCATATTAATGATTTCTTATCTGTCACCCACAATCCCATTCACTCATATGCAGATGACTCAACACTACATAGTTCATTCACACTCAGACACCCATTTCCAAAGTCTAATATCTCTACCTCTCAACTCAGTACAGCCATCTCCATAAATCAAGATCTATCTACGATCACTGAATGGGGACAAAACAACCTTGTCTCTTTTAATGCTAGTAAAACTAAATTTATACAGTTTACTAATAGACAGATATATCCAGATTCATACATTACCTTCAGTGCCACTAATATTGCCATCTCCAAAAGTATTGAAATTCTTGGCGTCTCACTTAACAGTGCCCTCAGCTGGACCTCTCATGTCAGATCACTTGCTAGAACCGCCTCAAAGAAACTTGGCTCATTGTACAGAGTCCATAACTTCTTCGCCGATGAGCAGTTAGCTATAATTTATAAGAGTCATGTGCGCTTTCAGCTTGAATATTGCTCACCCTTGTGGAATGGTTGTGGAGAGGTTGCATTAAGACAACTAGACAAAATTCAGAACAAAGCTGTTAGAATCATTAACAACCCTGTCATTACATATAAACTACCTCCCCTGCAAGTAAGAAGGAATGTTGCCTCCCTTGCATTATTTTACAGATATTTTTTTGGCAAATGCTCAGACAAAGTTGCATCCATGGTGCCACCTCTCCCTGCCTTCTTTCGTGCTACACGGGCATCTGGTAGTGCTCATGACTGGAATGTCACTCAGTCATATTGCAGAACTTTTGCCTATCAAAATTCTTTCATTCCTCGAACTGCATCTCTCTGGAATTCACTTCCCCAAAGTTGCTTCCCTCCAAATTTCAACCCACAGCTGTTCAAGTCTAACTGTTACAGATATTTTATGAATGGAGGACGCCAGTAATCTGGTGTATGGATTGTTTTTTTATTTACTCATTTGTTTTTCCTTCCTCCTTTCTGTTATTTATAAAAAAATGTATAAAAAGAAGTCTACCACTCCCCATATTTTTTTCAGAACCCAGTGTATTTGACTCCACATCCACACAGTTGACTAACTTTAACCCCACCCTTAGCACCGAAATCACGGTTTTTGGTGATTTTAATGTACATAACATAAATTGGTTATCACATTCTGCCAGGACTGACGATACTGGTCTACAGTGCAAGCTGCTTGCAGAATTGTTTAATCTCACACAGTTCGTAAAGCAATCAACCTGAATACCAGATAATCCTGACCATAATGCCTATCTCTTGGATTTATTCCTGACAAATAATCGAGATCAATACAGGATCCTCTGACCACTTGGATCGTCTGATCACAATTTCCTCAGAGCCTAATGAATCAATTCCCTCAAACCTCCCTGTTCTGAAACTGTCAGGGCGGCCTGGTGGCACTTTGATAAAGTAGACTGGGATGGATTCAGAAATTATCTTGCTAACATTCCATGGCAGTCTTTCATCTTTAGTGGCATCAGATCTACCCAGTCCCACTTTAATGACTTAACCCTGCATTAGTCCCATGGCGTGTTGGAACACCGTTAGTATCCTGGGGTGTTTGAAAACCACTCCCCCCAAAATTCATGTATTGCTGCTAATTTTTCTCATATATTCATACAGCTTCTTGAATATTCTTCTCCAGTTACTCATGAACAGGTTAATTTCATTGTAGCTGATATAATACATGTGTAAAAGAATTGGTCGAACATAAACAAAATTGAAATTTGGTTCTAACACTCATTTATTTGACAGAGGTATAGCGTATTGAATATGATATGGTTTATATTTCCTTCAAATCATCATAGACAACATACAAACTCCTAAATAAGTTTCATTTTCAGATTCTTTACTAAGATCATAGCAGTAGAGACATGTCAATGTTGTGATACAAAACTAATTCTGTTGCTGATTGGCTAGAAATAAAAAGGTTAAGCTTCCAAAAACACACCAAAACAAAAATAGAAAAATGTATAAGTCACCAAAATAAGTGCAGATTATTCCAATAAACATGAAATTAAAAGAAGAACAAGGGAAAAGAAAAAATGATTGTAATAAAGCCTTGAGAGCTACAATTCATGAAAAACCTTCACAAGAGCAAATACAACATATATACTAAGTAATAAATTTACATAAATGAATTTTCTATTGAAAAAGAAAAATTTAAACAAAAAACACGAAATGATGAAAACGCACCTTGGTTAGTACCGAGGGGTGACTACACACCCCAAAGGACAAAAATGTGTCTATTCTTCACACGACCAGGGGCAGGAATGTGAAACTCTCAGTGGTCCCTCCCCTCACGTATTCAGGAAGGTACTGGAGAGGAGAGGAATGTCAGCGTTGCCAACTCAAAATTGTGAGCATACAATTTTTTCAGGGGTGTTCAGACACCCCACGGTACAAACGTAGGGTTAATATAAGCTGGTATGGAATTGTTCATGCCAAGTAAACAGTTCACAGAAAGATCGGACTCCCCAAAGTGGTTTGATAGCAACTGATGCAGAGCAAAGGCCCAAAACTCATTTGCATATAACTCTTACTTAAAATAAAATATCTGAATCACTTACTTAATTTAAAATTGCAAGAGACCATGCAAAAGCAGTAATAAATCTTGCTGAGTCAAACTTTCTTCAAAACCAAGCATCCAAACTGCTAAACAGTCCTAATGACAATACAATATTCTGGTCAACTCTCAATTCTTTCAGAAATAACTTTAACAAGTCATCATCCATTCCCCCACTAAAATCTTCAGACGGTAACATTACAAATGTCTCACATGGTAAAACAAATATCCTAACCAGTTCATTTGCCAGAAGTTCTACGTTAGAGGAAGTCAGCCAGAACGTCCCAGTACTAGAACTTGACTCTCCCGAAATTGCTCCACTTAAACTAACGACTAGATATGTAAAAAACATCCAAGACAATTTTACCACCCAACAAATCTCCAGGCGAAGATGGAATTCCCCCAATTTTTTTTGAAAAAGTCTTACTATCGATCTACCTATAGCCCGAAGCCCTAATCCCGCAAAGGGTGGCCACAGACAAAACTCCTCCAAGTTGCTCTGTCACCCACCATTTGACTAGCCTTCCCCCAACTCACTCCCCCCAACTCACTCCCCCCTCCCTCATATACCTCTCAACTCCATCCCTCCACCTCATCCTCGGTCTTCCCCTTCCTCTCCCTCCTTCCACCTCACCTACATAAACCCTCTTAGTCAGTCTATCACTCTCCATTCTCTCCACATGTCCAGACCACCTCAGTGTATTTCTCCTAATCTTCTCAACCACATCCACATCCACCCCACAACGTTCTTTCACTTCTTCATTCGTCAACCTGTCCCTCCATGTCACTCCACATACTCCTCTCAAGTAGCTCATTTCCTCTGCTCTCACTCTTGACTTGTTCCCCTCTTGCAAGTCCATGCCTCGCTTCCATACGTCAGGGTACGGACCACAATACTATCATGCAGTGACTTCTTAACTTCCATACTCACCTCCCTATATCTCATCACTGCTTTCATTGAACCAACAACCTTCCTTCCCTGCTGTACCCTTTCAAGCACTTCATCCCCCATGGTTCCATCCTTACTCATCACACTACCCAGGTACATGAATGCACTCACATTCTCCATATCCTCGCCATCCAACCTCACCGTGCATTCTGTGACTTAATTCCTCTCAAACACCATAACTTTACTCTTGTTTACATTAACTTTGAGATTCCTCTTCCTACACACTGTCCCAAATTCATTCACCAAACCTTGCAACTCCCATTCATCTTCACTCAATAATACTACCTCATCAGCAAACAACAACACCGAAATCTTCCAAATCTCACCCTCATTTATTAGAGCCAGCCCCACATCCACTGCCTTACGTTGCACCTCCTTTACAACCCATCCATGTATATATTAAACAGCCATGGAGATATCACACAACCCTGTTTCAGTCCCACACTGAGATCAAAGAACTCACTCAGCTCACCATCCACTCACACCATAGCCCTAACTCCTTTGTACATACTCTTCACAGTACTCAACAATTTCCCCTCCACTCCATATATTCTCATTACCTTCCACATACCTTGTCTATCTATTCTGTCATAAGCTTTCTCCAAGTACATGGAAGCAGCATACACTTTCTTTCCCTTCTCTAGATATTTCTTCACTAAACATCTTAGAACAAATATCTGATCTACACACCCTTTTCCCTTCCTAAATCCCCCTTGTTCTTCTCCAACTAGCTCCTCTGTTATATGCCTAACCCTATCAATGAGTATTCTACCATATATTTTACCAGTCACACTAAGAAGGCAAATACCCCTATGGTTACCACATACTTCTCTCTCCCCTTTTCCTTTGTATAAAGGAACAATTATACCTGATTTCCAGTCCTCTGGAACCCTTCCCTCTTCCCAAGCCAATCTACACAACTTCCATATTAACTCCACAACAATCTCACCCCCATACCTAAGCATTTCAACACACACTCCATCAATTCCTGGGACCTTTCTAATCTTGATCTTCTTCATTGCTTCAACTATTTCCGCCTTACTGATCTCATCCTCCCTCCTCTCATCTCTCCTTCTTCCAGCCATTCCCCAACCACTTATACTCGCACTGCTCTCACTCTCTTCATTCAACAAATCCTCAAAGTGCTCCTTCCATCTCCTCAATTTCTCTGTCTTCTCCACCAACAATCTATTATTCCTTTCTTCCACTCCCCTACTATCTCCCCTTTCACACTGCCTTACTTTCTTTACCTCCTTCCAAAACAATATCTTACTGTCCCTCCATTTCACACTCTGATTCCTCCCAAATTCTTCATCCACTTTCTTCTTACTGTCCTTCACCAATCTCTTCATCTCCCTTCTCCTGCTCACATATACCTCTCTCTTCTCTCTCATCTTCTCCCCTACCTCCACTCGCTAACCATTC
Organism: Coenobita brevimanus; assembly: GCF_032717465.1. Lineage (NCBI taxonomy): Eukaryota > Metazoa > Arthropoda > Malacostraca > Decapoda > Coenobitidae > Coenobita > Coenobita brevimanus. The sequence continues at coordinate 21,272,762 of NC_137058.1, forward strand.
ACTATATGCCTTCTTCTTTTGTTCCACAGCTCGTTTCACCTCATCATTCCGCTATGCTGTCCTTTGCACCCCCCTGCATCCCCACCTCACTCCACAAACCAACTCACATGCTGCACCTATCTCTTCCGTGAACATCTTACATACGTCTTCAACCCCTTCCATCTGCTGTAACTCATACCTTCCCAGTCTTTCTTCCACTATGCTCTTATACTCTGCCATTCTCTCACTGTCTTGCAATTTCTCCACTCTTCACACAGGAGCTGTTTCTTCCTGTCTTCCCCTTCGTCTCATAACCATTTTCTTTGCAGCTTTACCTTGACCATCAGTAAGTGATGGTCTGAGACTCCATTCCCCCACCCTCTCCACACTCTTGCATCCAACACTTGTCTTCTCATTCGCTCATCCACACACACATAGTCTATCATTGCCTTTCGTTCAACAAGTTCACCATCCATCCTCCTCAGAACCCTCCCCAGAATTTGCTTCTGTTCTAGCCAAATAATTCAGACAATACAGACGTGCTTCTTCATTCCCTAATTATAGGAAAGAAGCCAATATCCACCCAATTCCGAGGAAACGAAGTTCCTGTGTCCCCTGTGATTACAGACCGATAGCTATCACATCTTCTCTTGGTAAAGTATTTGAAATCGCAATTAATAAGCACATGGTGAAGCATCTTGAATCCAATAAATTAGTAATAGTATGGTTTTCGCCACGAAAGATCCACTATTGATCTACGTAATCTTCTGACTCACACTATCCATCAATCAATTGACCAACATGGAGAAACTCATGCCTATATTTCTAAAGCTTTTGACAGAATGTGGCACCGTTCCCTGCTATCCAAACTCCCGTGCTATAGAAAACGTCTTTTGTTTCTCTGATTTCCTTATATCTCAGCGACAGAAAAATAAGAGTAAAAGTAGATTATGTATATTCCAATTTCCACTCAGTTAACACCAGCATGCCACAAGGATCAGATCTGGCTCCTGTACAATTCCTAATTCATATTTATGATCTCTTATCTGTCACCCATAATCCCATCCATTCATATGCAGATGATTCAACACTGCACAGTTTTTTCACACTTAAACACCCATTCACAGAGTTAAAAATATCTAACTCACAACTCAGGACAGTCATGTCCATAAATCAAGACTCATCTGGTTTCACTGAATGGGGGCAAATTAGCCTTGTCTCATTTATTGCTAGAACAAGAAAATAAATACAATTTACTAATAGACCGATATTGCCAGATTCCTTTATAAACCTTCAATGATACTAACATTCCTGTCACTAAAAGTACTGAAATTCTCGGTGTTTTACTTAACAATGACCTCAGCTGGACTTCTCATGTCAGATCACTTGCTAAAACTGCTTCAAAGGAACTTGGATTATTGTGCAGGGTTCGTACCTTCCTCACTGATGAGCAGTTGGCTATAGTTTATAAGAGTCATGTGACCCTCAGCTGGAATGTTGCTCACCCTTGTTGAGTGAATGTGGGGAGGTTGCACTAAAGCAACTAGTTAGAATTGAGAACAAAGCTGTTAGCATTATTAATAACCCTGCTGTTACAAATAAATTACTTCCCCTACAGGTTAGAAGGAATGATACCTCCCCTGCATTATTTTACAGATCCTCATATAGCAAATGCTCAGACGAAGTTTCATCCATTGTGCCACCTCTCCATGCCTTCCCCTGTGATACATGGGAATATGGCAGTTCTCCTGACTGGAATGTGGCATTGCCATATTGCAGAACTTCCACCTTTCAGAGATCTTTTATTCCCCAAACTGCATCTCTTTGGAACTTACTTCCCCAGACTTGTTTCCCCCTAAACTTCAACCTACAGCTGTTCAAGTCCAACTTTTGCAGATTTTTTATGAATGGACGACACCAGTAATCTGACCTATAGATATGTTTTTTAAATTCATTTGTTTTTCCTTCCTCTGTTCTGTTGTCAAAAAATAGCCGTTTTCCTCTTGAGGGAACAATAAAAAAATGAATAATGGCCAGCTAAAAGAAAAGTTTGTATTTTTCTTGCAAAATCCTCTGTCAGTAGAAGGCATACCATTGTAGCTTTGCCAAATTATTAATTATCAAGCCATGTATCCCAGGATAGTGTCCCCAGAGTTTGGATACAATTCATCCACTTGATTTTGAGGTATTTTGGGAAAATGTACACACACACACACACACACACACACACACACACACACACACACACACACACACACACACACACACACACACACACAGACAGATGCAGGCGATTACATTATCGCCTCAGTAGGAGGACGATAATGATACAGGTGACAGTGAGGACATTGTATTTTGAGGGGTGGAGGCCATCAAGGAGACAATGCTTGCAATGTTTTAACCCTTCCAGAATGATGACCAATTTCTGTGTTTCAATCAGCCCAGGATAAGATGATTTTATTAAACTTGTGGGAGATATCTCAGATGAAATGGGTTATCGAAGGCAATCTCTATCTCCTACAATTCTCAGTCTTACCTAGCCAGATAATCTCACCTGAAGGTAGCAAGGCTAAAGGTTACATTGAGTCAACATTATGAAGAAATTAATTAGAAATATACAAATATATACAATATTCCTCTTAATATTTTTTGATTGACTCTTAGATTACGCTGAACAGCCCATTCCCTGAGGTCCTTCAGTCCTCGTACACAGCTGCACATGTCACACTTCAGTACTAATAACCACCATCCATACCGAATATTATGTCTTCTTTAAGAATGGTGCAATGATTAGCTGGGGTGTTTACAACATGTCGGTGGGTCTTGTGTATGATCAGTAAATTCACTTTAACCCGCCCCATCCCGTCAACGTATGGGTACGTTGCAACGTTTTGCATTTGCCAGTCCCGACGACGAACCGGTACGTTGCGCAATTGCAAAGTGCATAATTTCCACAATTTTCAAATTTCGCGCTTGATTTTCAGTACATATCGTCGCTTGACCTTCCCCTACCTGCCAACAGGCAGGGACATTTGGCGACCCCGCGTGACCCGCGCTCACCCGCGGCTCATTCACTCACCTGTTAGCAATGGTCCTGCTCAAACATGGAGAAGAGACGTCTCTCAGAGGTCGAAATTCAAGCCGCCCTGGACTCCTTTACAGGCGACAATGATTCCCCACTGGACAAAAAGGTTGTTGACAAAGATTATGTGCAGCCAGAGGAGGAGGAAATCACCATCAGTGATGAAGAAATCCCGTCCCCCAGGAAGCGGCAGTACGTGACTTACCGTGCTGCTAGAGAGGGGCAGCCATCCAAAAAACCACGTGCAACATCCCATGCCCAGCTCCAACGTGATGTGGAACCCGAATTTGATGACGAGGACGAGGATGAGGACGAGGACCAGGACGGAGCTGTGGGATGTGCTGCCATGTGGTATGGACCTGAGGTGATTACTCATCGTGGCCCCGAGCGCACACCACTTCGGACGAGCAGGTATGGCCCTAGTATTTTGTTTGGGGAGGAAGGAAGTGCCGTGGAGGGAGTGGGGAGTGAAAGGGAAAGTGCAGGGTGGAGTATGGAAAGTGAGAGTGGCGTGAGTGAGTCATCACTCTCCCTAGGTAGTGTGAGGTGGCGGGGTGTATCACGTGGGCAAGTGCGGATGTGTTCTGTATCACGTGGGGTTGTGATGGAGGGGGAAGGTGGGGAGGAACCACTCCCAAGCACGTCTTATGCTCCCCAATATCCCCAAACAGGTGGGCGAGTGAGGGTGCTTGAAAAATCACGTGGTGTTGTGATGGAGGGGGAAGGTGGGGAGGAACCACTGCCCAGCACGTCTTATGCTCCCCAGTATTCCCGAACTTCATCCCCACAGCTCCCAAATGTTCCTCAAGGCCGTAAGGGTAAGGGAAAGGGAAAGAGTAAAGGCAGAGGGAAGAGGAGTGAGAATGGGGAAGCCCTCCGCACTCCTTCTCCCCCACCTCCTCCACCAGCATCTCCTCCCCACCCAGACGAAGGCGGTGTTGGGGATGATGGGGACGAGGGATTTGTGGGATGGAATTGGGAGGATGGGAATGATTTTTTTCCCCTCATTCACCCCTTCACTGAGCATAGGCGCGCTGGCTGCATTGCTCCCGGAATTCACCGTAATTCCACCAGGATGGATTTTTTCCACCTGTTTTTTAGTGAGGCATTCTTGGAGCAGATTGTTGACCAAACCAACCGTTTTGCAAGCACCCAGCACCGTCAGAGTGAAAGATTGGGAACAAGGAGCAGGCATTCTATCATATATGATTACCCTGTCTCCCTTTCAGAAATGTTCCATTTTTTGCCCTGGTCCTTTTGATGGGTATTATATGAAAGAACAGAATTCCGGCTTACTGGACAAGGGACCCTGTTATGCTTACGCCAATATTTGGGCAAGTCATGAGCGGTAATCGCTTCCAACAAATTCTAAGTTGCCTCCATTTCTATGATGCTGATGATCCTGCAAATGCGAACGACACAGATAAGATGAGGCGAATTAGGTTGGTCTTTGATCACCTGAGGCAAACCTATCGTTCGTCATTTTATCCCCATAGAGACCTCGTCATAGACGAGAGTCCCGTGTTGTGGAGAGGTAATATTTCATTTAGGCAGTATATACCCAGCAAAAGGCACCGTTTTGGGTTCAAGATCTTTGTTATGTGCAACTGTAGGACTGGATATGTGCAAGACATAGTCTTGTACACCGGTGCACAGACATACATAATAGAAGATCGGAGTATTGGACTGTCGGGAGCAGTGGTAAGGACAGTGATAGAAGACTACCTTCATCGTGGTCACATCCTCTAGCTGGACAATTGGTACACTAGCCCTCTTCTCGCTCGTTATCTAAACATGCATGAAATGGGAATCTGTGGAACTGTGAAGGTGAACCGGCATCACATGGTCAAGGTAGGGTGAAAACTTGACAGGAATGAGGTTGTCTTCTTCAAAGCTAACAATATACTTGCAACTGTGTGAAACCATAATTGAGAAGTAAGCCTCTTGTCAACGGTTCACCGCCCCTTGATGAACCGTATTGATTCCTTTGATTACTGGAGTGAGAACGGGCATCACATTTGGAAACCTGAGTGTGTCATGGACTATAACATAAACATGCGCCTGGTGGACCAGTCAGACTCCATGATATCGACGGTAGAGTGTGCCAGGACCACGATGAAGTGGTATAAGAAACTGTTCTTTCACTTGCTAGACATCACTACTCTGAATTGCCACCAACTTCATGCCATGACAACACGAGTTCAGGAAACCTTTGAAGGGTTTGTGAGGGAGCTCACAAGAGAGATGTTTGCATGGTATGCTGTTGAAAGGCCCCAACATCGTACCCGCACTGCCCCTATTGCCCAAACTCCCCTGAGAATATCCGGCCGCCATTTCCCCACTCCTATCCCTCCCCGGCCAAATAGACCTAGGCCCCAATGCAGATGTCACGTGTGTAGCAATTCCCGGGTGAGACTCACCACACAGAGTAAGGACATCCGTTATGAGTGTGTTGAGTGTCACGTGGGTCTCTGTATTCACTCATGTTTCAGCAAATATCACACCATGATGCAATTCTATTATGGTGTGAATGCGATAGGATGCTGAAACTATGAAGTAAATGCGACAAACAGACGCTCAGTGAAATTACCAGTCCTGTTGATCTGAAAATATTAGTATAAAGTGCATACGGGTATAACATAAGTGTAAAAATAGTTTGTAAGTGTATAAATATGATGTAAGTGGAAACATACCTAGCGAGGGTTTTTTGGTGCGATATTCTGTCGCTCAGTGCAATAAATAAGGCCCGTAAATATGTAAATATTAATATTGGAAATGCAAACGGGTATAATATAAGTTCAAATTATTGTAAGTCCTGAAATATATTCTCATTCATTCATTGCCAGACGCCATGTATCCCAAACGGGGTGGCCAAGGGCTTAGAGTTAATTGTTTTACAGGGAGGGGCACTAATCCTCAACCAACCCCACTTGATACGTAGGGAGAATGTTATGCCAACAGCATCTGGTGTTCCCAGATGGTCACCCATCCAAGTACTAACCAGACCCAATGTTGCTTAACTTCGCTGATCGAATGGGAAGCGGTGTACTCAACGTGGTATGGCCGTTAGTCAAAATATTCCTAGCATCTGTATAGAGATGCGATATCCTGACACTCAGTGGAATGAATAAGGCCCGTAATTATGAAAATAGAAGTCAAGAAGTGGGAAAGTGTGTAATATATGTGAAGAATTTGTATGTAAGTGTTTGAGTATTATGTTGGTCAAAACATTCATTGCGAGGGTATTTTTATGCGATATTCTGATGCTCACTTGAATAATTAATGCCAGTAACTATGTATAGTGCAGTATAGGGGTGTAAACGTGTGTAATTTAAGTGGGAAAGTATAATTGGAGTGAAAAAATATAGTAGAAGATGAAACACGAGTGTTTGAGATTGTGCTTGCTACGTGAATATGTGCTAGCATTTCACTAAATGCCCTCGTAATGAATGTAAATAATTGAAAACATTTACAGTGGTGGAGGAAAGGTTCTATGTAAAGGAAAAAAATAATAGGAAAGTGATAAAACAATTGAGTATGTTGAAATACGAGTCATATCGAGTGTGCTTAGTAAGCAGATGTGCGCTATGCCTATGCTGCATGTCATCTTAATGAATGAACACATCTGAAAACATTTACAAATAGTAAAAATAGGTAAAATGTCAATGAAACAGAAGTATACAAGTAGAAAAAATGATATGTTGACTGATACAAGAAACTTAGCACATAGCATGTTACCACTCGGACCAAACTCGCTCTGCTCGCACGAAGGTACAATGCTTATTTTTCATTTATATGTGTTTGAAATTCATTTTATTGGTACTCTTATTGTTTATTAGTTCAATTTCAATAAAAGTTGAGGTGTTGTTTGTTGTTTCTCCCAATATTTCCTACCATAGAAAACGTGAGCGCCTCACACGTCAATGATAGAATACGATACCTGGCGCGGAGGACCTCACCTGTTCCGACCACTTATGGACCACAGTAAGCCCTTTCTTGTGATTTTCCTTTGTTTCTCAACAAAAGCGGAAGTTTTAGCCAAAATTTTTTTTTTCCAAAATAGCTCGGGACTGGGGGATGTCAGAGGTGTGGAAAACCTCGGGACGTGACGGGTTAACGAAATCCAGTTCATCAAACTGTTCTCTACCACAGCCTGGGATCGAACTGGCGTCATATCAGACACCAGACGACCTCATTGATCACTCTGCCATTAACAATGCATTTAGTAGGATCGTGCTGTCTGTCCTTACCTTGCCACGGCCTCCGCACTATCAGTGACTCTTCTTCTACCCCTTCACTTAATGGCTGCCAACGTTTTCCCCAAAGCTCAGTAGAACATTTAGTCAGTAACAAAATTTTAGAAGATATTAGTTGTCATCATGCTAAAGAGGATAGTTGAATTACTTTTAACCAATTTAATACCAGCTGTCATTTCCTGAGGTGGTTTAAAATAATGGGGCAAATGGATTATTTACCATTGCGCAGACCAGAGCCAGTAATTGATAATTTTAAGAGAACAACAAGCGGGATTTAGAAAGGGTCGAGGTTGTAATGATCAAATTTTTATTGTAAGGCAATGAGATGAAAATGCCACTTGGTATGTGTTTTGTTGATTTTGAAAAGGCGTTTGATAGTGTTTCACGTGGAGCTATGTTGAAAATTATGAGATTCTATGGTATACCAGAAAAGTTTGTAAATATTATTAGAAGCATGCATGAAGTTATTTTGTAAGGTAACGGTGGGTAGTTCTTTGAGCGATCCATTTGAAGTTAGGTCAGGCGTGATTCAAGGAGGAGTTCTTTCGCCTTTGCTGTTTGTTTTGGTTATGGATTATGTTATGAGAAAGGATGTAAGGAGAACAGGTGCAGGAATTAACTGGAAAGAAAATTAGAGGCTGATGGATTTGGACTGTGCTGATAATACTGTACTAATTTGCAGAAGTATTTACAAGATGCAGAGGGTGCTTTATTGTCTGGTGGAGGAAGGAGAAAAAGTTGGATTGTTAATAAATTGTGGAAAGACTGAAATTGTTAATATGAATGTGGAGAACCAAATCAATTGTGTAACTGGAAATAATGTGATGAAGCATGTAGAAAATTTTAATTATCTGGGAACGATCATATCATCTAATGGATCATTAAACAATGAAACTGAGGAGAGGATTAGGCAGGCTTGGCGAGCTGTTGGAATGTTGAAATCTGTTTGGAATAATAATATGCTTTCGGTACATACTAAAGTGAAAATTTACAAGTCCATGGTTAGACCAATTTTAAAGTATGGGCATGAGTCATGGTACAGTACAATTGCAAATGATCAGAAAATATTAGGATTTGGGAATAAAATTCTGAGAAGGATTCTTGGGGTAAAGTGGCAAGACAGAGTTACAAATGAAAGAGTAAGGGATATTAAGAAAGTGGAACCATGCAGTTGATGAATATGTGACTGTCTCGCTGGAAATGGCTGGGGCACATATATAGAAAAGAAGGTAGTTTAATACAGGATGTGCCAGAGTGGACTGGTAGTTTAATACAGGATGTGCCAGAGTGGACTGCTAGAGGAAGAAATGGAAGATGTAGGCCGAGGGAAACCTGGCTAAGGACAATGAAAAGAGAAGCGGGAGAGGAGTGTTGGTGGGACCTGAAGAGGATGGCAAGAGACAAATATTGGTGGAGAGAGTTCATCGAGGCCCAGTGCATCCCGTGGGGTGCTACAGGAAGTGATTGATTGGTTGAATGATTGATTGATCACATTTGATTAGTAAAAGGTAGAAGTACATGATGGCCATTATGTGCCCAACTATGTCCTCTCTCTCTCTCTCTCTCTCTCTCTCTCTCTCTCTCTCTCTCTCTCTCTCTCTCTCTCTCTCTCTCTCTCTCACACACACACACACACACACACACACACACACACACACACACACACACACACACACACACACACACACACACACATTACAACTGACTCATCTCAGTTAACTTCAACACTATTAAAAAAAAAAAATCAGCCACTTCACATTTGTCTCCTGGACTGTGAGAATATAGTTGCTTTCCGTCACAGCCCAACAAAAGGATTTTCAGTTTTCATTGCCATTTTTTCCAGTGTCTTTTAGGGGACTATTCACTTCATAAGATGAACGTCAAAATTATTGTCAGAGTAGGTTCACCTTGACTTCTTTTTCTTTTTAAGAACGAAATTACCCTTTCCACCATAATAATCAATGAACTGATCAGAAAATTATCCAGAACTTGAAATGGATGTGATCAGGCACGACCAGACTTTTAACAAAACCTGATCATCAATGAAATAATGAAATGTGCAGTTCTGCATCTTCAATAAAATAATTCCCAGATTTCCATGATATGTATGTTAGTACTTATTCCAAGGGGATTCTATTTCCTCTATTTCGTTTTGGTATTGTTCCAGTTCTTCTTATCGACCGAGGTTACTATCGCCTCACGCCATTATTTCTGAAGTGGCTTGAAAACTGTTAAGTATGCATATGTCTGGTATCTCGAGACGCCGTATCGATTTTTTTGGATCTACAAAAAGATTATCAGCCCCCGACAATCAAGTCATGAGAAGAAGCGCGGAGAACCACCTAAAGACGGACGGGTAACCACCAAATATCAGGTTCCCAGTACAGGCATGTGTTCTTTTTAGAATATAAAGGGGTTACGGTACGGGGCGACCTCGGTTAGAACGTGCCTTCTTTCTCGTCTGTTCTGTAATCTTTTTCATGAGTTACAAACACAAGCAGTTGCAATATTATATCTACAAATCTGAAGGGAACATTGAGAAATGTCATGGTTATGTTTGCAACTGTTGCTTCTGTCCTTAACCATTGCTCTTAATGTATAGTTTGCACCACTCCTTCCCACACTTTCGCTGATCCTTTTGCCCTGTATATGTGGCAGTTATCCTGTTTCCGTTTTATCTTCTGTTATTCAGAATTCCTGACATTCTCTATAGCATATCCTCCGCATATACTTATCTTGCTCCTCTGTTTTCCTCGCTTTCAAATTCCACCCTGCTTGTTTTTCTCTTTGCCTTTGTTTTTCCATTAGCCTCCCCCTCCTTTCCAATTCCTCCAACATATTCTCTTTGTATAAATATTTTGAGACAGTTTAACCGTTCTCCTTTCACATCAATACCATACCCCGGCCCTTCCCTTCTATCAACCCTCTTCTCTTCCCCTCTCTTCGCCCTTTTTTTTTTTTTTTTTTGCCATTCTCCCATCCGTCTGCCTTTACCCTCGTCATCCCCTTCCCCTCTCTCCATCAGCTCCAACAATACCGCCATTTCCGGCCTGTATACAATGCTGGTCACCTTAGGTGCTTTTCCCTCACATATTTCTTTACAACACCACCAGAGGAGCTACGGCTGTAGTGCCCCGTGACTTTGCCTCATACATCATCCGTTAGATTTTGTGCAGAAATGAGGGGAAAGAATACTGCTGATATTCTTGTGTGAATTACATTCCACTTTTGTGTCCTTTTTCATCACTGTCAGCCTCACAGCATTATCTAGCTCACATCTACTGTATATTCCATGATAGAAGAAAAACGCGTATCAGGATACACAGGTACTCACTCTCATGCAACCTCCCGACATGTTTGTTTTGTAAACAAAATTATTAGTAAAAGAAAAATTAAATTGTTTGGAATAATAATAATAATAATAATAATGATGATGATGATGATGATGATGATGACGATGACGATGATGATGATAATAGGAGTAATAGTTAAACTACAACAATAATCCATCCATCTATCCATCATCCAATCCTATGTTGCCTCATGAGGAGCGGAGGACACCGGGGTTAGGCAAGTTAGTCCTCACATTTATGTGAGTGAAGCAATAATAATAATAATAATAATAATAATAATAATAATAGTAGTAGTAGTAGTAATAGTAATAATAATAACAACAACAACAGTAATAAAGCAAATATACAGTTTCTTTCTGGGCATTCAAAGGAAACATCGAGACTGCATACCCAGTCCTGCGATATGTATGTCAATATCTTTGAAATCCATATGCTCATTTACGTTTATTTCTGATCGTCTTTATTTTTGGGAGGAGGGGGTGGAGTTGATAGGCCAAGAATCATTACGGAGGTCACTTTGCCCATACACCACATTATGGATGAGAGACCATCGTACAACATGTAGCAGGACATCAAAGCAATATCATACCAACTATCACTATTTCTGAGAAATTTTAATTTGTCGAGCTGGGCTTCCCCCCCCCCCCACACACAAAGTCATGGTTGCAAAACTGTATATAGTGGAAAACCCTACTAGTAACCAGCCGAACTTCTCTGGAAAACTTCAACAAAATCTATCAGTGAACCCAAGGGGATTTAAAACACATACACACACACACACACACACACACACACACACACACACACACACACACACACACACACACACACACACACACACACACATAGCCTGAGTTTAGTACAACGGTAAAGGACGATTGCCGCCAATGATACCATCCTGCTTCGCAGGATTGATAATAATAATAATAATAATAATAATAATAATAATAATAATAAATCTTTGTGGTAGGTGGGGGCGCTCACCATCCACTCACTTGATGTAGTGCTGCTCTTGGATTTCTGCCCTTTCCTCTCCTCCATCCTTCTTTCCATCCATCCTCTTCTGTCTTTCTTTCCTTCATTCTTTCCTCTTTCTTCTGTCTGCGGGTGACTTTACATCCCCTCTTGTGTCTTTCTTTCCTTCATTCTTTCCTTTTCCTTCTGCCTGTGGGTGACTCTACACTGAGTGACAAGCCAAATGGTTTCCTGTACACCAGGAAACCATTTACTATGCTGGGAGGTAACCATATAATCAAATTTTGGCTCCTGGTGGTTTAGTGGGTAATAAAGGTGCTCCAATCGGATTGAGCCGGTGAAGGTTTATATCCAAGGCATGGTTTGGGTTTATTGCTCACGTAATGCCTCTCAGGGATGAGTGAGGCTGGTCACTCATCTTAAATGCCAGGACCAACTTTCCTAGCCCCGGGCTCCTACGCTCCTCATGGGGCAAAGTAGGATTAGATGATGGATGGATGGATGGATAATAATCTATCTATCTATTGCCAGACGCCTCATTCCCATTGGGGTGGCCACAAACAAATCACCTCCAAGTCACCCTGTCCCCCACCATTTCACTGTCCTGCTCCCAACTCACACACCCCTCTCTCATATACCTCTCCACCCCATCCATCCATCTCATTCTCGGCCTCCCCCTCCCTCTCCCCCCCTCCACTTCACTCACATACACTCTCTTCGTCAGTCTTTCACCCTCCATCCTCTCCACATGGCCAAACCACCTCAGTGTGTTCCTCATAACGCTTCCTATCACATCCACATGCACACCACAACGCTCCTTTATATCCTCATTCGTCAGCCTGTCTCTCCATGTGACTCCACAGGCTCCTCTTAAATAACTCATTTCCACTGCTCTCACTCTTGACTTCTGCCCATCCAACGGCGTCCAAGCTTCACTTCCATACGTTAGAGTTGGTATCACAATACTGTCATGTAGTAACATTTTCACTTCCATGCTCACTTCCCTGTTTCTTATCACTGTTTTCAAGGAACCAGCAACCTTTCTTCCCTGCCATACCATTTCAAGCACTTCACCCTCCAACCCTCCATCCTTACTCATCACACTACCCAAGTACTTAAACGTACTCACATTTTCCAATTCCTCACCATCCAACCTCGCTGTACATTCACTGACTTCACCTCTCTCAAAGACCATCACTTTACTCTTCCCTACATTCACCTTTAGATTCCATTTCTTAAACACTCTCTCAAACTCATCCACCAAGCCTTGCAGCTCCCCTTCGTCTTCACTCAACAACACAGTATCATCTGCAAGCAACAGTACAGGGAGTTTCCAAACATTACCCTCTCTCACCAGGGCCACTCCAACATCCACTACCCTACCTTGTACCTCTTTTATTACCCCATCCATGTACAGACTGAACAACCATGGAGACATGACACATCCCTGTTTCAACCCAACCTTCAAAGAGAAAAATTCACTCAGTTCACCATCCACACGCACTGCAGCCTTAGCACCGTCATACATACTCTTCACAGCATTCAGCATCTTCCCATCTACTCCATATATTCTTAATACTTTCCACAATCCTGGTCTATCCTTCCTGTCATATGCTTTCTCCAAATCCATGAAAGCTGTAAACAACTTCTTTCCCTTCTCTAGAAACTTTTCGACTAAAGATCTAAGAATGAATATCTGATCTACACAGCCTCTTCCCTTCATAAAGCCTCCCTGTTCTTCTCCAACTAATTCCTCTGTTATATCCCTAATTCTGTCAATAAGTATCCTACCATACACTTTTCCTATTATGCTAAGAAGACAAATGCCACTATGATTACCACACACTTCTTTTTCCCCTTTTCCTTTGTACAAGGGAATAATTATACCTGACTTCCAATCCTCCGGAACTCTACCTTCCTCCCAGGCCAATCTGCACATCTTCCACATCCATTCTACTACTATCTCTCCCCCATGCTTCAACATTTCACCACACACTCCATCAATTCCTGGGTCTTTCTGCAATTTTACTTTTTTCATTGCTTCCACAACTTCTATCCTACTGATTTCTTCCTGTCTTCTCACCTCCCTCCTTCTCCCAGCCATTCCCCAGCCACTTATACTCGCATCACTTCCATCCTCTATGTTCAACAATTCCTTAAATTGTTCTCTCCATCTGTTCACTTTTTCTCCCTTCTCCACTAGTAATCTACCATTTTTATCTTTCACTCCCTGCTAACTTCACTTCCACCCTGTCTTACTCTCTTCACCTCTTTCCAGAACATTTTCTTACAGTCCCTCCATTTTACACTCAAATTCCTTCCAAATTCCTCATCCACTCTCTTTTTACTCTCTCTTACTAATCTTTTCACCTCTTTCTTTCTGCCTATAACTCTCTTCCATCTCTCAACTTCTTCCACACCCCTATTTCTCATCCATTCATTGTATGCTTTCTTCTTTTGTGCCACAGCCTGTCTCACCACTTCATTCCACCACGCTGTTCCTTGCACCCCCCCTCCGTCTTCTCTTCACCACATCACATGCTGCGCATATTTCTTCTGTGAATATCCTGCACACACCCTCCACATTCCCCATCTGCTCCAATTCATATTTGCCCAATCGTTCCTCCACTTCTTTCTTATAATCTGCCTTTTTCTCATCCTCTTGTAACCGTTCCACTCTCCTTGCAAATATTCCTTCTTCCAGTCCTTCCCTTCTTCTATTTCTCCATCTTTTTTGGATCTTGATTCTGGCCACCACCAAGTAGTGGTCAGAAAGTCCACTCCCCCAGCCTCTATAAGCTCTTGCATCCATTACACATCTTTGCATCCTTTCATCCACACACACATAATCAATCATTGCCATCCTTTCATTCAGTTCGCCACCCACCCTTCTCATCACTAGCCATGTATATCTGTGGATCATTTTATGCCTGAAGAGGGTAATGGCTATGACTAACCCCTTCCCAGCACAAATGTCCACTAACGCACTGCCATTCTCATCTATCTCAGCAGGCACATCCCACTCACGAACTATTGCATCCACCTTTACATTCCCTACTTTACCATTCATATCACCAATCAAAAACACTCTCTCATTCCTTCCAAGCTTTTCCATGCACACTTCCACATTTGTCCAGAACTCTTCTCTCACTCTGCTTGCACGATCTTGCGTTGGCGCATACACACACAAAATCGCCCACATTCGTATTCCAACTTTCAATCTTAACCACACAATCCTTGACCCAACTGATCCATACTCTCTTATGTTCTTCCATCTTTTACTCACAACTATACACACTCCTTCTTTTGCCCTCTCATTCTCACCTACTTCTGCACATATACCCCATCCATACTCCCATTCTCTCACCCTCTCACCTCTTCATTTAGTTTCAATTACTCCACATACATCAACTTTCGCAACCTCAAGCATCTGTACAATCTCTCTCTCTCATTCACCTCATCATTCGCACCTCTTACATTCCATGTTCCGATTACCATGTCCTTTGTCCTGTCCTTGGTCGTCATTTTTGTTCAGTCCTTGTCCAAGGCTTCTTGTTCGTCTTTTAGTGTTGTTTTCCGGGAGGGGCACTAACCTTCCGCCAACCCTTTTAGTTGCCTTGTACGACAAGCAGGGATACTGGGGGAGTATTCTTGAAAACCCCCCTACCCCCATCCATCCGTCGATTATCCAGTCTTTTGCTTCCCCATGAGGAACGTAGGAGCCCGGGGCTAGGCAAGTTGGTCCTGACATTTAAGATGAGAGTGACCAGCCTCACTTATCCCTGAGTGGCATTACATTAGCAATAAACCCCAACCATCTTTTGGATATAAACCTACACAGGCTCAATCCGACCGAAGGGCCTTAATTACCCACTAAACCACCAGGCGCCATAATATGGTTGTATGGTTACCTCCAAGCGTAGTAAATGCATTCCTGGTATACAGGAAACCATTTGGCTTGTCACTCAGTGTACAATCACCCATAGGCAGAAGAAAGAGAAAATACTGAAGGAAAGATAGAAGAGGGATTGTAAAGTTACCCGTAAGCAGAAGGAAGAGGAAAGAATGAAGGACAGCAAGACAGAAGAGGAAGGAAGGAAGAGAGGAAAGGGCAGACACCCAAAGCAGCACTACATTGAGTGAATGGATGGTGAGCGCCCCCACCATAATAATAAGAATTATTTGAATAATAAATATGCAAATAATTTATGGTAATTTTTTTACTTAATGTGCCTGTCAAGCTTACATGACAGGAGTTAACCAAATCTATTTCTCTCTCTCCCATTTTCTTAAAATAAATCTCAAAACTCTGGACCAAGTTGTAGTGTTAAAACATCCAGACTATTGTTGGACGTAATTGTTTAATTTCACTCATAAGTTTTCACGAGGGAGGGATGCTTCTTGCCTCTATTTTCATGTATCACACCAGGAGGCAAGAGCAAGATCTGCATTAAAACGCACTTCAGTAAATTCTTCTAAAGGATAGAAGTAGTAGATGTAACCCCAGCTTCATCTGAATGTTAACCCAGCAGACAGCAGGCTGAAGTTGCCCCCCTTTTCTAAGCATATGACGTCTCCTAGCGCAATAAATGCAGCCCATATGTGGATTTGTGCTTGCGGCAATCCTGTGTTTTGTGTTGTATTTTTAAGTGAACTTAATCATTTCACTAGAAAATTATGAGAAGTGGGCGAAGATCGAAACAAATTGAATAATAAGTGAAGGCAATTAGTGCTTCACACACACACACACACACACACACACACACACACACACACACACACACACACACACACACAGATCTTATGAGAATATTGACTAAACGATATACTAGTCACATCTCAGGTTAAGGCACTACATTTTTCTACAAGTTATTGTGAATTGTTAATTTAAAAACAACGACAGTCAGATAGAAAGATGTGACAAATACTTGTGGTGATGAGATACACTTAGGAAACTAAAAACTGAGTTTTCAAAATTATTTCTTAAAAATCACGAAGGCGAATATTCATGTGACTATTTACTATGAAGTATAACGTATTCTGCAAGATAGTATTTGTCTAACGTTAACCCTCTCAGTGCTACTGGTCGCCACTTGGCTGAATATTATCGACTCCAGGAACTGCATAAGCGAGACATAATTATAATAAAGAGATTAATAGAGATTTTCCAACCTCCTACCGCCTCCAACATGAGCTCCTTCATAAGATAGAATGGTCCGGTGGGAACAGATACAATAAAAAAAAGTGTGTTACCGTTCTGTGATGGGTGACCATTTCACCGTGAGGGATTTCATACAGTTGTAGTAAATGGTACAGTTCTGGGTTTATCAGAGGAAATCCACGGCCCTCCGGCATATAACATAATGTAGACATTGTAGGCTACCTGTATGTGTTAACAGGACAAGAAAAGAAGTTAATATTTTATTTCAAATTACAGTAATAGGAAATATTAATACTGGGCTCATTCCTGGTGAACGGACCTGCTGACGGCGTATCAGGTACGGTTGTTTTTAGTGAGTGTGTAGGGAGGGAGGGTGGGTAGGAGGGGTTGTCTGTGCAGACAAAAGGCGATCATTTAATAAGAGCTGGATAACATTCCAAAACGGAGGTATCAGGTGCAACGCAGCAGGATGCTGCTCCTTGGTGGAGAGTTAGTAATGGTGTCAGAGTTGGCAGTAGTGTCAGAGTTGGTAGTAGTGTCAGAGTTGGTGGTGGTGTCATGGGTGGTGGTGTCAGAGTTGGTAGTACAGCTGGTGCCAGAGATGTTGCTGGTATCAGGGGATATTGTATCAGAGATGATGGTGGAGTCAGGAGATGTGGTGTCAGAGGTGATAGCGGTGTCGGGGAAGTGGTCAGAGATGGTGGTGGTGTCAGTGGAGGTGGTGTCAAAGGTGGTAGTGTCACATGTGGTCGAGGCTATGTAAGGGGAAGTGGTGTCATGGAAGTTGGTATCAGAGGTCAGGGGAGATGGTGTCAGAGATGGAGGTGCTGTTACGGGAGACAATGTCAGAGGTGGTGGTGTCAGGGAATTTGGTGTCAGAGGTGATGGTGGTGGTGGCGTCATAGGTGGTGGTGATGGCGTCATAGGTGGCGGTTTCAGGGGAGGTGGTGTCAGTGGTGGTGGTTGTGTCAAGGGAGATGGTGTCAGTGATGATGTCAGAATAGATGGTGTCCGAGATGATGGCGGTGTCAAGGAAAACGGTGTCAGAGATGGTGTGCAACTTTTTTTTTCTCACTTTATGAACTTGGTAAGATTCACAAGCAGCGAAAAAACAGAACACTCAGCACATCATTCAATAGCATGAACACAATACCCATTCATTAATCATCCGAGTCTCAAAATTCTCGGTCTCATCTTACAAACAGTCCAAGTACAGTAAATATGTGCTTCGTATACGCATGCACATTAGAAACCACTCCTCGGATTGTTAAGTTTCGTCTTTTCATATTTCTGTTGATTGTCCTCTGCAGCATTTCCTTGACGGAGCAATTTTAAAAGTACTTTCCTTCATTTGTTGGATACATTACATACTCATTCTCACATTTATAATATTAAAGCTCATGAAACATTTCCTGCCAAATTACATAAATATGCAACAAAGTAACCATATAAAAATTGCATCATAGATGATCCAACTTTATTTATTTATTTTTATCTAATTACATTTGTGTTTGCAAGACCGAGTTTTTCTGTGATACAGTATAATTATCGGTGTCACATGAACGTGATAAAGTCAGTGAGCACCACATCTTTATAAACATTTTTATCCTGCCAATATACGCTTCAAACGCACTAGGTACCAAAAAAAAAAATAATAATAATTGTTGTATCGGCAACTCAGCGTTAACAGAGCAGCTGATTAACTAATTATCTATCTATTTATTGCCAGACGCCTCAATCCCGTAAGAGGTGGCCACAAACAAATCGCCTCCATGTCGCCCTGTCCATTGCCACTTCACTGCCTTGCTCCCAGCTCACATCCCACTCTCTCATATGCCTCTCCACTCTAAATCTCCATCTCATCCTAAGCTTCCTCCCTCCTCTCACCCACTACATCTCACTCGCATACAATCTCCTCGTTAGCCTCTCGCTCTCCGTCCTCCATCCTCTCCACATGGCCAAACCACCTCATTGTATTTTTTCTGTTGCTTTCTATCACCCACATCCGCACCACAGCACTCCTTCACTTCTTCATTTGTCAGTCTGTCTCTCTACGTAACTCCACGTGCTCCTGTCAAATAATCCGTTTCCACTGCTCTCACTCTTGACTTGTGTCCTTCCAAGAAGGTCCAAGCTTCACTTCCATACGTTAGAGTTGGTATCACGATAGTATCATGCAGCGACTTTTTTACTTCCATGCTCACTGCTTCGTTCCATATACACTGCTTTCAAAGAACCAGCAACCTTTCTTCCTAGTTGCACCCTTTCAAGCACTTCATCCTCCAAACTTCCATCCTTACTCATCACACTAACCAAGTACTTAACAGCACTCACATTATCCATTTCCCCCTCATCCAGCCTCACTGTACATTCAGTGACTTTATTTCTTTAAAAGTCCATAAATTTATTTTTCCCTACATTCTTTAGATTCCGTTTCTTATACACACTCCCAAACTCATCTACCAAGCCTAGTAGTTCCCCTTTGTCTTCACTTAACACAGTATCATCTGCAAACAATTGTACAAAGAGTTTCCAAACACTGCCCTCACTTATTAGGGTCACTTCAACATCTACTGCCCTACTTTGTATCTTTTTTAGAAGCCCTTCCACGTATTGACTGAACAACCATGGGGAAATCACACATCCCTATTTTAGTTCAACATTCAGATAGAAAAATTTTCTCAATTCACTATCCACATGCACTGCAGCCTTAGCACCCTCATACATACTCTTCACGGCATTCAGCATCTTCATACTTACTCCATATATCCATAATGCAGTACTTTCCTCATCCCTTGAATATCCACCCTGTCGTATGCTTTCTCCAAAAATATGAAGCCGCATTAACAAACACTGATGTTTTAAATTTTCAACATATTCGCTATCACCATCAGCAACAGCCTTTGTCAGTTCTCTTTAGGACAAATGCTTAATAAAAATGAAGAGAAAAATCTTCTCGTCTGATTACACAGGGGGTTAAAAATATAATAATCAGAAAAACTCCGCTCTCCTCCACACACAACATAAAGTTTACTGTATGTTTTCACACGCTTCGTGCGCAATCATCTATGATCACACTGAGCTACATAGCAGTGCCATCTGCCAACACACTGAGTTACATAGCAGTGCCATCTGCCAACAGAACACCGACACGGACGCACACAACCTCTCTCTCTCTCTCTCTCTCTCTCTCTCTCTCTCTCTCTCTCACTTTTCCAACACTTTCTCACATATCCACTCACCCGAAATTCTCCCGGTACCCGTCTCTAACCTAACATCAATTCAGGAATTTGTTGACTTCAGAAAAGGCTTCATTCATTTCTCAGTTTCATATATAGTCCAGATTTTGTTTTTAGGGACATTTGAAATAGAGGAGGAGCGTTTAGGAATGCGAGAAAATAAGGTGAATACATAACAGAAAAGACAGGAAAAGGACAGACTGAAGGAGAGTGAGGAAACACAGAAGACATGATGGTAATATGAAGAAGAAAAAAGAAGAGGTAGATGAAAGAGTCTGAATGGACAGAGGCTGGTGAAGGAAAGTGAGAGAGAGAGGAAGAAGATAGGAGGGAAGGTGGAGTTTGGAAACAAAAAAAGAAAAAAGCAGCAGAGCCAAAACACAGCAAGCCCGTCCCCTGCAGTCATTTTAGTGCTGACACTTAAACATAACAAGATATCTAGTCAAAGATGCCATTTACAACATTTGGAGGAATTTCGGTGAAGATTGATGATTTTATGTCCACTGAAAAATTTAATCCCGACCTACCTGACACTGACCCCCCTTTTGTTAACTAGGGGATGACCCACTGATATAATGTGGCATGTTATAGGATACAGATTTGAAAAATGCACCTTTAGGTTTTTGTTCCATCCCGATATGACGAATTTGACATGAGTTATGGCGAAAAATGATTTTTATTTTTTTGGGGGGCCTACAGCCTGTCTCTTTGCACAATTTGTTCCATAATTTAAACAGATGATCAGAAGATGATGGTCCATCATCCCTGTAATTTTAGTCAAAATCGCACCAGTAGTTTTCGCGTAAAGTTATTAACAGACAAACAGAAAGACAGGCAAACAAACAAACAAACCAGTGATAACAATATCCGTCTCCAAGACCCTCCGGGGTGGAGACGGGTAATGAGAAGAGAGAAAGGAGAAAAGGCGAGAACAGAAATTGAGTTACGAAAATTTTCAAAAGATTGTGAGAGAGAGAGAGAGAGAGAGAGAGTCGGAAAAAGAAGAAAAGGTAGGGCAGGCATGAAAATAAGAGAACACACACACACACACACACACACACACACACACACACACACACACACACACACACAAATCTGCTCCTTACAGGCATCTCGAGAGTAGACCTCATCCTTCTTTTAAGCTACTGTGCCATTATCAACACTCATTATGCGGTATAATGAGGCCGGGCTCTAGCAGACTGTTTATCCTTATATCCTTCTTGTTTATGGTGGCTGGTCGTGTGTGTTTATGTTGCAGTAGCTGGAGTAGAGAGAAAGAAATCAAAATAATGTAGCTATAGAATACTGTCCAGTTTATGGTAGCTAATCATTTGTGTTTATGTTGCAGTAATACGAGGAAAGAAAAAGAAAAACAAAGTAGCTATAAAGTACCATCTAGTTAATGATGGCTGGGTATGCGTGTTTACATTGTAGTAACAGGAACAGACTGAAAGGAAGATATATATGAGATAGCTGCAAAGGACCGTTTTGTATGTGATGGTTGATCATTTGTGTTCTTGTTGTAGGCAAAAGTAGAGAGATAGAAATAAAAGTAGCGGTAAAGAGAAAAAATGTGTTATCGTACCGAGAAGATTAAGTTAATAAGTTTTTCCTCAAAGACACTGAACTTATTCAATTTTTAATATAATAAGGCTGAAGTAGCAAGAATATTGAAAAAAAAAAAAGGACACTCATACTGGAAGTAATGTAACGTTACTTTAGTATGTGCACTTTTGTTTCATGTCCTGCCTACGCAACTACCCTGTCCGCCTCGCTTTCTGTCGCCATATCATGTGTTTGCCTTTATTATTCTCCACCCTTGTGTTAAGCTGAAAATAACCCATTGGTAGCAATGGGATTCCCCTCTCCTCTTCTTGCCCTCGTCTTTCACCTCTATTTCAGTCTACAAACTGCTTGGCAGCTATTAGCATTTTTCCCTGGATGGAGAGTGAGAGACTGACGAGGAGAGTGTATGTGAGTGAGGTGGAGGGAAGAGAGGGAGGGGAAGGCCAAGGATGAGATGGAGGGATGGAGAGGAGAGGTGTATGAGAGAGGGGGGTGTGAATTGGGAGCAGGGAGTGAAATCGCGGGGCACAGGGTGACGTGGAGGCGATTTGTTTTTGGCCACCCCGTATAAGGGATTAAGGCGCTCTAGCAATAGATAGATAGATAGATAGATAGATAGTCAATACTGTTACTGACTTTCATGTGTCATCTGATATATTTTTGCAACCAACGGATCATTTAAAGATTTTCGGTGTACCATCTACTGTGCAGTCACCACATTTCTTTCTCCCTCCTCCTTCACCTTTCCTTTTCACTCTCTTCTCTTTCTCTCTCTCCCTCTCTCTCGTCTTCCTTTTCTTCCATCACCTCTCCCTGATCATCCATTTCTCTCTCGACCTGCATGGGACCCGGATACGAGCTTTATCTTAGTCTTATGTATTCCCTGTCAGAAATTTTCAGAGTTTACAGTGGCCCGCTTAAGTGACATGCCTTCTGGGTATAGCAAGAAAGGAAAAGTGAAGGCCAAGAAAGGGCAGGAAAAGGCAAGGAAAGGAAGGAAAGGACAAAGCAGGGCAGGGCAGGGAATTGCACGGCAAGGCAGGGCAGGGAGTGGCAGGGCAGGTATTGGACAGGGCAGGATAAGTAAAGCTGGTGAAGGACAGGTAAAGATTGGTACAGGACAAGGAAGGGCAGTGGGCAGGGCAAAGGTTGGTGCACGACAAGGCAGGGCAGGTACAGGCATGACAGAAATTATTCCCGGACGAGGTAAACCAAAACATTATTAGAATTAAAGGCAATATAAGTCCCTTTAAAAGGTGACCAATTGCCGGATTTGGCTCTTTCTCCAGACGCTTTTCTTCAGGACAGGATAAACTACTGGGACTAAAAGAGTTAGAAACAAACCCCATTAACGAGAACAGTGTGATGACGCATGTATTATTCTTTGGGTAACCCTATACGAATTTTTTTTTTTCATTCAGACTGATGAAGTTTTGAATTTATTTATTTATTCTTTCATTTTCTACAGACAGATGATTTTATTCAACATGAAGAGACCACTTGTAGAAAAAAGGGTTGAAGAAAATGGGCTTGTTTATCATAGGCAATACAAAGGTGCGATCAATAGTTTACTTACATCTCCTAGGAACTGTTTTTAAGACTAATGGAATCTTTCTAATCAGCATAATTAAGTTCACAAAGTTTTCTCCTCATTACTTCATAACCCCAGATGTGTAAAGGGATTATTGGCATGCGTGGCCCTATATGTGAGTCTACTTGTGAATTAACGATTTGAAAAGTGCTTGTCGTGCATTCAAAAAGTCAGTGATCAACTGCAATTCTGAAGTTATTGGAACAACATAAGTTAAACAGCCGTTATACTGCATTACTGTATATAATATATGACAAAAAAAAAAAAAATCTTCTGATCGCACTAAATATGGCATTATCGGTTGATATATTCTTATAACACAGTACTGATAATGTTAGAATTCAAAATTCAATGTTCTCATTCATTGGTAAATAATATATAAGTATGTGATACTGATGGCCAACAAACACTGCAGGCTGTGATACCTGTACTTCCATGTAGCAGTCCGTTCTATCACCTATACCACCTTTTGTCAGGTGTACGGCCCCGAATCTGGACTGTCATAGCCCGGATCATTTAAGGGTAGTCGAAAAGCCATTGCCTTTGGTGGTATTTCGTGATCGAAAAACTACCAGGTGCTTCTTGCAGATTCGAACCGATTTGCACAATTCACATAAATAACTCCAACTGGCCCTTTTGCTCATTCTAATAATGGAACTTATTATAATGAAAGATGTGTACGATATCGTAGCGTTCTCTTAGGCGACAAGAGATTAATTCTAAACTGGATATTATAAGAAGCAGAAGCAGGAATACAACAGTTTGGAGGAGGCGCACCTGGTTTCTGGCTTCTTTGTTATTACTGGTTGGAATAAAATATACCTGATTATTTCTAATACATCAGAAATTTCTATTCCTCCAACTTTCAACCCGCCATAACCTTCGACATGAATATCCCATGAAACTCAACACCATGCAGCTCAATCCCTCATCGTACCTCACTATCCTTGGAATAACATTCTCTCTTAATCCATCTCTAGCAAAATCTGCTTCTGAAAAAACGAATTTGCCATACATTATACTATTTTTTTTTTATAATTCCAGAGCAGTTTATGACATTGGAGAGGGACCTTATTCGTCTCTGTACAGAGCACTGCTCTCACAGGCGCGAAGCCTCATACAGCCTCTCGAAAGAGGATAAAGGTAAAAACTTTTCGTCTCGTCAGGTCTGCTTCTCTTATGGATTCTCTTCTACTTCTCTCCCTTTGCCGCAGTGTTGCAACTCTCTACCTTTACTGTTGCTAATGCAGTGATCCGTGTTCTTTTGAACTACCTGTTGGTATCCCACTCTGTTTACGGCAAGCATGCAATATCCGTCAAGTACCGTTCTCTTCACCTATTTTCTTCCATTTTTCTAATGCATATATTGTTCGATACTCTCAGTTCTTCATGTATGCAACTAGTCAGCTCTAGACCTGTCTTTTCCGAACTGTATTTTCCTTTGCCCATGGCCACCAGTCTCTTAAGCATGGTATCCAAACACCTCGTAATGAACAAGATGCTTGGCCCCATTGTTTTCTATTCAGTTTTTCCTGGGGAAAACAATCTTTTGCAGGCTGCCAGTCTTTGACGTTTTGTTCTTTGCATAAGAAAGTTAAGATTTCCGACGTTTTCCTGTGCTTATCGAATGCTGAGATATTATCGTTCCTTGGGGTCAATCATTGTACAAGCCAGCCCTATAATTGGACGTTATGCCATCTGCAAAGTACGGTATTGCATAACAGGCCATGATTGGGGGCCGAGAGAAGAGAGGAGCAGGGACTGGAGGAGAGGGCGAAGATACGGAAAGATAGGACACATACGGGCAGAGGGATGCTAGGAGAAAGAAGATATAGTGTGTGATGAGGAAACAGATGATAGAGGGGGGAAGTGGAGAGAGACAGGAGAGGAGGAAGGAAATATGTGAAGAGTATGCAAGTTGCGGTCCTAGGCATTTTCGTTAGCCCCGTAAAGTGTTAATAATAAAGGATACAGTTACCATCATCAAAATAAGTGACCACATCTAATAAAACTGAAATAAGATACACATGATAGATGGCAGAGTAAAAGAGAAGTCTGTGGCTGACATAAAAAGGGCATAAATAATTTTTCTCAGTACCGCATCAATAAGTAAATAAGAAATAATTTTAGCACAAACTTAACAGGTAACAAGATAAATGTTTTTTTTTTTTTTACTCATTAATGCTTTTTCGAAAATCGATGAAGCTAATGAGCGAGTAACTGGTTGGAAAAATGCCACACTTATGAAGGGGAAGAAAAGTGAGGGGAAAAGGATCAAAGATGGTCGAGAAAATGAAATGAGGCAAAAGACACGAGAGGAGTGGAAAGTCAGGGAAAGATAAATCAATAATCGAATATGGATGGAGGAAAGGATATAGGAAAAGAAACAGAGAGACAGAGATTATATAAGGCAGGGACGGATGGGGGGAGGAGTGACGTGCGCCCTCTATTATTATCGGTAGACTAATCGACAGCGATTGTAATAAATGCATTGCTGTTTACTAAGGCGAAAATGAAATACACATTTTATTGCACTCTGCATTTTCCCATATCATTGTATTCTTATGATTAAAAACAGATAAAAAAGTTAATTTTATTATTTTGTTATTGGAAATGCATTAAGTACTATTTCATGTCCCTCTCCCTCCCTTTTGAAAATGCTGGATCCGGCCGCAAAGTGGAACAAGTGGAGTGAAATATTGAACACCTTAATAATAATCTGAAAATGAAAACATCCATGAAAGAAATACATGTTGTATATGGCCTAACTTTAAATTATAAAATGTCTATGACTATAAAGGAAAGAATGGTAATCTACAAAATCCAAAAATATCAACGAAAAACCAACTATACATCAATACTTATATTACTCTGGGTCGCCACTGCAGGATAAGATCATCTGGCAAGAAGAAAGAATAGATTGAAAATACGCCTCTACAACTCAGCAGGATTTTTAGCAGAGAGAATCTCCCAATCTATTTACAATAAACAGGGCCCTCCTTAAAGTTAATCAATCGTCCAAGGCGGAAATAAATTGCAATAAAAAAGGAAGTCTCTGTACTTGAACAATACCTGGTTAAAAAAAATGTGAAAAAAAAAAAAAAAATCATGTCAGGAAAATGTGGCAATTGAAACTCAAAAGGTTCAGGAAAAGAAATATAAAATAAAATAAACGATGGAGAACTCGGAGAGTGTAACACCCGCGCACCAACTGCCTTTTCTAAAAGACTGAATATTTTACTGTGGCCATAGTCTTTGACAGATTTCTGCTAATAAAACGAATTGCTTCATTCTATGCCTAACCTTAAACATTTCCCTCCACAAAACACACACACACACACACACACACACACACACACATACACACACACACATACATACATGTTATCGACAAAAATACGCGCGCGCGCGCGCGTGTAAATACTGAGGCTATTATAATCTTGTAAAATTCAAATTTATGGGATTTCTATATGCTAAATAAAATTGTTCCATCAAATTCTAGGCTCTGTACTCCTGGAGGCTCCTAGAACTTTCCTGTTTATATATATATATATATATATATATATATATATATTTGTAAATGGTGCATTACTATATAATTTAGTGTTATACAAGATAGTTCGATATCAAAGCGATATAAAAAGGCACAAAAATTAATACTGATTATGCAACAAACAAAATAATTCTACTAAGGGAGCATTTTTGATCGCCCCTAGCCGACCAATTGAATTCGAAGCCGTCCTCGACGAAATCTAAGCTGGCCGAATCCGGTCGACGGATTTTTATCGAAATCCACGATACAGTTCTTCGTATCTCTCCCAGGCGAGTTTGGGAGCAGTCTTGGTGCAGCTGGTTCTCCCTTGGAGATGCGGTAAAACATGGCCTGCAGTGAGTAGTCAGTGATAAATATAATGGAATTACCACTATGTACACCCGAAAGCACTCAATTTCTCCGCCCCCACCCATGCAGCCGGAGTCGCGGCCAGTGAGCGACCAGGCGGATCGAACACCCCCACACCCATCGCTCGCCCCTGGCTCCCTCCCCGACTTCCAGTGTAGCAGGTGTTGGACAAGATGTGGAACGGCCAAAGCTGGTGATGTTACAATGTGTCTTGATTGTTTTTATAGACAATCAGAACCAGTAGGTGTAATTTATATAAAGATATTTAATGTGTAATACTGTGCTGTTATCCACAACATACAAGGTGAGAAATGCACGAAAATGAAAGGTCAAGACCTACACTTGCATTATGTGTTATTGTCTATTCACTTCTAAGTTCTAGTGATAATGTTGAAAATACAGATAAGTGATAGTATAGTCAACAGCATCTGTTGAAAGATAATTATGATGTCTCATACAGTCTCGCTCCCAATTCTCCCACTCACCCTCCTCTCTCTGGGACCCCGGTCTCGGTCTCCCACCCAACGCCTCTCACACCTTCTCGTCTCTCCACCGATTGTGTAACCAACATATACAAAGATAGTGATGAAAATGGTCCGCCAGGGTAATGGTCATATTAATACTCTATCATACACCTTCCGTATTAAGCACCAACAATTCAATAACATACAATACTCTTGGTACATCTGGCCAACTGTTTCATCCTGTTGCAAGCTGTTACTTGACATACACACTGCAAGTTGGGACTTTAGGGGTTACAGGGACATACGGTTGTTTATCGCTCATACACAGGTTGTGTGGTTTTTTGGACTCCCTTAATTCATGGACTAACGTCGCAATTTAAACCTTACATTATAAACATGTAAGGTTTATGTTCCTTTCATTACTGGATGAAACGAAACGAAACAGGAATCGGCCCTGACGAATCACACTCTTTGCTCTATCAAAATATGCCTGACTTCTTGTTATAACAGTGACACAACGTCATTATGTATATGACTGACCCACACTCAGTCATATATACATGATGACACTGAGTCACTCAAGTTGTGACAAGAGGTCGGAATATTTTTGTTAAAACAGAGAGTGTGATCCGTCAGGGCCGATCCCTGTTTCAGTTTCGTGCTCATCCAGTAATGAGCAGGAATAAAAATCTTACATATTCAGTAACGTAAGCGTTTGAAACGTTTGCCACGTTAATATGGAATCTAATGGTCCTCCAAAACCACACAACCTGTAAGCAACTGATAAACAACTGTATGTCCTTGTAAATAATAAGGTCCAACTTGAAAGGTGTATGTCACATACTATTTACAACAGAATGAAGCAGCTGGGTGATATATAAAAATAAAGTATGTCACTGATTTAACAGGTGCTTAATACAGAGGTGTACATAAAGAATTGAAGTGATCATTATCTGACCGATCATTTCATCATTATTCTTGTTTATGTTGGTTAACAATGAATGGGAAAGGGGGACTAGAGAGTATGAGAAAGTACTGGGCGAGTACTGAGACAGGAACCCAGAGAGAAGGGTGGTGGAGGTGGGAACGAGAATTATGAGACAATGCATTAGTATCTTTCAACAGATGATGTTCACTATACTATATTATAATAAAGAAAATAAGTACATAGACAATAACACATGATACATTGTAGGTGTTCTTTCATTTTCGTGCATTTCTTCAAAGTTGTGGATAACAGCAACAGTATTGCACATTAATCTAGTGGTCCCGCTGACGTTAATTAACGCCTACACATTTTGTCACCAAGCCAATCCCGTCGATCAGACTCTTTAATGCAACCGCACTTGCAAAGTCCATAATTTGCACAATTTCCAAAATTCGCGCAAGATATTCGATTCACTCTACCTAGGCAAGCCCTCATCTAACTGCCACCAGGGTGTAGCAGGTACTCCCAGCAATATGTGACTATCCTGTGAAATCCTTGCTGAGATGTTCTTATTTTTTGCCCTAATCTCTCTTGATGGGTGCTAAAGAAAAAATCAAATTCCCGCATACTCAACCACGGACCCAATGACCAGCACACCTTTCTTTGGTAAGGCACAGGTCGTAATCAATTCCAGCAGACTTTCTCAGCCGCCTCCACTTTTATGATGCAGACGACCCTAGTTAATGCCAATAACACAGATAAAATGAGTGAGAATTAGGCTTGTCTTTGATCACCTATGGGAAATGTTCCACTCGTGATTTTATCCTTACAGAGACCTCGTCATAGACGAGAGCCTTGTGTTGTGGAGAGGTAATATTTTCTTTCACCAGTACATACCCAGCAAGAGACACTGTTTTGGGTTCAAGATCTTTGTTATGTGTGACTGTATGTCTGGTTATGTGCAAGATAGCCTTGTACACGGGCACATATTATATAGCATAACAGAACATCACAGCTTTGGACTCTCTAGGGCCGTGTAGGAGACCATGACAGAGGAGTACTTTCATCGTGGTCATGTGCTGTACCTGGACAACTGGTACATTAGTCTTCTTCTTGCTCAAACCACCAACACGATGACCGGAGTCTGGTGGAAGCAGTAAAGAGAAACCATACTAAGGCGGTCACAGGTAGGAAGGAAACTTGACAAGAACGAGGCTATTTTCTTCCAGGCAAATAACATCCTTGCCACCTCAGTGGAACTGCAACAGGGGAGTTTTGCCCTGTCCACTGTACACAGCCTCTGGATGGACCGCACAGACTCAGCTGATCACCGCAAAGCGAGAGGAGGTGCCACGTCTGAAAACCTGAGTCGGTACTGGACTACAATCTCAACATGAGGCAAGTGGACTACTGTGACTCCATGATTTCCCAGTGTGGACTGTGCCAGGACCACTAATGTAAGTGGTACTCAAAGCTCTTTCTTCCACTTGTTTGACATAATGGTGGTTCCTCAACGCACACCACCTCCACGCCATGACAATGGGAGTTCCTGAGACCTTTGATGGGTCGTAGAGGGAGCTGTCTCAGAAATTATCACTGGGTACGCATAGG
>NC_137058.1:21302967-21310467 GCF_032717465.1 Coenobita brevimanus
TTCATGAGCTTCTGAAATGTGGCTGGTGCATTCTTCATACCATATGGCATTACAGAACATGCAAAAGTCTTTCCTAGTGTTACAAAACATGAGATCTCCCTAGCACGTTCAGTCATAGGTACTTGCCAGTATCCCTTTAACAAATCAAACTTACTTATGTACCTAGCCTTTCCGATCTTGTCTATGCAATCTTCCACGCAAGGGAGAGGGTAAGTGTCTGTTTTGGTTATCTGATTAACACGTCTGTAGTCGATGCAAAGCCGCTGTGACCCACCTGACTTAGGGACTAGAGTGACAGGAGAACTCCACTCGCTCTGACAGGGCTCAATCATCTTGTGGGCCAACAAGTAGCCAAGCTCCTTCTGGATGAGAGGAACTTTCACTGGGTTCACACGGTAAGGAGGCAGTTTAATTGGCTTTGCGTCTCCAACATCGACATCATGCATCAACACAGTGGTTCTTCCTGGAGTGGCACGGAACACTTGCGGGTACTCCTGCAGTAATGCCGAAAACTCCTGCCTTTCCTCGGGAGGTAGATGAGAAAGCTTAGTCTGGAGATCATTCATGATATCAGGATTCTTCCCCAAACTATCACTCAGGCTCATGCTGCATGGGAGAACTTCACTTACAGACTCGGGTGGAACAGCTACATTGCAGCCTGGGTTATTTTCGTCCCGCCTGTGATATAACTTTAGCATGTTGATGTGACATAGTTGCTTGTTCTTTCTACGATCTGGTGTGGCGATGACATAGTTGACATCACTGAGTTTCTTCTCCACGAAATAAGGACCACTAAACTTAGCGTGAAGAGGTTGCCCATGCACCGGTAGCAGAATCAAAACCTGATCTCCTGCTGAAAGTGGCGTAACCTGGGCTTCTTATGATACCAAGTCTTCATCTTCTCCTGAGCAGCTCCTAAATTCTCTCTCGCCAGCTGTAAAGCAGTGGACAGCCGTTCTTTGAACTTCATCACATACTCCAGCAGGTTGACGTCATCTTCCTCCGACAGCCAGCATTCCTTGAGTAACTTAAGGGGTCCTCTTACTTCATGGCCAAACAGTAGTTCAAAAGGTGAGAAGCCCAGTGATTCATTTGGAGATTCTCTTGCGGCAAATATAACGAATGGAAGACCTTTATCCCAGTCTTTCTGATGTTCCAAACAGTATATCTTGAGCATCGATTTGAGTGTTTGATGATATCTCTCCAACGCTCCTTGGGTCTGGGGATGGTAAGCTGAAGACGTGATCTGGGTGATGCCCAACTCTTTCAGAGACTGCTTGAAAACATTTGACATGAAATTACTTCCCCGGTCTGACTGTACCTCCTTGGGCAGACCAAACTTTGTGAAGAACCCTAGCATTTCCTTAACCACGTTCTTTGCTGAGATATTTCTAAGTGGAATGGCGTCAGGATAACGAGTAGCCATATCAATCAGGGTCAACACATAAGAAAATCCTGAAGAAGTCTTAGGAAGAGGGCCCACAATATCCACCAACACACGGGTGAATAGCGCCTCAAAAGGAGGAATGGGAACTAGAGGTGCAACCTTTTCGGTCTGATTACACTTCCCCACAACTTGACAGGTGTGACAAGACTTACAATACCAGGAAACATCTCTGAAGATACCTGGCCAGTAGAAGTGTTTCAAAATGCGTGCCACAGTCTTCCTCACTCCAAGGTGTCCTGCCAAACTGGAATCATGAACCACTCTAATGATATCCTGCCTACAAACACGAGGGATGACAACTTGATGCTACAACCTCCCATTCACAGTCGGCTGATGCTGTTGGGGGTCTCCACTTCCTCATAAATACTCCTGACTTTATATACTAACAAGTAGAAGCACCAGCTGACTCTTCCTCACTGCAAGCAGAGTTAGCTAGACCTTTCAACTCAGGGTCAGCAACCTGCAACTCAACTAACTCTTGACGAGACAAATTATCAACACTACGGGGTACTGCCTCATCTTGTGAGTGGTCGAAACTAGCAAGAAAAGTGTCAGCTAGGGTAACATCATCATCATCATTATCCTCAAAGTCACCAGTAACTTTAGACCTAGCCCTAGTGACAGCACATGCAGGGAACACATCAGGGACATCACAATCCTGGGTCGCAGCCACTGGCTCACTAGACAACTGAGGAGCTGGACACACTTGACTTCCACCAATATCATTTCCAAGTAAGAAAGTTACACCTGACATTGGGAGTGTCTGAACCAACCCAACCATAACGGAACCATTAACAAAACCAGACTCTAAATTCACTCTGCACAGAGGGACAAAGAAGTAATTATTCCCTACACCTTGTAAGATTACAGTTTCATCAGAGGAATTAACATTAGGGCCTAGAACACTGCTCACCATATGGGATTGGCAAGCACCTGTACCACGATATATTTTAACTGATTTCCTGTTATTACTGTCCAGAGGACTGACAAAACCATCAGACAGGAAATTAGCACATGAACTCTTGAGAGTGTCACCCACGTTACTGCTCAAAAGAGGAGCTTCATCATGAGAATTATATTTACCCCTCAAAGCAGGTTCAGTTAACTCAGTTAAAGAATTCTGGGAACTCTCAAGGGTGGACACTAGACCATTGACTGAATATTTAAAGACTCCTTTATGTTCACATCACGCTGTCTCCTGAAACATTTCTTTGTAGTATGACCAAGCTTACTACAATAAGTACATTTACTTTTCTGAAATCTAGAGGTGAAGCTGGTATTTACTTCCTGAGAAACATTATCTTTATTCTCTTTCCTGTTACCTGTACTCTGAGTAGAGGCAACGTACTTACTCTCAGCTTTCCTCTTTTCTCTAGAATATCCCTTGTGAGTGAGAACATATTCATCAGCTAAAACTGCAGCATCAGACAAATTATCTATTCTTCTCTCATCAAGATATAGGCTTACATCTTTACTAATACACCTTTTGAAGTCCTCCAGCAAAATCAAGTGCTTAAATTTGTCAAAATCAGAATCCACATTCTTAGAATTTAACCACTGCTCTAACAGATCTTCTTTGATTTTTGCATACTCAACATGGGATTGCTTATCTTGCTTATAAGTTGTCCTAAATTTTACTCTATAGGCTTCAGGAACAAGCTCATAGGCTTTAAGAATCAAGATCCTAACTACATCATAATTATCACATTGATCCTGAGGCAAAGATGCATAAGTTACTTGAGCTTTACCGGTGAGAACAGTTTGAAGGAGTACTGGCCAATACTTTTTGGGCCAATTAAAACCTGTAGCTACCTTCTCAAACAACTGAAAATACTTTGTTAAATCAGATTCATTAAAAGGAGGGACAAGTTTAACATTTTTAGCCACATCAAAATCATCAGAGCTAGATGATCCAGTTCCACCTTGTTTTATGCGATACTCATGGTCTGCCTGAATCCTAGCAAGTTCAATTTGTGCCTGAGCCTGTACCTGTGCCTCCTGAATACGAGCATTTGCCTGAAATTCAGCCTTCTTAGCACGAGCCTCCTGCAGGGCTAGCTGTAACTTAGCTAATTCAATCTGCGTTTGCTCATTTGGAGGAGTTACATTAAACAGGCTTTCATTGATCATGTCAACAATTTGATCTTTAGAATGATGAGAGCGAACAGCAATTCCCAATTGTTGAGCAACAAGCTTAAGTTCATTCTTTGTTCTGTTTTCTACATCACACACTGTTTGCACATTTGACAAAAAATCTTTGGCTTCATCAAGCGTAGTAATAGTAGACATCATGAATAAATCACAGTCACAAAATATCAAGCAATATCCTTATGATAGTATCCTGAATATCCTGATAAGAGGTCGCCAAATTTATATTACGGAACAGAGAAAGATAATGTACACTTTAAGTGAGAATACTAAAAATCACTACTGTCCCGTAAAGTTCCAGGTTCAAAACAAAAGAGTTAGGTAAAATTACAAATTAAAGTTTAATGCTCAAACTAACAACAAAACATTCAGGACTCATAAGGATAATGTAATGGCAAAAAACAGATTAAATATATGGTTAACTGCAATAGCCTCTATTAACACGAAATTAGCAAGAGTAAATTTATCTAAGTCAACCCTGATAAAATGAGAAAACCAGATAATACTCAGTGAATGCAAGATATATTATTACAGATACAAAATATTATTACCACTGGCTGACAATATGAATTACAAAAATTTTACTAGGCCTACGAATCAACACCTTATGTTATACAGTACAAGAACAAAATGTAATAACACTTATACTCAAATTACACAGCTGCTAGATGGCTGGAGACTTCCTGAGCACTCACAATAATAACAACTGTACAGGGGAGGACAGAGATGTGAGCAAAATGAGGAGTAGATCTAAGTGGCAATTAATGTAGAGACTGAGCTCATTATATAGGGGCCGGCAGAGCTTGATACAACTTGTAAGAAGGACGCGCAAATGAAGCCATAGGGGACAAAGAGTTGACAATCCTGCTCTGAACAACAGAAAGAACGACTTACTCCACTATAAGGGTAGAAGGGGGGAGTGAAGTAGAAGACGCTCGTGATCAAACATGCAGCATACTGTACGTTAGAATTACACAAAGGATGATGAAATCATAGGCTATGTAACAATGTATAAAGATGAGTAGGAGCGCGTAAAGTAGAAAATGTAACATATTATAAGCACTTATCATTCTGCTCAATGCAAAAAGTTATAAATCAATGCATTCTCCACGAAATGACTTGCGGCTCAGAGACATGGGCAATGACCGAAACACTGAAATAATTATAATAATAATAATAATAATAATAATAAGTACGCCGTGAGGTATGGAAAGGTCAGTGCTATGGGAATCATTTTATGAGACATCAACAATCAGCTTGAATTATGAGACGGACAGTAGTAGAAGACGTAATAAGATCAAAAAAAAAAAAGGGAGAGAAATGGCAGTGGGTTGGCCATATTTGTAGGCGACACGACATAACATGGACCAGGAGAGTAACAGATTGCGTATTAACTGATAAAAAAGGCAAGACTACGAATAAAAAAAAAATCTATCAGGAGTTGTGGAGTTCCAGACAAAACGAAAGTAGGAAAAACAAATTAAACTACCATAGGCAGAGCACTTGCCCGATGGATCAGATTGTGTATGTTCGGTTTTCACAAGCATGCAGGCAGTCATGTAGCTGCTTAGTTTTCACTGGTGTGTTAGGCAGTCATTTGGGAAAGCGAAGCACAGGATGGATTTAGGAAGATAAAAATTCCATTGCCAGGTGCGCCAGATGTTTTCTTTCAATCTGTTAAGCAAAAAAAATCGATTTTCGAAATCTTAAAAAATAGTAATGGAACCGGCCACTGGGTCCAGACGATTTCAGGACTCACGGCCTTTGAGGGGTTTCAACCCCTTACCCAGGCCAAGGCCTTTGACCAAATTCGATGAAAAACAATAGGGTACCAGGGTTTATGGATATCTACATTCATATATATATATATATATATATATATATATATATATATATATATATATATATATATATATATATATTTCAGAACGATTGGCGGAAAATTGTGACCTGTAAAGTGCAGACAAACAAACAAACATACAGAACTGACCAACAAGCAGGCCTAATCTTTTGATTCCGGCAAACAACAAACTAAGAGCATGCAATGCATAAAAAAAAAAAAAAAATCGTTAGAGATCGCAGGGTTCTGGAATGGAAAGAAATAGCACATGACAGGGATAATCAGACATGCTGGGGAGAGGCGTAAATCCTGCAGTGGAATGTTACGGGCATTATATATATAATATACTGTAGCACTATAGTCGCGGCGCGCGACCCTGAGGTTGCTATTATCGTCCCCTGGCAACTACCATTCAAAAGTACGTCTGATTTCGTGTATTATATGAGTCGCATGTGATTCGTGTATAATATGTTCGTGTATAATAATATTCGTGTATAATATATTCGTGCTTATTATTTTGATTCGTGCATGATACGAAATCGGTCGCACTTTTGAATGGTATGTTGCCAGGGTATGATAATGACAACCTCAGAGTCGTGCACCGCGACTATAGCCGTGTGTGTGTGTGTGTGTGTGTGTGTGTGTGTGTGTGTGTGTGTGTGTGTGTGTATTATGGGCAGCCGAAACTACACATTCAAATCAAACCAAAATTGGCACAAAAATCGCAAAAAAAATCGCTGATGTAAAAAAGCTTGGTCCCATCACGATTGAAAAATTTTTTACCATATTTAATGAGCGCTCACATTTTGACCAAAAAGTGCTGCTCCCAGAGCCCAGCATAGGATCTCCGTAGAATTTTTTGCCCAGAGGTAGAACTAAAATAAACTCAAGCAGTAGCCGTGTGTCTGTGTGTGTACTTTGGATTTGCGTTAGGACAATTTGGGTTCCCTTCCCGAAGCTGCAAATAACACGATAAATTGGTTAGCTAGCAAAAAATCCAAGTGACAACGTTACACCAGAAGAGCACATAAACGCGAGAGCCCTCCGCAGGAGCAAGTGTTTGGGGCTCGAGAAGGGCCCACGAGCACTTGTATATATATATATATATATATATATATATATATATATATATAGATAGATAGATAGATAGATATATATATATATATATATAGATATATATATATATATATGTGTGTGTGTGTGTGTACTGTGGAGCCTCTGTGGTACAGTAATAAAGTGTGCATTTTCGTACATTGAAGAACGAGGATTCACGGCCCGCCAAGGTAATAAACTTTGGGAGCTTATATATATATATATATATATATATATATATATATATATACTGTGGAGCCTCTGTGGTACAGTAGTAAAGTTTGCAGTTTCGTACACTGAAGAACGAGGGTTTGCGGCCGGCCAAGGTAATAAACTTTGGGAACTTTCTTCAGGCCACGTACTGCACTGGCGAACACAAGGGATGCTGTGGTTGAACCAGTGTCGCATCCTATAAAGTATGCTTGCACCCAGTCGGTTTGCGCGGGCTGATTACACTTGGTTCACAGACTACACACATCCAAAGTCACTCCAACACTACAATTACACTTACAAGCACTTCTCACCCAACATATAATCTCTACTAGACAGACTAAGCCACTTGGTGAAGATAATCTGGCTGTATCGTCCCCACTTCGGTAGGGATAGGCCGGTCCTGCAGTGGACACACAAACGGCTGATGAGATGAAATGAGATATATGTACTGTAGATAGATAGATACACACACACACACACACACACACACACACATACACAGATGCATATAGATCTTTGATAGATAGATTGACTGAGTGATTGATATATTGTACAAGCAGGGGTATCCGGCGTTGCCCGGGCCAAAAAGGAGAACACACTAACCATATGAATTTGCTCTAGTTCAATATTTCTCTCTACTCCTAAAAGACCATGTGGCTCATATGCTTTTGAAGTGGGAATATAAGAGGTCCAGAAACTTTCTATTTCAAATTCCGCAGACTAACGCACAGTATTTGTCCGCACTTGCCTATTATTACCG
>NC_137058.1:21312967-21635467 GCF_032717465.1 Coenobita brevimanus
TTTCCATCATATTTGCATTTCTCACCAGCGGGCCATATTTTTTGGACCAGCCCCATGATTTTTATTTTTATTTTTTTCGTTACTCCACTTGATTATCTGTCTAAAGAACTTCAGTCAATTTTTGTCGTAATTGAATTAGGTTTACGGGAGAACAGGACGCATGGAAAAAACCGCTGCGGCCTCTTTCTTCTTGGAAAAAATGTTCTCTGCTACGAAAGGAAAATCATTGCATGTTATTCTGTGAAGCAGAGCAGTAGTTCTCTCTCTCTCTCTCTCTCTCTCTCTCTCTCTCTCCACACGTCAAACTTGTAAAGCAGGAGAAAGTGGAAAGATATGGTGGATGAGTGTGTGAGGAAGAGAGGTTTGGAAGTCAGTGAGGCTAGGGAACTGACAAGAGATCTAGCTGGCTGGATGAATGTTGTGAGGAGAAGTGCATGATCAGGGATTATGGCTCCCCTTTTTAACGTGCCAGCGTTCGGATTGACTCAGTCGGAAAGTTTGTATGAAGCTACAGAATGTGGTAAATGTTTTTGGCGTATCGGAAACAGCCAGGATTCCGGGGTCTTGAATGATGAGTGAATGGAAGCGTGGCCCATTGGATTGGGCAAGTTTGGGTTGTCTGGACATTGCTACTCCTCACCCTGCCCTTGGGTGGGAGAGGAGGTCCGGATGATGATGATGATGATGATGATTATATATATATATATATATATATATATATATATAAATATATAAATATATATACATATATATATATATATAGATAGATAGATAGATAAATATAATCTTCATTTTCATCCGATCCTCCTTTCCCACCCTTGGGCAGGGTGAGGAGTAGCAACGTCCAGACAGCACAATTTTCCCCTATCCTATGGGCCATGCTTCCATTCACTCATCATTCAAGCCCCCGGAATCCTGGCTCTATTTGATACTTTCATCACATTCTGTAGCTTCACATAAAACGTATCAAATAGGGTCAGTCTCAACACTGTCACGTTAAAAAAGAGTGCCATATCCCTGATCATGCACTTCTTCTCACAACATTCATCCAGGCAGCTCGATCTCTCCTCAGTTCCCTAGCCTCATCGACTTCCATACCTCTCTTCGTCACACACTCATCCACCATATCTCTCCACCTTCTCCTTGGCCTACCTCGCCTCCTCCCTCATTCAAATTTGCACTGATATACCTTTCCACCACTCTATTGTCATTCACTCTCTCCACATGACAATACCATCTCAGTACACTCTTTGATTCTGGTGTTCACAGATTTCTTCAATCCGCATCTTTCACGAATCACATTATTTCGTATAATATCCACTCTCTGTACTCCACATACATTCCTCAGCAGTCCCATCTCAACCACTCTCACTCTTAACTTTTCATTTTCATGCCACACCATAGTCTCACAATTATATAACAAAGTTGGCACTAACACTCCTTCATTTAAGCCTCGCGCAGCTGCAACACTCAAGCCTCTGCTTCTTATCAAGGCAGTCATAGCACCAGCTACTTTCCTCCCTTGTGTCACACTATATTCTGCTTCCTT
Organism: Coenobita brevimanus; assembly: GCF_032717465.1. Classification (NCBI taxonomy): domain Eukaryota; kingdom Metazoa; phylum Arthropoda; class Malacostraca; order Decapoda; family Coenobitidae; genus Coenobita; species Coenobita brevimanus. The sequence goes on from NC_137058.1 coordinate 21,314,517, forward strand.
TGCACCTTTTATTCTCTTTTTTATCGATGTACCCAGGCATATGAACTCTCTCACCAATTCCAGTCTCTCTCCATTTACTGTAACATCACACTGGGAGTCACCTTCTCTCTCGATTACCATCACTTTACTCTTTTCTACATTTACTTTCAAGGCACGACGCTCACAGACATCAGCAAAATTTTGCACTAGTCTACCAAATTCTTGTCCGGTTTTTGCAAGCAGCACTGCATCATCTGCATACAACAAATCTGAGATATTTAATCCATCCCTATTCATTACCAACACCATCCCCCTCTCTGTTACTCGTGTTTTACTTCTCTCATCACCCTGTCCATATTTATAATGAACAACAATGGGGATATCACACAACCTTGTCACACGCTCACATTGACCGAGAACCATTCGCTTAGATGCCCACTTACCCTTACACACGCGTCACTACCATCATAAAAACTCATGACGGCACCTAGCAGCTCACTATCGACACTCACACCTCAATCCTGCATCATCCTTAAACATACTTGGGGTTTCGTATTCTCGGGATTTATCTTGGAAAGATCTTATTACATCTCTTGTAAAATCGGCTTGCAAGAGATTAGGTGTGCTATGCCGACTCCTTACCTTCTTTACCCCCGCACAGTTTTTTACTTTATACACGGGTTTTATTCGTCCCTGTGTAAAGTACAACCCTCATGTGTTGGGAGGCTCCTCACATACAGCTTTTTTCAACAAAGTGGAGTCAAAGGCATTTCGTCTCATTAACTCTCCTCCTCTTACTGGCCCCCTTGAACCTCAGTCTCTTTGCCACACTGTTGCATAATTATCTATCCGCTATTTGAGTGGTCACTGCTCCTCTGAACTGTCTGCTTGCATCCCTACACCTCTACGACGAGCGCGTAGCACCCGTCTAGCAACACTCATCCCTTTTTTGTCCAACTCTCTAATGGAAGAGTTAACCGTCTCTCCCAGTCCTCCGTTCACGCAACCAGTCAACTCTGGAACTGTCTCCCTCTGTCTGTATTTCCTACTTCCTATGGTGTCCAGTCTTTCAGACGCATCGTGTCCATGCATCTCGAAATGAACGGATCTTGAATTTGGTTGTCTTTTTTTTTTTTTTTTTTTTTTTTTTTTTTAAGGAACCGTATTTTGCGGGCCCACGGTCTTTGGTTCCTTCTTCCTTGCATTAAAGAAAATACATGTGCAAAACCTTCCACAATCTTACACTGTCTACTCTGTCGTATGCTTTTTCCAGATCCATAAATGCCATAAACACCTTATGGTCCTTCTCACAAGCCTTCGCCACTATCTGTCTCACTGCATATATTTAATCCACCATCCTCTGCCACTCCTAAAGCCACCCTGTTCATAACTCACAAGGACTTCTGATATCTCTCTTACTTTCTGTACAATAATTCTTCCAGATACATTCCCTACAACATCCACTCACTCAATGTATGGATGCCTTATGGTCTCTACATTGAGTGACAAGTCAAATGGATTGATGTATCCAGGAAACCATTTACCGTGCTGGATGGTAATCATATAACGGGAGTCTTTCGTCGGGTTAAGTGTCCCCCAGATTCTCCTATCCCAAATTACTTAATCAAAGCAAACGTTTTGGAGGGCCTCAGAGGACCCAATACCTCCCCAGGGCCCGAACCAAATGAGCAGATTTACATGGCCATGTGGAATGTCAGAGGTGTGAATGAGGAGAGCAAGAGTGTTGAAGTGGTGAATGTGTTCAAGAGTTGGAGATATGCCGTGATGGCATTGTGTGAAACGAAGATGAAAGGGTGTGAAGTGGAGCAGTGGAAGGGTGTGAAATGTGTAAGATCGGGCATGAATGGGCAAGGAAGATGCAAGGAAGGAGTTGCTTTGTCGATGAATGAGGTGTGGCAGAGGGAATGAGCGATTACAAATGTGTCAGCTCGAGATGTATGTATGTCAAGTTCAAGTTTGAGAAGGTGAAAGTGGCAGTGATTGTAGCGTATGCGCCGTGTAATGACAGGAGTGAGAGAGACAAAGACAGGTTTTGGGATGAGCTGAATGAAACAGTGGGAGATACGCCCAGGAGCTCAAAAGTGATCGTAATGGGTCATATGACTGGAAGAGTAGGCATTGATCCTGAGGATTACATAATGGGTTGTAGCACCCGTCTAGCAATAAACTCTCATCATTTTTCTGTCCAACTCTCTAATGCAAGAGTTAACTGTTACTCCCAATCCTTCATTTATGCAACAGGTCAACTCTGGAACTGTCTCTCTCTGTCTGTATTTCCTACTTCCTATGATATCCAGTCTTTCAAACGCAGTGGGTCCAGGCATCTCGAAATGAACAGATCTTGAATTTGGCTCTTTTTTGTATTGTTTTTGTTTTTTTTCTTGGAAGGAACTGTTTTGCGGGCTCGTAGCCTTTGGTTCCTTCTTCCTCGCATTAAAAAAAAAAATGGAGTACCAGGAGAAAATGATAATGGGAAGCGGCTGAGGGATGTGTGTCAGGAAAGGAGGTTGTGCATTTTTAACTCGTATTTCAAAAACAAAGACGCACATAGATATACAAGGTATAGAGGGAACTGGGATCTTGTTGAAGGGAGCCTGATCGATTACGTGCTCGTAGAGAGGTCGATGCTGAGAATGGTTGCTGCTACAAGGGCCGTGAGAGGACGATGCGGAGGTCTGTCAGATCATATGATTGTGGTATGCATGATCAAGCTGAGAGGACTGAGGTGGACCATGAGAGAAAGGAGCAGTCAGGGAGAAAGACTGAAGGTCGAGAAGCTGAGAATCAAATAAATGCTAGATGAATACAGGACCAAAGAAAGGTAAAACTTGGAATCAGTGAATTGGAATGAAATGAATCTGGACAGACTGTGGCATGCACATAGGGATTGCTTAGTTAGAAGTGCTAAAGCCATGTGTGGTGTTGCAAAAGTAAGGACAAAGAGGAAAGGTACGACATGGTGGAATGAAGAGGTTAAGAGAGCACTGGAGGAAAAGAGGAAGGCTAGAGTGGTTACAGGACAGGGGTTCATTTGAAATAAGAACTGAATATACTGAGAGCAAGAAGCACGCAAAGAGAATAGTGAAGAGGAAAAAGAAGGAGGTAAATGATGAGGTAGGAAAAAAAATGAATGCAAATTAATTTGATAATATGAAGTTATACTGGAAAGAGGTGCGGAAATGTAGAAGTGACTGCAGAAAGAAATATGAAAGTGTGAAGGATGTAAGTGGTAGATTAGAAACCCATGGGGATGAAGTAAGGACCAGATGGAAAGAATATTTTGAAAGCCTGATGCATGGGAATAGAGACAGCAGAGCGGCTGTAAACATGGTTGGTTTTTAGGGTGCACTGTGCAGATAAGGAATGCAATGCTAGGAAACGTGACACTCACACAGGTGATGAACGCTGTGAAGCGGCTGAAATATGAGAAGGCAGCTGGGGTTGATAAGGCGTATGCGGAGATGATTAACTGTAGTGGAGGAAGGGGAATGAGGAGCTTCTTGGAGATATGTAAGAAGGCGTGGATGAGTGAAATTGTGCCAGCAGAGTGGGAAAGGGCTGTAACTGTACCCCTGTACCAAAATAAAGGTGAGTGAATATATATATATATATATATATATATATATATATATATATATATATATATATATATATATATATATATATATATATATATATATATATATATATATATATATATATATATATATATATATATATATATATATATATATATATATATTTTTTATGCGAGGAAGAAGGAACCAAAGGCCATGAGCCCGCAGTAACAGTTCCCTCCAAGAGAAAAACAAAATACAATAGAGAGCCAAATTCAAGATCCGATCATTTTGAGATGCCTGGACACACTGCGTTTGAAAGACTGGAGATCATAGGCAGGAGGAAATACAGACAGAGGGAGACAGTTCCAGAGCTGACCTGTTGCATGAATGAAAGACTGGGAGTAACGGTTAACTCTTGCATTAGAGAGTTGGACAGAAAAGGGATGAGAGTTTGCTGCCAGACGGGTGCTACGCGCCCGTCGTAGAGGTGGAGGAATGCAAGCAGACAGTTCAGAGGAGCAGTGACCATTAAAGTAGCGATAGAAAAGAGATAAAGATGCAACAGTGCGGCGAAGAGACAGAGGTTGAAGGGAGTCAGTAAGAGGAGGAGAGTTAATGAGACGAAAAGCCTTTGACTCCACCCTATTGAGAAGAGCTGTATGTGGGGAGCCTCCCCACACATGAGAGTTGTACTCCACACGGGGGGATAAAACCCCTGTATAGAGTCAACAATTGTGCAGGGGTAAAGAAAGAGCGGAGTCGGCTTAGCACACCCAATCTCTTGGAAGCAGATTTTACAAGAGATGCAATATGATCTTTCCAAGATAAGTCCCGAGTAAATGAAACCCCAAGCATGTTCAAGGATGATGCAGGATTAATCTGAATATTATTAAACATTAGTGGGTATACCTGTGGAAGATTTTGTCGGGTTGACAGGTGTAAGAACTGAGTCTTAGAAGCATTAAAGACAACCATATTATTTTTACCCCAGTCAGAGATATGAGCCAAGTCAGACATTAGGTGTGCCATAGCCTCATCCCTTGTTTCTTGAAGTAACTGTTGAGATGGGCGTTGCGGGAACCGAATGGAAAGGTGAAGGGTGGAGTCATCAGCGTATGAGTGGATAGAGTTAGATGTACAGCTTAGAAGATCATTGATGAATAAAAGGAAGAGAGTTGGTGATAGGACAGAGCCCTGAGGAACACCACTGTTGATAGATCTAGGAGAAGAACGATGGCCGTCTACGACAGCAGCTATAGAACGACCAGAAAGGAAGCTAGCGATGAAGGTACAGATAGAAGGATAGAAACCGTAGGAGGGCAGTTTGGAAATTAAAGATTTATGCCAGACTCGATCGAAAGCCTTTGAGATGTCAAGTGCAATGGCAAAGCTTTCGCCAAAGTCCCGAAAGGAGGATGACCAGGAGTCTGAAAGGTAGGTGAGAAGATCGCCAGTGGAGCGTCCCTGACGGAACCCATACTGACGATCGGAAAGAAGGTTGTGATAGGAAAGATGCCTTAAAATTTTTTTATTAAGAATTGACTCGAAAACTTTTGAAATACAGGACGTTAAAGCAATTGGACGATAGTTGGAGGGTTGGGAGTGGTCACCCTTCTTTGGGACTGGCTGAATGAGAGCAAACTTCCAGCAAGAAGGAAAGGTACAAGTTGACAGACAAAGGCGAAATAGTTTGCCTAGGCAGGGTGTAAGCACAGAAGCACAGTTTTTGAGAACAACTGGAGGGACCCCATCAGGCCCATATGCCTTGTTAGTACTGAGGCCAGTAATGGCAGAAAATACATCAACTGAAGAAATTTTAATGTCAGCCATGAGGAAGTCAGAGGGGGGAAGTGATGGAGGAACAGCACCGGAATCGTCTAAGGTGGAATTGGAGGAGAAAGTCTGTGCAAAGAGATCTGCTTTATCAGTAGAAGAAATAGGTACAGAACCATCAGAGTAGAAAAGAGGAGGGAAGGATGATGAGTTATAGTTATATATATATATATATATATATATATATATATATATATATATATATATAGAAAATACCCTCCACCTGACGAAGTAAGAGGAGGGTACTATTATCACTGGGATCGACAACAATAGGTGGTGTAGAGATTTCGTTTTGAGACCAGAGATCAGAAAATTTAACTGTAATCATGAAATTTCACATAGCTATGTGTGTAATAGAGAACTGGCGCCTGTTGATAGGCAGAATGCTCTGTCTTAAAAACTTTTCGTTGAAAATAATGGAAAAGTATAATAATTTTCTCAGTGACCAGTGCGACCTGTGAAAGGAGTCTAATAGGCCCAGTGCATTTTTCTATTAAAACTTTGCAACTATTACACCTAGGATTCAGAAGTTGTACAAAATAAATGATAATATGAATATCTAAACACAGACAACGCTAAGGCTGCAACCCTCCATCTGACCAAGCGCATAACCCCAACTCTCTGCATATCTGACAAAATGCATAACTTAAAAGATGACAGAGAAGACAATCATCATCACCATCATCATCTCAGCTACCTCTACCAGCATCATTATCGTCATCGTCATTAACATCTCAATAAACCATCATCATTACTATCATCATCATCGTACATCTCCACTAACACCGTCATCATCATCATCATCATCTTGACTACCACCACCATCCACCATTATCTCAAACCACCACCACCATCATCATCATCATCATCATCATCTCAACACTCATAACCACTATCATGATCATCTACCACCATCACCATCATCATCATCGTCATTACCACCACTACCACGAACACTACCATCATCATCATAAATGGTATCGTCATCATCTCAACTACCACCACCATCATCATAATCATCATCACCATTGCAACTCTGCACTTGACCAAGCAGACACCTCCAACCTCTCTGCACACCTAACAAAGCACATAATGACCTCAACTCCCCTTGTATAAAACAGATGTTAAAACTTAAAAACTTCAGTAGTTTATCCACGGTAAACATAAGCAGGTCCCATCAGATTCCCTGAGGAGGGTGAATTGAAATCTCTGATATATATGTATATATATATATATATATATATATATATATATATATATATATATATATATATATATATATATATATATATTCATATTTCCAAAAAAAAAGAAAAACTACTGGAGACACAGCATGCTATCTATCAAAAGGCACCAATTCACTATAAGACACATAATTATGTAAAAATATCATAACTCTACAGAGAGTACTTTTTGAGTCTTGCTCCAGAAACGAAAGTTCTATGTCTTTTTACTTCTTCATTATTAACCTGAGGCATCTCGTCGATGTATGGGTACGTTGCAACATTTTGCATTTGCCAGTCCCACTGACGTACTGGTACGTCACGCAATTGTAAGGTTCGTAATTGCACAATTTTTAATTTTCACGAGTGATTATTCGCACATGTACACGGGACACCTTCCTCTATTCCTCTACAAGATGCCAAGCAGGGACAATGCCTTACACCGCATAACCTCCCCCCCCCCCGCATGCCACTCTCTCGGTAATTCACCTGTTACCAGTGACCTGGCCAATAAAGACATTCAGGGCCAGAGTGATTCCCCAATTGATGACAATGTGGAGGACAAAGTTTACAAAGCATTAGAGGAAGAAACAGTCAGAGATGATGATCAGGTAACGTGGCAAAAGGTCAGGTATGGTGATGAGTTAGTGAGTGACACAATGCTTATAATGCCTATATTACTGTTTGAAAACCAATATTCTCTTGTACTACATATAAATTCGTACCAAGTAAATAAATAAATGCCGTTTATGAGTGGTGTGAAATAGTTACCCTCCCATAGAACTCGTTTGCTTTGATGCCAGCCTGTTAGAAAACCCAGTCAGGTAAGGAGGTACTGCTACCTGGATCGAGTATTTTAAACCTCGGGTGAGCGATTTCTGTATGAAATTTCGATGTTTCTCACCAAAAGCGGAGGTTTTAGCCAAAAAAAAAAAAATCGAAAATACTTCGGGAATGAGGGGTGTCAGAGGTGCGAAATAGCTCGGGACGTGACGGGTTAAAAAAAAATTAAATAAAATACAGCATTCGACCTATCAAAATGCACCAGTTCACTATAAGAAACATAACTATGTGAAATTTCATGACTCTATCATTACTACTTTCTGAGATTTCCTCAGGAAATGAAATCAGCTTCCTTGTGCAGTGTGCATTGAAATCTCTGAGATTTTGTCTTAATACTCTCATTATTAAAAAAAAATAAAAATAAAACAGCACTGTACGCATCAAGAGGCACAAGTTCACCATAAGACACCTAACTATGTGAAAATTTCATGACTCTATTGTTAATACACTGAGATTTAGAAACCTCAACAACCAGCCAACTGCAGTCACCCAACTTGACGGACGGACGCCAGTGACAACAGTTCCTCCCCTGACTTTGTCAGGTGTACGGTAATTATGTCTGAAGTTTCATGACTGTACTTAACATGTAATCATAAAAAATGGCTGCCTAAATGAGAAAAGCAAGAGTCATAGTTTCATCAGATCTGCTCATAACTTGAAATTACCATGGATAAATTACTGAAAATTTAAATTTTTAATGTCTCCATGTTATACAGAGGGCGAGGGGGGTGAGTTCCGTTATGCGTTTCGTTAGATGTGCAGGGAGGTGGGGGGTATGTGCTTGGTCAGATGAAGAGTTGCAGCAGCTTAGCATTGCCTATGTTTTTACCCACTGTTATCGTCACACAAGATGCATATTTTCATATCTTTCTTGCCCTCCACGTGACAGAGGTAGAGGAGGGTGTTGTTATCACTGCGATCATTATGTGTCCGTCCGTAGAGTTAAATGGCTGAGCGGTAGAGCGGCTGGGGGTTTGGCCTTGCACAGAGATTTCGTATCCAAACTATAACTCAGGGAGTATTCTCTGCAAAGTCATGAATTTTCACATAATTATGTGTCTCATAGTGAATTGGTGCTTTTTGATAGGTAGAATGCTGTGCCTTGTGTAGTTTATTTTTACATAATGGAAAAAAATAAAAAATTCGTTTCTGTACTAGGGCTCAGGAACTAATAAAGGTATAGGCTTAACTCTCCAGGAATATGTGTTAAAATGCCTCCTGGTGTCTTCTGGTTGTTAAAGTGCAGTGAGATTATATAATGTTATGGAACTGCTAAAATACGTAAAAACTGATTATCTTGAGGCAATTTTCTTTTAAAACTTTGCAACTAGTACACCTAAGAGGAAGCAAGTGTTCATACTAACTGATTATATGAGTATCTAATTATGTATGAATTTCATGACTGTACCTATTATGTAATAAAAAAACACAGGCAATGCCACGCTGTTGCAACTGTCCTTCTGACCAAGCACATACCGCCCAACCTCTTTGCACACCTAACCAAGTGCATAACTCCCCTAACGCCCTTCTACTGGTTGTCCAACGTTGCATACCGTCAGGAGTGGCCTGACAAGAGAGTATACACAGACACATCCATCCGTGATAATCAATGACCTCTCATTCGAAGATACAACATACTTCCTCATATACTCTGCCACCTCAGCTCTGCAGTTTTCACCCTGTTTTAGCAGTGCAACATTAATTGTCATGACAGTATTATCACTAATATTGTTTACATGCTCAGTCATGAAAGATAATCAATTAACACAAATGAAATATATTAGTTCCTTAACACATAACAGTGGGCAACAGTAAAACGACATTAATAATTTCGCACATAATGTCACAAGTTGTATGCCCTCAATGATTTAATGTGTGACATGACAGAATGTGTCGGTGTGACAAGGTGAGTAATTTCACGCGATCCCCCGGAATATAAGAAATAAAATGAATGCAAATATTTACCATCAAACACTCAAAGCCCCAATTTTCTGAGAGAAAACTCAAGATGTTGGGGGTGAGTACACACACACACACACACACACACACACACACACACACACACATGAAGTAACAGGAGCCGAGATGAAGGAATGCAGAACTTTTAAGAGTAAAGCAAGACAAAGGACACCTTTGACTGCCGCATCCACCCCAGCATTATCCAAAGGGGAAAGAAGTAATTATTTACTGGTCAGGTTCTTAAACGATAACCTACTGGCTCACAGGCCCTTCCAGTACAGGTAACTGCCCAGTTTTGTGTCCTGCCCCACGTGTGTCATGTTTGGCGGCCCGACGCAAGTACACTGTTGACTAGTATTCTTGCACCGTTTATTTATGTGTGTTCTTACCTAATTGTTCTTACCTAATTGTATCTTTACAGGAATGAGTCAAGCTCGTACTCTCCCGTGTCTTAAACCATATTTATCGTACATATCCTTAAATTTGTGAATTGTTTTGGCACACACTATCTCATTCGGTAGTGCATTCCATTGATCAATTGCTCTGTTTGGGAAACTGAATTTCCTTACGTCTTTATCACCTCTCTTCTTATGCAGTTTTTTTGTAGTGTCCTCTTGCTGATGCTTCTCCATATGTTAAGTAATCATTTATGTCTATTTTCTCCTTTCCTGATATGCACTTATATGGCATTATCATGTCACCTCTTTTCCTTCTCTCCTGTAGTGTTGGTAGATTCAGTTTATTTAGTCTTTCTTCGTAGCTTAGGTCCCTTAAGCTTGGTATCCATCTTGTAGCGGCCCTTTGAACTTTTTCAGTCTTGTCTATATGCTTTTTGAGATGAGGACTCCAGACTACTGATGCATATTCCAGGGTTGGTCTAATGAATGATGTTATTATCTTTCTTAGCATGTCTTCATTTATGTATGTGAATGCTATTCTCATACTTGCAAGCAGTGTATACATGTTCCGTACCTTCTCGCTGATAGTCTGTTATTGATAATCACACCTAGGTCTTTCTCTCTTTCTGATGTGTATAGGGTTTTATTTCCTAACTTATAATCCCAATCAGGTCTTTTTCCACCTTTACCAAACTTGATTACATGACACTTGTCCACATTGAATTCCATTTGCCATGTACTACTCCGTTCATGAAGTTTATTTAATTCTTCTTGTAGCTCTTTACAAGAGTCTGTGTTAGTAATTCTCCTTTGTATTTTTGCATCATCTGCAAACATATTCAGATAGCTCTCATTTCCAGTGTTACTGTTTATATCATTTATATACACTAAAAACATGATTGGTGCCAGCACTGAACCCTGTGGTACTCCATTAGTCACTTATTTCCATGATGAGTAGTTTCCTCTTAGCACTGTCCTCATTTCTCTTTTTGTGAGAAAGTCTTGCATCCAACAAAACAGTTTGCCTCGAATTCCTCCTTGATGGTACAGTTTCCATAAAAGTCTTTGGTGTGGTACTGTGTCAAAAGCTTTCTTGAAATCTAAATAGATACTGTCCACCCATCCTTCCCTTTCCTGTATTGTGTTTGTTACTCTGTCATAGTAGCTCAACAGATTAGTAACACATGATTTTCCTTTTCTGAAACCAAACTGTCTTTCTGTTATCATACTGTGTTCTTCTAGATGATTTACCCAAGCTTTTCTTATAAGTTTTTCTTATACCCTGCTGACAACACTGGTCAGTGATACTGGTCGGTAGTTGAGTGGATTTTGTCTATTTCCTTTCTTGAATAAGGGGACAATATTTGCTTTTTTCCAAATATCAGGTAGTTTACCTTGACTCAAGGATTTCTTGAAAATTAAAAATAATGGTTTACTTAACTCCTTTGCACATTCTCGTAATACCCAACATGAAATTTCATCAGGACCACTTGCTTTTCCTCTGTCTAATCTACTTAACTCCTCCTTTATTACTTTTTCTGCTATTTGTATATCTGATAGTATGTGTGGAGATGCGTGTTCCACATAGTCCCTCTCAAATTTTTTTTCTTCTGTGAAAACTAATTGGGAATTCTTATTCAGTGCTTCACAAATAGCTTTCTCTTGTGTATAAGTGATTCCCTCGTCCGTAATGGATTGTATTATATCTTTTACTTTGGTTTTGCTTCTGATATAGCTGTAAAACAGCTTTGGTTGATCACTACTTTTATTTATTATATCCTCCTCAAACTGTTTTTGGGCTTCGCTCCTTATTCTTGTATAGTCGTTTCTTGCCTGTTTTTAATTATTATATGCCATTTCACTATTGTGTCTTCTGTATCTACTCCACAACAAATCTCTTCTTTCTTTTGATTTTTTACATTCTGTATTGAACCATTGAGTATGGAAGTTAAGAAGTCACTGCATGATAGTATTGTGATCCCTACCCTGACGTATGGAAGCGAGGCATGGACCTTACAAGAGGGGAACAAGTCAAGAGTGAGAGCAGTGGAAATGAGTTACTTGAGAGGAGCATGTGGAGTGACGTGGAGGGGCAGGTTGACGAATGAAGAAGTGAAGGAACGCTGGGGGGTGGATGTGGATGTGGTTGAGAAGATTAGGAGAAATACACTGAGGTGGTTTGGACATGTGGAGAGAATGGAGAATGAAAGACTGACTAAGAGGGTGTATGTGGGTGAGGTGGGAGGAGGGAGAGGGAGAGGTAGACCAAGGATGAGGTGGAGGGATGGAGTTGAGAGGTACATGAGGGAGGGGGGGGGTGAGTTGGGGGGAGGGTAGTCAAATGGTGGGTGACAGAGCGACTTGGAGGCGTTTTGTCTGCGGCCACCCTTTGCGGGATTAGGGTGTCGGGCTATAGATAGATAGATAGATAGATAGAGATTGAACCATTTCTGTATTTTCTTATCTGCTTCTTTGTGCTGTGGGATGTACTTCTGGACTCCTATTTCATAAAATTCACAAAAATTTTTATATACATGATTTAAATCTTGTCCTCTAAGCTCATTTTCCCAATCAACTTCTAAGAAATACTTCTTTAGGTCTTGATAATTTCCCTTTTTATAGTTTAGGCTCTTTTTGTAACTGTCATTGCTGTTTACTATGTCATATGCTATCCTGAAGTTATAATTTAGTACTGCATGATCGCTTTTGCCGAGTGGAGGGTGATATATTAAACTGTCAATATCATTTTCTTGCCTAGTAAATATTAGATCTAGCACTGAAGGTACATCTAGTCCTCTTTTTCTGGTGGTTTCCCTCACATGTTGCATTAAGAAAAACTCTTGTACGAGATCCAGGAGCTTTTGGTCCCAACAGCTTTCTTGGCTATTTATATCTAGAGTATTCCAATTTATATTTGTATTGAAGTCCCCAGTTAGTATAATTCTTTCCTATTTCTCTTCCATTTTATATAGCAATGATCTTATACTCTGAATTGTACTCTCTGCCAGGTCGTCATATTCGTCTCTTTCCCATGTGTTTGATCTGGGTGGCATGTACAAATTGGCTGCAATTACTTTACCTTCAGATGTGTCGATCTCTACTGCAATCATTTCTACTTGTGATGGTATATCTAGTTTTATTTCATTGACTTTTAGATATTTCTTAGTTAATATTATAATTCCTCCTCCTTTTTTTAAATTTCTGTCTCTTCTCCATATACTGTATTCCTCTAAGTTTAGTATGTCATTGGATATCCTTGGTGTTAATTTTGTTTCAGTTAGGCATATTATTTGTGGTTCATTTTCTCTGACATAATCATTCATCTCTAGTAATTTAGATACCATTCCATCCACATTTGAGTACATCATCTTGTTTATATACTTGTCATGACATGGTTCTACTACCTTCCTCCTTTTTCTTCCATCCTGTTTGTGTACCACTTTCGTACCTGCAATCCTATTACTTTGGAAAAAAAATTCTTCTTCTCCTCTTCTGATCTTCCCTCATTTTTTGTTTTTGCTTCCTCCCTTTTCTCTTTCAGTAATTCCAGTTCCTCCTGTGTTAGGCATCTTTTTATCCATACATTTTTGAACTCCTCTTTTTCCATAAGATTCTTTGCATTTTTTAGTATCTCTTCCATAGTGTTTACACTCTGGAAAGTCACCTTTAGAGGTCTTGTCTTGCTTTTCTCGTATTTCCCTAACCTTTTGTGTTCCTCTATGTCTTTACTACAGATTTCCTCTGATATTTCTTTCAGTAAGTTCATTACATTTGTCATCTTTTTGTCTCTTGTGATCTTGTTTTTAACTTCTTCCTCTTCTATACCAGTGATTACTATTGATTTGTTTATCTCTACTGAATCTCTGACTAACTTTGGATTGTTTTGGATTATTCTTTTCACCTCCTTTTTAATGCTTTTTTCCTCCACCCTTGTTTCTAAGTCTTTCTTTACTTTCACCATTTCAGCATACGTGGTTTCTACATCATTTTTGTAGCTTTGCACAGCTTCATTCACTTGTGTTATCTTCTCAATATCACTGCTCTGGTCAATAAGACTGTTAACTTGCCTAATTGTCTCTGTGTCATTTTTGAACTCTTCCATAACACTCTAGTGATTGACTACTGTACTTGCCATTTCACTCATTTTCTTCCTAAGTGTACTTAATTCCACTGTTAGTTCACTGATGGTTGTGTCTTTCTTATTGGCCTCCCTTCCTAGTTTTTCTATTTCCTCCTTTTGCAAGTGCATCTGCTTCTTTATTTCATCAATTTCAGTCTATTGTGAGTCTCTACTTCAACCAGTTCTTGGTAGAAATCATCATTTTGCTTTTTACCTTTATCTCTTTTCTTTTCCAAATTTGCTTTACTAAAGTATGTATCCATTTTGCAATACTTAAAGTGCAGAGCATGTACTTACAATCTCCGTGTTGTTGTAGTCTAAACAAACCTCAGAGATGACTCAGCGTATTCTTTCGTCCTGGTTCTATTTCCTGTTTGAACAAGTCTTGTTTAAGCTTATTTTTTTTTTTCCTTTTAATAATGAACAATCATTTAGTCTAACCTGGTACTGAGCTTGACTCATACAAAGATACTAATTTAGGTAATGCCACAGGCCGTGATGATTCGGTACGGAGCGCCGGTGTCGCACGTCCGCCTAGATTGAATTCCTGTGTGTGTGTGTGTGTGTGTGTGTGTGTGTGTGTGTGTGTGTGTGTGTGTGTGTGTGTGTGTGTGAAGTGTAGATAAGGAATTTTTGCTTTTTCCTCCGTCATACTCGTATTTACAACTATTTCGACATGACAGAGGTAGGCTGTCGACTAGCACTCTTGCACTGTGCATTGTATGTATGTGTGTATGTACTGTATGTATGTATGAGTCTGTATGTATGTATTATACCCACACCCCTCAACTTAGCCCACTAAAGGCGTAGGCCCGATTCTTCAAAACATTGCGAGTCGTGTGGCGCAGTTAGGTACACACATTGAATCTGCACACCGCTTCCTCCATAAGTGTGGCAAATAACAGAAAAGTGAATTAGAATATGAAACTAATTCTGTTAAACAGACAGGAACTAAATTGGGAGAGGAGGATGGGTAAATTAAGTCAAACAAATCAATGAAACTGAGATACTGTCTGCAAAGTAAGTAAAATTAGGTGGGAAAAAGAAACCAGAGAAGGAGGAGGAAACTAGAAGAAACAAAAGGTGTCATACCTAGGATTTGTGAGAGGGAAACAAAAAACTACTGGCGAAGAAGGGAGGGATGATAGAATAGTGTGTGGCCTTTGTGAATGACAGTCGAATTTTCCCTTCCACAATCGTTTCTCCACTCCAGCCATCGAGGGATTGCACCGCACCACTGACCTACATAGCAATAACCTATTATTCCTAGTTTTTTTTCCCTTCGCCTGGTTTTTGCCTTCTCTTGGGACGGGCAAGAGATTAGCTTTTGGAATGATAGTGAGTTATTGTGGGATACTGTTGGTTATGATATATTGGTCCATGTGAGAAAAAAAAAAAAAAACTGTTTGCCTGCAAAACATTCTTTCCAAGAAGAAAGAGTCATATTCGAGATCTATTAATTTCGAGATGTTTGTATACATTACGTTTAAATGACTGGAGGTCGTAGGCAGGGGTAAAAACAGGAGATGGACTCCGAGCAATGACCAGTTATGAGCATGAAAGACTGAGATAGCAGTTAGCATTTGTACGAGAATGTTCAACAGAATAATGTGTGTGTGTGTGTGTGTGTGTGTGTGTGTGTGTGTGTGTGTGTGTGTGTGTGGGTGTGGGTGTTGGTTGTGTGGGTGCGTGCGTGCGTGTGTGTGTGGGGGGGGGATGTATGTGTGTGTGCAACCAGTGTGGACGCTGTGCGCCCGAATTTAAGTTGAAGGCATACTAGATGATTTATCACAGAAGCAATGTCCACTTTAATAATGCTTGTAAACAGAGAATACTGCAACACTGCGATAAAAAGCCTGTGAGAGGAAAAGCTCTTATGAGACGAAGAGTCTTTATCTCCATCTGTATGAGACACCGTGGTTTCAAAAACAACACACACACACACACACACACACACACACACACACACACACACACACACACACACATCTTACAATCATGCCATACCCACAGACCTGAGTGAACTTATTATTGGCTGCTGATTGAGCAGTTAAGAGGCTTGCCGTTATTCCTTTGATAGAACTGCTGACCGACGGAATCATTTGAAAGGGTGGCTGGGTTTTTAATGGCAGCGTTGTGGCAGAGTCCTGGAATCTGAGGCCTCCACTTTGGGTGTGTGTAGCGATATCTGTGGCTGGCCAGGTGCTGGGGGAAGAGTGACGGGGAGTTAAGGGTCTATGTTTGGTGTGTGTGGAGGTGGCTGTAACTGGCTTGATGCAGGAGGAAGAGCAGGGAAGTGGGTCCATAATGGATGGGTGTGATGGTGATTGTGGCAAGCCTGATAAATTGGGAAGAGTGAGGGAGAGTTTGGGGTCTATGTTTGGTGTATATAATGGTGATGATTGCGGCTGGCTTGATGCTGATGTGAGGGTTGGGTGAAGGCAAGGGAACAAGGAAGATAGTGTGAGTTATGGGAAACAATAACGAATGTGATAAGAAGGAATGATAGGAAAATATGTTAAAGAAAAAAGAGCCAGAGGAAGGATTAAATGGTAATATTGAGGGGAAAGGGAACAACAGCAATATAATCGAAAAACAGTTGAAAGAAGAGAACAATAAAGGATGGAAAGGCAGAAATATAATTGAAAGGGATAGGAAATAAATAGGAAGTAAACTAAGTGGGTGATAGATAACGGTGTCTGAGGAAACGGGGAACGGAAGCATTCGGGGAAGGTACAAGATGCAAAAAATAAATAGGAAAATAAGTGTGAAACAGGAGAGAACAGAAAACAAGTAAAGGCCAAGGAAAGAAAAAGAAAAATAACTTGAAGGAAGGAAGGCAGGGAGGGGAGGAAGAAATGAAGGAAAACACTGGAAGAAAAGGAATAAGAAATAATGAACGAGGGAAAAAAGATCGGTTCAGTCAGTACAGGGCAGGGAAAGGAGGAAAAGAAATGTGTATGAGAAAGAGACTTTAGAGAGCAGAGACACCAAATGGGAAAAAGAAAGAAAAGCAATGCGAATTGGAGATAAGGAAAGGGAATGGGCAGGGAAGGGGAAAACACACACACAAAAAAACGGGAAGGCGAATTGGAACCTACGAAAATGACGAGAAAGAAATAAAACAATTACAGACGGCAAAGAACAAAAAACAGGAAAGGAAAGGAGAAAAAAATGATGAGATAGGCGGGAAATTTGGAGAAGAGAGTTTGGGGGAACGAAAAGGGGGGAAAATATCCAGAAACTGGAACATAAGAGAGGAAAAACGAATTAAAAAAGAAGCTGAATGATAAAAAAAGAAAGTCGAAAAGAGGAAGCAATGGAGAATTTTAAAGAGGTATAGGCAAGGTAAAAGGTATGTCAGAAAAGGCTCAGGAGAAACGGCTTTGATTCCCCGTTTTCGAGAATGTATATATTCTTGCATTCACCACCGACCTCCACCCAACCACATGAACGGCGTGAGAAAGAAGCCACATGGAGGCGCCACCAGTGCAACTAGGTGATGCAGCGCACTAACATACCTAACATTATATCAAATATTCCCCAGAAACTAGAATAACCTTTATTAATTGGACCTTGATTTGGCGTACATTATTAATTACAATATATTACTACATTTAACTCTATCGAAATTACTGCTGCCTAACTTCTCAAAGGACATAAGGAGGCTTAAGCAACTTAAGTATATTTTAGAATATCAAGTGTAACGTTGTGTACTCTAAATTATATTAATTAATATAAAACAGTGATTTGAAGCTGTGGAAGCAATGAAGAAAGTCAAAATGGGGAAAACCCCAGGAATTGATGGAGTGTGTGGTGAAATGCTGAAGCATGGGGAGAGATAGTAGTAGAATGGATGTGGAAGATGTGCAGATTGGCCTGAGAGGAAGGTAAAGTCCCGGATGATTGGAAATCAGGTATAATTATTCCCTTGTACAAAGTGAAAAGGGAAAAAGATGTGTGTGGTAATCATAGGGGCATTTGTCTTCTTAGTGTAATAGGAAAAGTATACGGTAGGATACTTATTGACAGAGTTAGGGAAATAACAGAGGAATTAGTTGGAGAAGAACAGGGAGACTTTAGGAAGGGAAGAGGTTGTGTAGATCAGATATTCATACTTAGATCTTTAGTGGAAAAGTGTCTAGAGAAGGAAAAGAAGTTGCATACAGCCTTCATGGATTTGGAGAAAGCATATGACAGGATGGATAGACAAGTATTGTGGAAAGTATTAAGAATATATGGAGTAGATGGGAAGTTGTTGAATGCTGTGAAGGGTATGTATGAGGGTGTTAAGGCTGCAGTGCGTGTGGATAATGAACTGAGTTTTTCTATCTGAAGGTTGGGTTTAAACAGGGATGTGTCATGTCTCCATGATTGTTCAGTCTGTATATGGATGGGGTTATAAAAGAGATACAAGGGCTGTTGGAGTGGCCCTAATGAGAGAGGGCAGTGTTTGGAAACTCCCTGTACTGTTGTTTGCTGATGATACCGTGTTGTTATGTGAAGACGAAAGGGAGCTGCAAGGCTTGGTGGATGAGTATGGGAGAGTGTGCCCGAAACGGAATTTAAAGGTGAATGTAGGGAAGAGTAAAGTTATGGTCTTCGAGAGACGTGGAGTAAGTGAATGTACAGTGAGGCTGGATGATGAGGAAATGGAAAATGTGAGTACGTTTAAGTACATGGGTAGTGTGATGAGTAAGGATGGAAGTTTGGAGGGTGAAGTGCTTGAAAGGGTAAACAAAGAAGAAAGGTTGCTGGTTCCTTGAAGGCAGTGCTCAGAAACAGAGAAGTGACCAAGGAAGCGAAAAAGTTATTACATGACAGTATTGTGATACCAACTCTGACGTATGGAAATGAAGCTTGGACGTTGTTGGAGGGACACAAGTCAAGAGTGAGAGCAGTGGAAATGAGTTATCTGAGAGGAGCCTGTGGAGTTACATGGAGAGTCAGACTGACAAATGAGGATGTGAAGGAGCGTTGCGGTGTGGATGTGGATGTGATAGGAAGCATTAGGGAAAACACACTGAGGTGGTTTGGCCATGTGGAGAGGATGGAGAGTGAGAGACTGACGAGGAGAGTGTATGTGAGTGAGGTGGAGGGGGAGAGAGGGAGGGGAAGGCCTAGGATGAGATGGAGGGATAGTGTGGAGAGGTATATGAGAGAGGGAGGTGTGAATTGGGAGCAGGGCAGTGAAATGGCGGGCGACAGGGCGATGTGTAGGCGATTTGTTTGTGGCCACCCCATATAAGGGATTAAGGCGTCTGGCAATAGATAGATAGTTAGATTTGAAATGCTAGAAATGAGTATTATGTTTTTTTTATTTTTATGCACTGATCTATCTGGCGTTTAGGTTTACAGCTACTGGTTTCAGGAAATGTAATCCACTACTTCGTATTCGTTTTCTGCATTGTGCTGGACATCGCAATAAACTATTCATTTCAGTGTAATTACACAGATATGAGGTCCTAGGTCGGATAATGCACCCCGTCAGCTGAAAATAATTATATATTAGTAGTTAGAAAACAAAATCCGTAATGACGCCTAATCTATAAATGGTTATTTATTTTTTTTATTTTTTTTATTAGAACCATGTCTGCCTTTCATGAGTAAAAACGTCCGTGATGATGTAAAACATAATACGTGAAATTCGTCCTTCCTGACAAATTGTTATCCACATAATTCATAAATCCGTTTAGACGGATGTACAATCGCGCTCATGATTCCCTGAGACACCTGTGGTGGAGGGTGTTTGGCCCGCTGTACTCCTACTGAACGACAGGTAGTTGAGTCAGACTGCCCTACCAACACAGTGAAGCTGAAAATGGAATCGCTTCTTATAAACGAGAGATCATGTCAGAAGAAATGGGTGGGATATAAACAATAATGATGGACAATATCATTGCACATATGGTAATACAGCACGGAATAATTTTACCGAAATAATTCCACCAACTATTGATTACATATTGCTTCAAAGATGAAGAGATATGTTACGTGGTTTGTTGTCCGCCATTCACCTCCCCAACAATTTGCTACGGACGTGTGATTAATGCATTAGTAATTCTTGATACTGCGGGTTTGCCTATTAGTTATTTAACAATAATAAACGCATTATAGGAATGTATGGATATTTCACAATAACATGGTTGTACGGCCGAGTCCCATTAAGTCGGCACACTGAGTGGATCACGTAATAACATTTCAGTGCTATATCAGGTTTTCTACCATTGTTATGAGTGATATTTGCACGACAAGTAATGGTATTCGGGGATATTGAGACAATCAATGCAAAGAAAAGATATTTACTGCTTGCACGACAAATAAGAGTATGCGGGAGTACTGAGACAATCAAAACAAAGAAAATATATTAACTTCAGGAATTGGAAACCATTTCTCATTTCATGTAATAACACGAAAGAAATACATAATGGAACGGTAACATGATTACGATAACCCCCACAAATTTCCTACAAAAGGAATAGAAAAAAAAAAAAAAATCCCCACACCCCGTACCCTGAAGATTGGGTCTATGAATGTGCGTGGATGTAGTACGATTGAGGCTAAAAGGGAGGAAATTGGGAGAATGTTTGTGAGAAGAAAGTTGGATGTGTTAGCTTTGAGTGAAACAAAGATGAAAGGGAAGGGTGAGTCTATGTTTGGAAGTGTAAACGGAAGATTGTCAGGTGTTGATAGAGGAAGGGCAAGAGAAGGTGTGGCCTTGTTAGCGAGTCCGGAAGTACAGCAATGTGTGATTGAATGGAAGGAGGTGTCATCAAGACTGATGTGGGTGAAAGCGAAATTTGAACGTGAGTTGTGGGTGTTTGTGAGTGCATATGGGCCTGGTAGTGAAAGGGATGAAGAAGAGAGGGAGTCTTTCTGGAATGATGTTGATGAGTGTCTGCAGAGTTTTGGAGCGAATGTGAATGTGGTAATGATGGGAGATCTGAATGCTAGAGTGGGAAATGTAGCAGTTGAAGGCGTAGTTGGTATGCATGGTGTGCCTGGAAGAAATGAAAATGGAGAACGAATGATAGCGATGTGTGTTGAGCGAGAGATGGTGATTGGGAATACGCTGTTTGAGAAGAAAGATATTTATAAGTATACATGGGTGAGACAGGAGGGTGGAAGGGTTGTTGATAGAGCCTTGATGGACTATGTGGTTGTGTCTAGGAATGTAATAGGAAGATTGTTGGATGTGAGAGTTCTGAGAGGGGAGGGTGGAGGTATGTCTGACCACTACCTGGTGGAGGGAAAGTTAAGAGTAGGTAAGAGATGGGTGAGAGCTAGGAGGGTTAGGTGTGGCAGGGAGGTTTTGAAAGTGAGTGAGTTGGATAAAAGAGAGAAAAAGATAGAGTATCAGGAGAAATTGAAAGATGAGTGGAACGCAGTGAAAGATCGGGAAAATGGCAGCGTGGAGGAGGAATGGCAGTTGTTTAAGAGTGCTGTGGTGGGGCATGCAGAAGAGGTGTGTGGTGTGAGACGTGTGGGTGGTGGTGTAAGAAAAGGAAGTGAATGGTGGTGCGAGGAAGTAAGTATGGCTGTGGCTGAGAAGAGACGTGCATATGAAGTGTGGCTGCAGAGGAAGGATGAGATGTCATATGAAAGGTATAAGGAAAAGAGGAATAGAGCGAGAAGGGCTGTGCGTGATTCTAAAGTGGCAGCAGATGAGAGGTGGGGTAGGCGGCTGACAGAGAATTTTCAACAGAATAAGAAAATGTTTTGGAAGGAGGTGAAATGGGTGCGAAAGGGAGAGCCTGGGAAGGAAGAACGAGTAAAAGCAGAGGATGGAAGGATGTTAACTGAGATGGATGCAGTAAGGAAGAGATGGGCAGATTATTTTGAAAGATTGTTAAATGTAGAGGAGGAAAGGGTGGCTGAGATTGTGGCGGATGGAAGGGTGCAAGGAATAAATGTGTTGGGAGAGTTGAATGATTCTTTGATCACGAAGGAGGAAGTGGAGAAAGCAGTAACGGAGATGAAAACAGGGAAAGCTGCAGGTATGGATGGGTGTGCTGTGGAATGCCTGAAGGGTGGTGGAGTGACTATTGTTGACTGGTTAGTAAGATTGTTGAATGTGTGCTTTGAGAAAGGTATGGTGCCAATTGACTGGGCAAGTGCTTGTGTGGTCCCGTTGTATAAAGGCAAGGGTGATAAGTATGAATGTACTAGCTTTAGGGGTATAAGTCTGTTGAGTGTTGTAGGTAAGGTGTATGGTAGAGTGTTAATTTTGAGAGTTAGAGAGGGTACAGAGGGAGTGATTAGTGATGAGCAGTGTGGCTTTAGGAGAGGGAGGGGATGCGTTGATCAGGTATTTGCTGTGAGACAAGTGTGTGAAAAGTATTTAGCGAAAGGCAAGGATGTGTTTTGGGCATTTATGGATTTAGAGAAAGCGTATGATAGAATTGATAGGGAGGCTTTGTGGACTGTTTTAAGATTGTATGGACTTGATGGTAGGTTACTAAAAGGGGTGAAAAGTTTTTATGTAAATAGTAGAGCGTGTGTAAGAGTGGGAAATGCTGTGAGTGATTGGTTTCCCGTGAGAGTGGGGCTGCGACAGGGATGTGTGATGTCGCCTTGGTTGTTTAATATTTACATGGATGGTATTGTAAGGAGGTGAATGCAAGAGTTTTAGGTGGTCTGAGTCTGGTAAATGTTGATGGAGGAGAGTGGAATCTGAAGCAGCTGCTGTTTGCAGATGATACCGCACTGGTGACTGATTCAGAGGAGAGATTGAGACAGTTGGTAGAGGAGTTTGGAAGGGTGTGTGAAAGGAGGAAATTGAAAGTAAATGAGAATAAGAGTAAAGTGATGAAGTGTACGAGGTTGATAGATGGTAGGGGGATGAATATAGTTTTGAATGGTGAGTTGCTTGAGGAGGTAGATTGTTTTAAATATCTAGGGTCACATGTTGCTGTGGATGGAAGAATAGATGCAGAAGTGAAGTTTAGAATAAATGAAGTAGGAAAGGTGCTGGGAGGAATGAAAAAAGTGTTTAAATGTCGTTCGCTTAGAAAGGATGTAAAGAGAAGGCTGTATGAGGGTGTTGTGGTACCGACTGCATTATATGGGGCTGAAACATGGAATATGGGTGTAGCAGAGAGGAAAAGTTTGAATGTAATGGAGATGAGGTGTCTGAGGAGTATGTGTGGAGTGACGCGTATGGATCGAGTGCGAAATGATGAAGTGCGAAGGAGAACTGGAGTTGTTCGGGAGATGGCTGGTAGAGTTGAGCAGAGGGTGTTGCAATGGTTTGGGCATATGGAGAGAATGGATAATGAGCGATTGGTGAAAAAGATAACTAGATCTGATGTGAGAGGTGTAAGGCTGAGAGGAAGACCACGAATAGGATGGATGGACAGTGTGAAGAGAGCGCTGGATGCGAGAGGGATGTCTGTTGAGCAAGGAAGAGTGGCTGTGCGTGACAGAAATAAATGGAGAGAAATTGTGAATGAATAAGTGATGACGCAGCCCTGAGGGGATATTCTCCCGCATTTGGTCTGATCAGCTAGTCAGGTCAGGTGCGGGTAAGGGGATGGGTGTATTATGATGTGGCAGGGGTAAACCAGTTCTGCTGTCGGGCCCTGCTGCGGATGTCACTGATTGCATTGTGCAGTTGACCCTTGTGCGGTGTGGTGCGGTGAGGATCTGTCCGTTCTCCCCTTTGGGGCTAAGATGCGAATAAATGTGTTTGAATGGATGAGTAAATGGAGAGTGAGTCGTCCTGTCTCGGCTACCTCCCTTTCCTTGGGGGAAGCAGCCTAGGTATATAGATAGATAGATATATATATATATATATATATATATATATATATATATATATATATATATATATATATATATATATATATATATATATATATATAATAGCTGTATTCTTTTTACTCCAGTGTGGGTATATATAAACAGGTAAATGCATTACTTAAATGTCGCACCTTTTACAGCATCAGAGCATTGGTATCTAATATTTCGTCCAGCCTCCCTCTTTCTCAGCGACTGCATTTAACCTATCTGGCGTGGAGGAGACAAGGTTCCGGATCATTTCCGGTCGGCCCCTGCAGAGTTATCGCTGGGCGCGGGCGTGGTTCAGGAGCTGTTCGCTTGTTCTTTCGTGTGTGTGTGTGTGTGTGTGTGTGTGTGTGTGTGTGTGTGTGTGTGTATTGTGGTCACCCACCGCTTTGTAGGTTCTTAGATGCTACATCAGCCATGAACTGGAGAGACGAGAGGTTGACCCTCAAAGCCCACATTATCACTCTTCGTGATAGTGGCTGGTCGATACGGGCTATCGCACGTGAGATGGGCCATCAACCAATACTGTGATGAAGTGGATTAGGAGAATGGCAGAAAGTGCTAACCTAAACGACTTGCCTAATTTATGTGTGTTTGTTCACCAAAGGAGACCTCGATTAAGCCATATCACCATCCCTCAATAATGTTTTAGTAACAAATGTTGTAACATTAATAGAGAATTACACAGAGTTAAGTATACTCTGGTCCACGTTTTATATCTAGAAATACGGCATACAACTGCTGATACCTTATATTAATTGTTGTTCCCACAGAGTAATATTGAAACAACTGTGTAGATCAGGTTCAGCGGGTTAGAATTGTGGACCATAATATGTTATTCAACACCATATTTTTATCTAATGTAACAATACAGGCATGTCCTATGATTAAGACTGTGTATTGTCTTCCACTGTTAGACAGAACAAGAGGACCAAGAGTCACCACACCGGCAAACGATGCTGCTGTTATTGCACCAGCAGAGGCGTCCCCTCTAACCAACGCAATCGCCTTTAGAGAGAGCTTGCAGCTTAACATTTCCACTATGACTGTGAGGCGACGATTACATGACAGAGGAATACACCACCGTATTCCTGCCAGGAAGGAACGCCTGAATGACGAACATAGAGAAGGGAGATTAACCTTTGCTCGGCTGCACTCCGAGGGAAACCTTGATTTATGGTCTCGTGTTATATTCACGGACGAGAAATGCTTCTCTTTCACTTCTCACGGCATTGTTCACTGCTGGAGGAGGAACAACACCCGGTATGATGATAATGAGGTTTACTTCCCAATGTTATTAGTTAAATCCAAACGGGTAATTTTTTTTAGAATAATGCATATTCTACGAACGTGGCACAATAGACTTGGCATCAGTATGTTTTTATTCCTTGCTTGCAGGTATGAACGGGACAACATCTTGGAGGCACGTTCAGGGCGTATTACCTGTAACATCTGGGGCTATGTAACGATACATGGAATGGGCGACATGTTTAACATTGAGGGTCGCTCTACTGCAACAAAATATTTTCAGTTACTTGAGGAACGTTTCCTGCCGTCCTTACAAGAAAAGAATTTCCCTTTCCCAGCAGGGCCTATCCTTTTTCATGCACGACAGGTCCCCCGTCCACACCGCTCGAATTGTGCAATGGTGGTTTCAAGAACATGAGTATTCCTATCCCTGCAGTAAATGTCCTTTCTTTGCTTTGATTGACTCAGTACCCCTGAATACCATCATTTGTCGTGCAAATATCACTGATAAGAAGGGTAGAACACCTGATACGTGTAACAAATATAGTATTGAAATGTTATTACGTGATCCACTCAGTGTGACGACTTAATGGGACTCGGCCGTACAACCATGTTATTGTGAAATATCCATACATTCCTATAATGCGTTTATTATTGTTAAAAAACTAATAGGCAAACCCGCAGTATGTAGAGGAATTACTAATGCATTAATCACACGTCCGTAGCAAATTGTTGGGGAGGTGAATGGCGGACAACAAACCACGTAACATATCTCTTCATCTTTGAAGCAATATGTAATCAATAGTTGGTGGAATTATTTCGGTAAAATTATTCCGTGCTGTATTACCATATGTGCAATGATATTGTCCATCATTATTGTTTATATCCCACCCATTTCTTTTGACATGATCTCTCGTTTATAAGAAGCGATTCCATTTTCAGCTTCACTGTGTTGGTAGGGCAGTCTGACTCAACTACCTGTCGTTCAGTAGGAGTACAGCGGGCCAAACACCCTCCACCACAGGTGTCTCAGGGAATCATGAGCGCGATTGTACTTGATTACATTCATCCTCACCACAAATAAAATCAACTGTCATCCTGCTGCTTACCGGTTACCAACTTGCACCTCAGTATTTTACTTTACATTTATTGACCTTCCTTCTCCTATAACCATTTATTGATCTGACTACCATCTACCAGTTTCCCTTCTTACTCATCCTTTTAATTTTCTCCACAATTAATGACGTTTGACCTCGTATCTACCTACCTACAGTACCAATCCGTAAGCTTATTTCTGACTTCTAAATGTCTCTGATTTCTTTGCCTGCCTGCTATCCTCCTCACGACTCCCTACTTCTTCCTCCCACACAAAAATCTTAAGGTTATTTTCTCGAGGTCTCTGGAGGTCGAGCCCTCTGACGTAACTAGTAATTTCGTATGTTCTGAATATTCTACAATACGTTATGCGATTAATATATTGCATCTTGCCTTAGAAAAAAAAATAAACGCATACATGAGAACATTAGTGCTCTGTTCACCAATGAAAACAGGCACGGGAAGTGTACTGGGGTAAAGCGACCAGATTTACTGGACCTAAAAGAGGGACATTGTCACCCGTATATATATATATATATATATATATATATATATATATATATATATATATATATATATATTGCGAGAACAAAGAGTGAAAAAGAACATTGTAGAACTGCTCGAAAACATATAAAAAGAGGAAACTGCTACAGTTAAATTACATAAGGACTCAGAGAAAATTAAGATTGAGAAGGGCGTGCGTCAGGGAGATACAATTTCACCAAAGTTATTTACAGCATGCCTAGAAAGTACTTTCAGAAAGCTAGACTGGGAAAACAATGGAGTAAACATAGATGGAGAAAAGCTAAACCATTTCAGATTTGCAGATGACATTGTCCTAATCTCAGAAAAAGCAGAGACGTTCCAAGAAATATTAAATGACCTGAACAGAGAAAGTCTCAAAGTAGGGCTAAAGATGAACCGGAGTAAAACTAATGTTTAATCCTCAAACACCAAAGAGCGTCATAAGAATAAGTGGAGAAATTCTTGAAGAAGCTGAGAAGTACAATTACCTTGGACAAATACTAAAATTAACGAAAGATCATGATAGCGAAATAAAAAGACGCATTACAATTGGATGGAAAGCTTTCGGTAATCATAGAGACATTATGAAAAGTAGTTTGCCAGTTTGTATGAAACGAAAAGTATATAACGAATGTATAATTCCAGCTATGACGTATGGTTGTGAGACTTGGAAACTGACAAAATCGATGGAAAATAAATTAATTCGTTCTCAGAGAGCAATGGAAAGGTCAATGTTGGGAATATCTTTAAGAGGCAGGAAAAGATCAACTTGGGTGAGAGAGCAGACTAAAGTCAAAGATATTATAGAAGTTATAAAATAACAGAAATGGAGGTGGGCAGGCCATGTAGCAAGAACAAGGGATAATAGATGGAAGAAGAGGTTGAATGATTGGACACCAAGAGATGGTAAGCGTAGCAGAAAAAGGCCAGACAGAAGGTGGAGAGATGAGATAGAGAAATTTGCAGTGAAAACGTGGCAAAGATTGGCTCAGCCAAGGAATTCGTGGAGAAGGTTGGGGGAGGCCTTTGTTCGGCAGTGGACTTATAATGGCTGATGATGATGATGATGATGATGATGATATATATATATATATATATATATATATATATATATATATATATATATATATATATATATATATATATATATATATATATATACATACATACATACATATATATATATATATATATATATATATATATATATATATATATATATCTATCTATATACCTAGGCTGCTTCCCCCAAGGAAAGGGAGGTAGCCGAGACAGGACGACTCACTCTCCATTTACTCATCCATTCAAACACATTCATTCGCATCTTAGCCCCAAAGGGGAGAACGGACAGATCCTCACCGCATCACACCGCACAAGGGTCAACTGCGCAATGCAAGCAGTGACATCCACAGCAGAGCCCGACAGCAGAACTGGTTTACCCCTGCCACATCATAACAGACCCATCCCCTTACCCGCACCTGACCTGACTAGCTGATCAGACCAAATGCGGGAGAATATCCCCTCAGGGATATATATATATATACAGAGAGAGAGAGAGAGAGAGAGAGAGAGAGAGAGAGAGATACATTAATATAACACAGCGCTGCACCGCACCTCACATGAGGCTGCCAACCCTAATGTCTCAGACAAACTCTGAACATACCGTATGGTACGGCGAATGGCCGACCAAAGTTGTCAGTGAGTATAACAGATTCTTTAATAACAATTCAGTATACCATTTGGTTTGGATTATGCATAATTTTAGTAATTCATCATAGTTTCATAAAGGAAGATCATCTTATATCTAATGCAATAGTAATTTTCTAAAAGCAGGACACGAATGATAATTTGCTAAAAAAGCTGAACATTTTAATTGCAATTAAATAAGCGGGACTGTCCCGCCTAAAAGCGAGACTCTGGTCACCTTATACTGGGGATCAAGGTCCGGTGAGAGAATCTGGTTAGACACTGGTAGGGATCATTCTAAATCCACCAGAATAAGAAGCTTTTTTACCTTGATGCAAGGCGAGTAAGAATTGAAGGCTACATAACCAGTCCACAAACGCTAACGCAGTCACATACGCACACGCGGAAGCATGCGCAAACCCATGCTCGCACGCACCCACGCGCACACACACACACACACACACACACACACACACACACACACACACACACACACACACACACACACACACACACACACACACACACACACAGAAAACAGGTGCTGGTAAGGAGAAATGCAGAGCCATAATACAATATTCCTATGTCGTAAAGGTCTTAATGAATATATGTTGGTCGTAAAGCCTGGTCGTAACAGAATGGAACGACTCGGTGGTCCCTCCCAGGCACATCACGTGGAGGGGGGGGGTAGGAGTGGGGTATCTAGGGATAAGAGGGAGCAGATGGAGGTAGAGGCAAGAAGAGAAAGGGTGAATCGGTGTCCCCAACAGTTTCTGTCGCCAGGCTGGTGGATGTCAGAAGTTTCGAGGATTTTTAGTTTGCTCGGGACATCATGAGACACTTAAAGTTTGTTATCTAAAATAACAATGAAAATAGTAGCATGTAAAAAACCTTATTGTTACACTAATGGATGTATGGTGGTCAGTCCAGCAGCATGACGAGAACCCATTTCCTGCTGAAAATTGGAAGTTCGAGCTCCCCCCCCCTCATATATTCGCAGACAAGTGATTGCCGTAGTTTGAATAAAATAATAACTATTATATACCAAAACCTGTGAAATCAGATTCTAAAACAAATTTAAATATAAATTCTTTACAACATGTAGAGAGATTTGGCAACAGACTCTGAAAAATTTGGAAGAGTCAGCATGAATTCAGACTAATGGAAATTCCGCTAGGAATCGCCCCCCCCCCCCCTCCATCCCCAACAGGCTAGATGCAGCCTGCATTTTGTTCATGGATCAAAAATGCATGTATGTTTTTTGACTTCCTGAACAATGCCAATTTCATCTGTCAGGTATAAGGAAAAGTTTATAGACAGGCTATTTTTGAATTATTCCTATCTCAGAGTGTACTGCGGGGATACTATGGCTTCCGTGACGGGAACAAAGAAGAGAATGAATGAAAGAAGAGAGAGGATGAAAAGTTTGTGAGAACAGAGATTGCGAGAGCAAAGGAGGGAAGAGCAGCTTGCAAGGAGGGAGTATTGGAAAAGACTGGGGAACCCAAATATGTGTCAAACAAGATTCAGAGCAGGCGAGGAGAACAGAGGCGGAAATCGGAGAGCGCAGAATGGAGGTATAGAGCGAAGGTAATTCATTTCATCTGATTAATGAGGCAAAGTGTACAGAGGTGAGAAAGAGACTATGAGGAAATGAAATGCAGAGGGGCGATACTGGTAGAGAATTCAAATGAAATCAGGGAAATACGGTACGGTAGTGGATGTACAGTACAAGCTGAAAGGAAAAAAGAAAATAAATGTAAAATTACATATATGTCATTATTGCTTTCAATATCTTCATCTATCTGTGCACATATCTATCTATCTATCTGTCACTCTATCAATCTATCTAAAGAACACATTAAGAATAAAAATGGTATAATGGTGGGGAAAACAAGAAATGAGTAACAAAGGAAACAAAAAACTAGTGACCTCGTTCTCCTTGGTTCTGAGTTTGCCTTTGCGTCTTCGAGTTTACTGTCAGGTATATTCCACGACTACATAAGTTTTCTTGTGTTTTAAGTCCGTTTTTTTGTTCCTTTACACGCATTGGCTTTGTTTAATTTTCTCGACACGACTCTGCGTCAAAAAAAAAATATAGCCACCCAACCCTGCAAACTTTTATTTCATTTTTGTGTATACTGAACAAAAGAAAGCCACAATCAAGAGGCGTTCATTTTCAGATGCCTGGACACATTCCGGTAGACTGGAAAACTAAGACACTGTAATAACACCGTTTCGTCAGTAATGCCATTCGATATAACGGTTTCATTCAGGATTAGTTGAAGAACTGGTAGGACACATACCGCACCGCCAGTACCTTACATGTTACGACTGTTTAAAATATTTCAGAACAAGTGTAGTTGCAGCATTTCAGCATCCCAATCTGTCTGGCTGAGCAAGCCCATCATGCAGTCGCTTCTGCAGGGCTGCACCGTGCAGCGAACCTTTGTTCCGTTGTGATGGACAGAGCCTCACCACAACGAGGGTCGGGAAAGAAAGTTAAAGTTTGGTTTATGGATGCACGCCGAAACTGTATCTCAATTCAGTTGGCAGGGGCGCCATAATAGGGTTCGCGTCAACCCGTTATTTGGTTATATGGTCACCAACCAGTGCAGTAAATGGCTTCCTTGGTCACAGGAAACCATTAACCATGTCACTCAGTCTAGTCACCTAAAGAAAAAGTATAGCAGGAACACATCAAGTGAGTGGATAATGGTCGCTACCACCTTCCACCATGTGATGAGTGAGAAATCACTAATACCAAATATTCTATTCTGTGATTAGCAATGACATATCATCAGGAGAAGTGCTTTGATGGAAAGACACTAATACAAACCGCCTTCACCGTAACACGCAATAACTCTTGCATTTAGGACAAGTGCAGTGAGTGGTATTTGCAGGATGTTTCCATGACAGTACGGTGGGTTCAGTAAATGATGAAATAATTCGTGATCAGCGAAAAGTAAATGTTAACCATTTTCATTTCGCCAGCTGATCACTAGTTTCTGCATTTATGTTATCATTCTGTCGTTTGTCTATTTTCCTCATGTGGTCCTTACGTGTCTTTTCTTTAAGTTATGCATATTATCTTATTGACAAAAAATATGTATTGTCATATTTCTACATTTTTTTCTTTTTTTGTCTTCCCCTCCCCTCACACACACACACACACACACACACACACACACACACACACACACACACACACACACACACACACATATATATATATATATATATATATATATATATATATATATATATATATATATATATATAGTGACTAAAAGGATGGGGTAAACACATGAATGCTCTTCCATATTCACCATCAACAATTTCGCTATTTACAAAACACAACCACCAGTTAGGCAACGCTCATGCAGATATGAATATGTCATAAAACATCAATTCTCATCCTATTAATCTGTTATTCATTTAGGAACTGACAGATATGTTATTTGATTACAAATGTAAGATTTTGTTGTTTCATTTCCATCGTACAACATAATTTCTCAGGGCATTGTGAGCATGAAGAATAAGAAGGCATAAAGATGTGGGATCATCAGGGTCATACTATGTGGCACTTGCAAACTTTAAGTGAGTGATCCACCTCGTGTCCAGAAAGATTTAATGACAACCACAAAGTGTGGCATAGTAATCTTAAAGGCGAGCATAATATATATATATATATATATATATATATATATATATATATATATATATATATATATATATATATATATATATATATATATATATATATATATATATATATATATATATATATATATATATATATGGGACAGTCATGGTCATTAGGAAGGGTAAGGCTTAATACAAAAAATTGAGATAGAAATTATATTGTATTGAGTTTAAGCCTCTCTCTTTCTGTCAAGGAATTACTTCGTTTTTGTGCTGCCGTTACCGTTAGTTACTACAAGAATTCACTGCGTCAGACGAGCCGGGTGTCATACTATCCTGATGCTTCTCTCTCAATGGCCAAGTGCTGTAGGAGAAATAATTATTTTTCCCCTTTCCAGATCAAGCTTCGGGTGGATTAGACATGGCTAGTTTCCAGGATGAAGATGAGGAGGAGATTCCAACAACTTCATTGCCTAGCAACCGAGAGTGACAAGGAACGTTCCACATAGCAATCTTTCGGCTATGCTCTTGTTACGGAAATCGTTTTCTTTGTGTCTGCCTCGAGCCTGCAGATGTCACAGAGTATCTTGCTGTGGTGTGGGACAACAGTGTTTTGCTGTGCTTACTCTAAACACTCAACTAACAATACATACAGGAAAGACGTCCTTGTATTGGCTACTGTAGAGTAACATAGCTGGCCATTATTTCATGTGGTAGGCTATAAATGGGAACTATTCCTATATTCATCATTTTCCTGGCAGTCGTTAGACTCATCATCAGCTCGTCTTAAGATTACTGTGCCACAATCTGTTTTGTCATTAAAATTCTTTGAACTCGAGGTGCATCACTCACAAAAAATTTACTAATGCCACATAGTATGACCCTAATGGTCCCACATCTATTTTCCTTTTTTATTCTTCATGCTCCCTACACCTGGGGAAATTACGCCATACGATGGAAGCAGAAAACATGATCTCACTTCTGTAATCAAAGAGCGTATCTGTCAGTTTCTAAATGAATAAAAGATTAATAAAATGAGAACTGAATTTTTATGACATCTTCATACCTGGATAAGCCTTGCCTAACTCGTTGTTGTGTTTTGTAAATAGTGAAATTGTTGATGGTGAAAATGGAAGAGCATTCATGTGTTTATCCCACCCTTTTATACTGTGTGTATGTGTGTGTGTGTGTGTGTGTGTGTGTGTGTGTGTGTGTGTGTGTGTGTGTGTGTGTGTGTGTGTGTGTGTGAGAGAGAGAGAGAGAGAGAGAGAGAGAGAGGGGGGGGGGAAGGGAAAGGGGACGAAAAGGGAAGGGAGGCAGGGGAGGGGGCGAAGACAAAAAAGAATAAAACGTAGGGATATGAGAATACATATTTTATATGCTAATAAGGTTATTGGCATAAATGAGGTAAAGAAAAAAGCACGTAAGGACCACATGAGTAGAACAGACAAACGAGAGAATAATAACAAATACAGAAACAGGTGATCAAGTGGTTATCCCAATTCCGCCCAGTGTCATCAACTGAGGACGGAACTGGGCATTTTCAAAAGCCAATAAACAAGGGAACCCCAGGGTAGGGACCTATCAGTTTCGCAACAATGAGCCAACAGGCAGAGTGCGGTACGCTCAGTACCCATCCGGCAAAATCCCTTCCCCAGGAACTCTGGGAGCTAATGGGTTAAATGAAAGTGGTTGACATTTACTTTTCACTGATCACGAATTATATCATCATTTACTGAACCCACCGTATTGTCATGGAAACATCCTGCAAATACCACTCACTGCACTTGTCCTAAATGCAAGAGTTATTGCGTGTTACGGTAAAGGTGGTTTGTATTAGTGTCCTTCCATCAAAGCACTTCTCCTGATGATATGTCATGGCTAATCACAGAATAGAATACTTGGTATTAGTGATTTCTCACTCATCACATGGTGGAAGGTGGTAGCGACCATCATCCACTCACTTGATGTGTTCCTGCCATATTGTTTCTTTAGGTGACTCTAGACTGAGTGACATGTTTAATGGTTTTCTGTGACCTAAGAAGCCATTTACTGCACTGGTTGGTGACCATATAACCAAATAACGGGTTGACGTGAACCCTATTATGGCGCCCCTGCCAACTGAATTGAGATACAATTTCGGCGTGCATCCATAAACCAAACTTTAACTTTCTTTCCCGACCCTCGTTGTGGTGAGGCGCTGTCCACCACAACGGAACAAAGGTTCGCTGCACGGTGCAGCCCTGCAGAAGCGACTGCATGATGGGCTTGCTCAGCCAGACAGATTGGGATGCTCAAATGCTGCAACTACACTAGTTCTGAAATATTTTAGACAGTCGTAACATGTAAGGTACTGACGGTGCGGTATGTGTCCTACCAGTTCTTCAACTAATCCTGAATGAGACCGTTATATCGAATGGCATTACTGACGAAACGATATTATTATAGTGTCTTAGACTTCAAATCTAACGGAATGTGTCCAGGCATCTGAAAATGAATGCATCTTGATTTTGTCTGTCTTTGATTCAGTACACACAAAAATGAAAAACGAGTTTACAGGGTTAGGTGGCTATATTTTTTGTTGACGCAGAGTCTGGTCGATAAATTTAAACAAAGCCCGTGCGTGTAAAAAACACCAAGACATAAAAAACTAGTAAACTTATGCAGTCATAGAATATACAGAAGCAAATTTGGAACCAGAGAGAACGAGGTCACTTGTGTAATTGTATCATAGTTCAAACACATAGGTCGATTTGATTTCGTTGCTTCATTTCGGGAGATTGGGAAAGTTACTTTCGCCTATTCTAAGTGGGTTTTGCCATTTCTCTTTGAACCTTTTAACTGTAAGAAGGGTTGTTCTTATTTTGTTGGAATTTTGATTTACTTATGTTTTAATAAGCTCCCTCTTAATGTATTTACTACTAGTTATGCTGACTAAGTAAGACAAAAAAAGTACACCTGATGATGGCCTAAGGTGGGCCGAAATTCGTAATTCAGTCTTTTTCAGAGTTATTCACAGTATCGGTTATCGGAACGTGCAATGTAAGGGGAGCGAATGATGAGGTGAAAGAGAGAGAGATTGTCCAGGTGCTTGAGGGTGCGAAAGTGGATGTATGTGGAATAACTGAAACAAAATGGAGAGGAGAAAGTGTGAGAGAATGGGAGAATGGATGGGATATATGTGCAGGAGTAGGTGAGTATGAGAGGGCAAAGGAAGGAGTATGTATAGTTGTGAGTAAAAGATGGAAGAGGAGTATAAGACAGTATGGATCAATTGGGTCAAGGATTGCGTGGGTAAAGTTGAAAGTTGGAATACAAATGTGGGCGATTGTGTGTGTGTATGTGCCAACGCAAGATCGTGCTAGCAGAGTGAGAGAAGAGTTCTGGACAAATGTAGAAGTGTGCATGGAAAAGTTTGGAAGGAATGAGAGAGTGTTTTTGATTGGTGATATGAATGGTAAAGTTGGGAATGTGAAGGTGGATGGAATAGTTGGTGAGTGGGGTGTGCTTGCTGAGGTAGATGAGAATGGGAGTGCGTTAGTGGACATTTGTGCTGGGAGGGGGTTGGTGATAGCCAATACCCTCTTCAGGCATAAAATGATCCACAGGTATACATGGCGAGTGATGAGAAGGGTGGGTGGTGAACTGAATGAAAGGAAGGCAATCACTGATTATGTGTGTGTGGATGAAAGGATGCGAAGATGTGCAATGGATGCAAGAGTTTATAGAGGTTGGGGGAGTGGACTTTCTGACCACTACTTGGTGGTGGCCAGAATTAGAATTCAAGTAAGATGGAGGAATAGAAGAAGGGAAAGACGAGAAGAAGGAGTAGTTACAAGGAGAGTGGAAAGGTTACAAGAGGATGAGAAAAAGGCAGAGTATAAGAGAGAAGTGGAGGAACGATTGGGCAAATATGAATTGGAGCAGATGGGAGACGTGGAAGGTGTGTGTAGGATATTTACAGAAGAAATATGTGCAGCATGTGATGTGGTGTGTGGAAGGAAGAGAAGACGGAAGGGGGTGCAAGGAACAGCGTGGTGGACTGAAGAGGTGAAACAGGCTGTGGCACAAAAGAAGAAAGCATACAATGAATGGATGAGAAATAGGGGCGTGGAAGAAGTTGAGAGGCGGAAGAGAGAGTTATATGTAGAAAGAAAGAGAAAGGTGAAAAGATTAGTAAGAGAGAGTAAGAAGAGAGCGGATGAGGAATTTGGAAGGAATTTGAGTGTAAAGTGGAGGGACTGTAAGAAAATGTTCTGGAAAGAGGTGAAAAGAATAAGACAGGGTGGAAGTGAAGTTAGCAGGGGAGTGAAAGATAAAAATGGTAGATTACTAGTGGAGAAGGGAGAAAAAGTGAGCAGATGGAGAGAACACTTTAAGGAATTGTTGAACGTAGAGGATGGAAGTAATGCTAGTATAAGTGGCTGGGGGATGGCTGGGAGAAGGAGGGAGGTGAGAAGACAGGAAGAAATCAGTAGGATAGAAGTTGTGGAAGCAATGAAGAGTGTTAAATCGGGGAAAGCCCCAGGAATTGATGGAGTGTGTGGTGAAATGCTGAAGCATGGGGGAGAGATAGTAGTAGAATGGATGTGGAAGATGTGCAGATTGGCCTGGGAGGAAGGTAGAGTCCCGGAGGATTGGAAGTCAGGTATAATTATTCCCTTGTACAAAGGAAAAGGGGAAAAAGAAGTGTGTGGTAATCATAGGGGCATTTGTCTTCTTAGTATAATAGGAAAAGTGTATGGTAGGATACTTATTGACAGAGTTAGAGAAAGAACAGAGAAATTAGTTGGAAAAGAACAGGGAGGCTTTAGGAAGGGAAGAGGTTGTGTAGATCAGATATTCATTCTTAGATCTTTGGTGGAAAAGTTTCTAGAGAAGGGAAAGAAGTTGTATGCGGCTTTCATGGATTTGGAGAAAGCATATGACAGGGTGGATAGACAAGGATTGTGGAAAGTGTTAAGAATATATGGAGTAGATGGGAAGTTGTTGAATGCTGTGAAGAGTATGTACGATGGTGCAAAGGCTGCAGTGCGTGTGGATGGTGAATTAAGTGATTTTTTCTCTTTGAAATTTGGGTTGAAACAAGGATGTGTCATGTCTCCATGGTTGTTCAGTCTGTACATGGATGGGGTAATAAAAGAGGTACAAGGTAAGGTAGTGGATGTTGGAGTGGCCCTGGTGAGAGTGGATAGTGTTTGGAAACTCCCTGTACTGTTGTTTGCAGATGATACTGTGTTGTTGAGTGAAGACGAAGGGGAGCTGCAAGGCTTCGTGGATGAGTTTGGGAGAGTGTGTAAGAAACGGAATCTAAAGGTGAATGTAGGGAAGAGTAAAGTGATGGTCTTTGAGAGAAGTGAAGTCAGTGAATGTACAGCGAGGTTGGATGGTGAGGAATTGGAAAATGTGAGTACGTTTAAGTACTTGGGTAGTGTGATGAGTAAGGATGGAGGTTTGGAGGGTGAAGTGCTTGAAAGGGTACAGCAGGGAAGAAAGGTTGCTGGTTCTTTGAAAGCAGTGATTAGAAACAGGGAAGTGAGCATGGAAGTGAAAAAGTTACTACATGACAGTATTGTGATACCAACTCTAACGTACGGAAGTGAAGCTTGGACGTTGTTGGAAGGACACAAGTCAAGAGTGAGAGCAGTGGAAATGAGTTATTTAAGAGGAGCCTCTGGAGTCACATGGAGAGACAGGCTGACGAATGAGGATATAAAGGAGCGTTGTGGTGTTGATGTGGATGTGATAGGAAGCGTTATGAGGAACACACTGAGGTTGTTTGGCCATGTGGAGAGGATGGAGGGTGAAAGACTGACGAAGAGAGTGTATGTGAGTGAGGTGGAGAGGGGAGGAGGGGAGGGGAGGCCGAGGATGAGATGGAGGGATGGGGTGGAGAGGTAGATGGGAGAGGGGGGTGTGAGTTGGGAACAGGGCAGTGAAATGGCAGGGGACAGGGCGACTTGGAGGCGATTTGTTTGTGGCCACCCCAAACGGGATTGAGGCGTCGGCAATATATATATATATATATATATATATATATATATATATATATATATATATATATATATATATATATATATATATGCAGAGAGTTCAGTTCACCGTGAAGATATGTATGCAAACTAACCACAGGAGAAATGAAAGGAGCGACAGTGAGTTCTTTCGTATATTACATCTTCAGACAGAGTGAGACAGAAACGTAAAGGGTAGAGGTCTTTTATGCACACCCGCAGCAGGTAGTGGCACATAGAACAATGGATGACCTGAATTTTTACCTGCGGCTAAGCTTAGGGTCACCTACAGCAGGGAGTGGAACACAACAAAGGATGACCTGAATCTAAAAAATGCACGTGACAAAGGAGGAGGGAGTAGGAGGGGAGGAAAGGGGAGTGGGAGGGAGGGGGGAGGGGAGAGGAGGGAGGGAGGAGGGGATAAATACTGCTGCTTAACTTAAGACCTAGAGGATTAATGCTTGGTGTGTCCCACACAGGTGTGACTACACCACCAGGAGACGACAGGGAACAATCACGTGTTAGTCTGGGGGATACTGCTTTAAAATTAATTCAGTTAACAATTTATCACACTTAAAATGACCATAGCTCATGTTTACATTCTTTTCATATGTGCCAGAAATTAGACAAGATTCTATTACATTTCTTTCATCTAAGCTTTTTGATTTTGCTAGAATCTTGGAGCCTGTCTAGTCAATATGGTGATCACTGGATGCTTTGTGCTGAAATAAACCACTACTCTGTTGGGCTCTTCTTACACTTTATTTATGTTGTGAGATTCTAGTTTCCAAATCTTTTCCAGATTGTCCTATGTAAAATTTGTTACAGCTTTTACACGGGATTTTGTAATCAACGCCTGAATTACTGAAAGGCCTGTTCTAGATGAGTTTTTTTTTTATGGTGTTCCCATATTTGAATACTACTTGTACATTGAGTTTCCTCAGTATGTGAACAACATCAAGAAAATTTTTATGGAAGGGGAGGACAAGGGTTCTTTGAATGTTCTGGCGATCAGGCTTATTAGTTTTCCCTTCAAGGAATCGTTTCTTGGCTGTATTGTGGCACTGAGTTAGTATGCTTTGTGGATATTTTAGGTTCTTTCTAATACTCTGAATCATTTTTAGTTCATCATCTAAAATTTCTGGGCCTGAAATTCTATATGCTCTTAAGTACAAGGATATGAACACCGATCTTTTTACATTAATATGATGGTTTGAATAGTAATGAACATATGACATAATATTTGTAGTTTTTCTGTATACCTTAGTCTTCAACACATTTTGGTCCCTGATGACTTTTACATCCAAAAATGGCAATTCATTATCCATTTCCATCTCATGAGTAAACTTAATCGATGGAACTAACGAATTTAATTGAAGGAGAAATTCATCAACGGGAAGACTGGTAGGCCAGAAGCACAGGATATCATCAATGTATCGGAGCCAAACTATGGAGGTCAGAAAATGTTTCTCAAAGTATTCCATGTAAATATTTGCTAGAACTGGGGAGAGGGGATTACCCATGGCCATCCCAAATTTGTGTGTGTAAAATTTACCTTCAAAGGTAAAAGAAGAGTTCACAATGCACAATTTAATTAGCTTGATAATGTTTTCAGAGGGAATACCACCAGTGTTACGACCCAGAATGCTTGGCAGGAAAGTTAAAACATCATCAACAGGGACATTTGTGAATAATGATTTAACATCAAAGCTGACTAATTTGTAGGGGTACATGACATTTAGAGATTTTAACTTTCTTACCAAATCCTCATTGTTTTGTACAAGTGAATCAGAGATAGTGCCTACAACAGAGGACAACAGTGTTACAAGCCACTTGGACAGCTTGTATGTCGTAGAGCCAACAGAGCTTACAATTGGCCTGATGGGGTTGTGTGGTTTGTGAGTTTTAATCAAGCCATACATATATGGTGCAGATGGATTTTGCACAGAGAACTGTTTGATCAAGTCATCCCTTCCTCTTAACAAAGTCTTGATTTCTTTATGGAATTTTCTACTTTGTTTTTCAGTTGGATCACTTTTTAGTTCACTGTAGGTGTTGGTGTCACGCAACAGTTCACTCATTTTTTCCTTGTAGTCACATTTGTTCATGACTACTACAGAGCTGCTTTTATCAACTGTAGTTATATGCAGGGAGTCATCTTTTTTCAATTTGTCCAAGGCATTCACAAATCTTTTAGGAGCCAGATCGCCAGAACATTCAAAGAACCCTTGTCCTCTCCTTCCATGAAAATTTTCTTGATGTTCACATACTGAGGAAACTCAATGTACAAGTAGTATTCAAATATGGGAACACCATAAAAAAAAAAACTCATCTAGAACAGGCCTTTCAGTAATTCAGGCGTTGATTACAAAATCCCGTGTAAAAGCTGTAACAAATTTTACATAGGACAATCTGGAAAAGATTTGGAAACTAGAATCTCACAACATAAATAAAGTGTAAGAAGAGCCCAACAGAGTAGTGGTTTATTTCAGCACAAAGCATCCAGTGATCACCATATTGACTAGACAGGCTCCAAGATTCTAGCAAAATCAAAAAGCTTAGATGAAAGAAATGTAATAGAATCTTGTCTAATTTCTGGCACATATGAAAAGAATGTAAACATGAGCTATGGTCATTTTAAGTGTGATAAATTGTTAACTGAATTAATTTTAAAGCAGTATCCCCCAGACTAACACGTGATTGTTCCCTGTCGTCTCCTGGTGGTGTAGTCACACCTGTGTGGGACACACCAAGCATTAATCCTCTAGGTCTTAAGTTAAGCAGCAGTATTTATCCCCTCCTCCCTCCCCCCTCTCCCCTCCCCCCTCCCTCCCACTCCCCTTTCCTCCCCTCCTACTCCCTCCTCCTTTGTCACGTGCATTTTTTAGATTCAGGTCATCCTTTGTTGTGTTCCACTTCCTACTGCAGGTGACCCTAAGTTAAGCCGCACGTAAAAATTCAGGTCATCCCTTGTTCTGTGTGCCACGACCCGCTGCGGGTGTGCATACAAGACCTCAACCCTATCCCTTCCTGTCTCACACGGACTGAAGCCGCAATATACGAAAGTACTCACTGTCGCTCCTTTCATTACTCCTGTGGTTAGTTTGCATATATATATATATATATATATATATATATATATATATATATATATATATATATATATATATATATGAAGGAGGCAACAGTCAAGCACTAGATGATATTACCCACCTTGACCAGGCCGAAGCCAATACTTGTGGTTCGGTAGTTAATGAGGCCATTAAGCAAATGGACAGCCAGGGTTCCAACGCCCCAGGCCCACATCATACATCTGTCAATCTTGGGTATGGGTCCAGGCCTGGGTATGACGAAAGAAAAGGAAATTGAGAAGAGGCCACAACCGCTACTCACAGAGACTGTCGTAGGTTATTTAAGGATCTATACAAAACCATCAACAGTAATCATCATAAGGAGATAGAACAAAAGCACAGGAATCATGAGAAGCTGCAGAGAAGACCAAGAGATGGTGGGAGGCAAGGAAAATCACAGGAGAGGGAGAAAGTGAAGAGTGGAAGTAGAAGGGGACAGACAACATGAGAGGGTACATGACTCCCTTGTCACAGGCCACTCTCTTGTGGAACACCAGTGATCCTCTGTGGGGCTTTGGGTGAGAAACAGGGGTTACGAGAAAGTGTTCTCCTCAAGTGCATAATTAATTTTAGTAAGAGGTGACGAGAAAGGTACTCATAAAAACATTTATTTTAGTAAGTGGTCATGAGAAAGGTACCCATAAGTGCCCCATGAATTTTAAGCATAAGTGACTCAAGTACTGGGCAAGACAGCTCAAGTATTGGGCAAAACAATGCTCCAGGAAGTGTATGTAAAGATAGTCATAAGGGTAACCAGATAAGAAGAGAATTAGGTGGCTGGCAGAGGGAACAGACATGAGAAGCGTCTGAGGTTCACAGCATTTCCGTTGAAAAAAGCAGACAGTCACGACTATGGATGTCAAAATAAAGTTGGTGGGTGGAATTTAGTAAGATGGCCGGAGACTTGGGAGTATACAAGTAAAGGGAACTTCACACGCCGTAAGTGCCAACTTAAAGCCAGTTAACTTCTGCTAAGTATCCACTAATAGTGTAAAGAAGATGTGCTTGTCCCTGGTCGTGAGGATAATCGATAGTGATTAAACATGTAGTATATAAGACTTAAAGTGAAAATGCAGTACTTAAAATTGACTCGTTACATTGGGTCTAATGTGTTTATGATGTGTAATTGAGTTAAATCTCTGTTACTGAGTGACTGTCATGCATAAAGTTTGTGACAGTGAAACAGAAAATGTATCTGTGTTTTTGGACCCTCAGTGTGTGAAAGTTTTTTGCTTTTTGTTTTTGTTTTTTGTTTTTATAACAGAAAGAAATTGAGGATGGAAAATATGCATAGTGTCTCATTGTTTTAATTTCAATGTAACAGATTCTCTCCCTATTGCTATTGTTCTCACGGTACCAGTCCAAGATAAAAGCAATCAGATACGTGTTCATTAAAGATGAGTGTGATGCATGTATATGATTACCGGGAGAGTGTAGGATATGGCAATTTATATTTATATATCTATATATCTGTATCAGTCTATCTATCTATCTGTGTATCTGTCTATCCATCTAACTATCTATCTAACTATCTATCTATCTATCTGTCTGTCTATATAATAATGCGAGGAAGAAGGAACCAAAGGCCACAAACCCGCAAGATTGTTCCCACCAAGGAAAAGATAACAAGGAATCAAATTCAAGATCCATTCACGTCGAGATGCCTGGACACACTGCGTTTGAAATACTTAAGATCATAGGCAGTAGTATATATATATATATATATATATATATATATATATATATATATATATATATATAATGTGTGTGTGTGTGTGTGTGTGTGTACTCGTACATACATACAGTCTCGCTCTTTCTCTCTCTCTCTCTCTCTCTCTCTCTCTCTCTCTGTATATATATGTCTATATCTATGTATCTATCTATCTATCTATCTGTATCTGTCAATCTATCTATCTATCTATCTATACATATATAAATTTGAAGCCTCTGTGGTACAGTGGTAGAGTGTGCGTTTCGCACGCTGGTGGACGCTGGTTCGCCTCCGCCAGAGTTCTAAAAACTTTGGAAAGCGTTCACCGAGACACTTACTATTTTGGCGGACATAAGGGGTGCTGTGGTTGAACCAGTATCGCATACTAGTATGCTTGCACCAAGTTGGCTTAAAGCGAGCCGATAGCACTTGGCTCACAAACTACACACACATCCAAAGCCACCCCAACACTATAATCACACTTACGAGCACTTCTCACCCTTCATACAGTCTCTACCAGACAGCCTAAGCCTAAGCCACTTTGGGGGGAGGCGGTGGCTCAATCGGTGGAGAGGTGGCCTGCAGTCCTGACGGATCCAGGTTCGAATCCCGGCTGGGGCAGGGAGCAGTTTAAGGATTTGAATTTCATTAAATCAGGCTTTACTGATCTACCAGAAGACCCGCCGACATGTCGTAAAAATACCCCCGCTAATACCAATACACCAGTCCTGCATGAGACAGCCCTAGCATGTATTCAATATGGACGGTGGGTGTTAGCGCCGAAGTGGTGACATGTAGAGGTGTATGGTATGTAGGAGGACTGCTGGGCCTTGATAGCAGGCTGTGAAGCCTATGCCCTGAGTCGGACACATAAAAAAAAAAAAAAAAAAACTTGGTAGAGATTCATTGACTGTATCGTCCCTGCTTCGGTAGGGATAGGCCGGTCCTGCAGTGGACACTCAAACGGCTGATGATGAATATATATACGTATATCTATCTATCTATAGATAGATAGATATTATTACCGTACGCCTCAATCCCGTAAGGGGTGGCCACAAATAAGTTGTCTCCACGTCACCCTGTCCCCAACCATTTCACTGCCCTGCTCCGAGCTCACATCCCCCTCTCTCATATACCTCTCCACTCCATCCCTCCATCTCATCCTTGGCCTCCCCCTCCCTCTCCCTCCCCCTCCACCTCACTCACATACATTCTCCTCGTCGGTCTCTCGCTTTCTATCCTCTTCACATGGCCAAACCACCTCATTGTATTTCTCCTAAGGCATCCTACCACATCCACATTCACACCACAACGCTCCTTCACTTAGTCATTTGTCAGTCTGTCTCTCCATGTGACTCCACATACTCCTGTCAAATAACTCATTTCCACTGCTCTCATTCTTGACTTGTGTCCCTGCAATAAGGTCCAAGCTTCATTTCCATACGTTAGAGTCGGTAACACAATACTATCATGCAGAAACTTTTTCACTTTCAAGCTCACTTTCCTGTTTCTTATCACATCTTTCAAAGAACCAACAACCTTTCTTCCTTATTGTACTCTCTCAAGCCCTTCACCCTCTAAACTTCCATCCTAACTCATCACACTACCCAAGTACTTAAACACACTCACATTCTCCATTTCCTCCTAATCCAACCCCACTATACATTCAGTGACTTCATTTCTCTCGAAGACCGTAACTTGACTCTTCCCTACATTCACCTTTAGATTCCGTTTCTTACACACTCTCCCAGACTTATTCACCAAGCCTTGTAGCTCCCCTTCGTTTTCACTTAACAACACAGTATCATCTGCAAACAACAGTACAGCCGTTTGAGTATCCA
This sequence comes from Coenobita brevimanus, assembly GCF_032717465.1. Lineage (NCBI taxonomy): Eukaryota > Metazoa > Arthropoda > Malacostraca > Decapoda > Coenobitidae > Coenobita > Coenobita brevimanus. Next base: position 21,359,132 of record NC_137058.1, read on the forward strand.
CTGCATAACTGGCCTATCCCGACTGAAGTCGGGACGATACAGCCAATGTAGCTTAGGCTGTCTAGTAGAGATTGTATGTAGAGTGAGAAGTGCATGTTAGTGTAATTGTGGTGTTGGAGTGGCTTTGGATGTGTGTGTAGTCTGTGAACCAAGTGTAATTGGCCCGCCCAAGCCGACTGGGTGCAAGCATACTTTACAGTAAGCGACACTGTTTCAACCACAGCACCCCTGGTGTCCGCCAATGCAGTACGTGGCCGGGTGAACACTCCCAAAGTTTATTACCCTGGCGGGGCGCGAACCCTGGTCCAACCGTGTACGAAACGCACACTCAACCACTGTACCACAGAGGCTCCATATATATATATTTATATATATATATATATATATATATATATATATATATATATATATATTCTGTCTAACTTTGATTTCTCACTTGCAAACTTCCAACCCATTCATTCCCGTCTCGTACCGGTAATTCTTGTTATCAAATATTCCACATATATTTGTCATATTGTTTTCATATTATATATTCATGTCTCCCATCTTTTATCAGTTAATGTAGTTATGTCTTGATACAGATTCTCCCTTTATGCCTACTCCTTTTCGTCTCTCCCACTTTCCTGATAACCATCCTTCCCTTTTGCCTCTAGAGCTTCAAGAGACAAGACGAAATAAACCATCAACAGTGTTTACTGTTTTGTACGTCACGACGTACGGGAAAGAGGGAAAGTAAGAAGAGAATATGAGAGAGAGAGAGAGAGAGAGAGAGAGAGAGAGAGAGAGAGAGAGAGAGAGAGAGAGAGAGAGAGAGAGAGAGAGAGATCCTGATAAGACTGGAGAAATGCGAAATCAGGAAAAAAAAAAAAAACAGGAAAATGCATAATTCCCCCCTCCAAGGGGGGAATAACACCAGCCGCAAACCGATACATATCTACCGAGGCTCGACATACGACCTTGACTCTGGCCTTCTTTCACCAATTTCGAACTCGTAGGAGATTTCCATCTTTACTACACACCTGTACAGTTTTGTGATGATATCTTAAGGGCCAGCGAAGTTATGGTGGTATCAGTCACACAGACCTTGACCTATCTTCACCAGTTTCGATCTCGTGATCGACTTTTTTTCCCCACTAAACACCTGCAAAATTCTGTGATATGAGTGGTTGTGAAGTTATCATGCTAACAGACACACACACACACACACAAACACACACACACAAACACACACACACAAACACACACACACACACACACACACACACAAACACACACACACACACACACACACACACACACACACACACACACACACACACACACACACACACACACACACACACACACACACACACACACACACACACACACACACACAATTTGAAAACAATACAGGCTTCGTTGTCGCGGCTGGTGACAATGATATACAGTATAGGAAAGATATTGCAGAAAAAAGACAGGAGTAAATATTAGACAGATCATGGAAGGAGGAAAATGCCAAAAATAATGTAGGGTGACTGATTAGGGGAAAACTAATACAGCATGAAGGTAAAACAGTAAGAGAAAGACAGGTGATTAGTGGAGATCATCAGACGGAAAAGAATGAAAGATTAATCAACTGAAGAGAACAAAGAGAAATAAGCGAACCATATACTTAGATAAATTCGCACAAACGAAAAGAGGGCAAAATATCAGGAAACGTACCTGCATCATGCTTTTTTTTTCTTGTTTTGTTTACGGAACGATTGTACTAAGCTCAGATTAATCTTTTTATTTTATTTCATTTTTTTTTTTTTTTTTAGCGAAGGGGTTTAAAATGAATACACACTCATGTATTCTCTTACTTTTTTTCCAGTTATTCTAATGACCACAAGGCAGGCAAATTTCTATCAAACGTTCCTTAACACACAAAGAAAAATAATACTTAAATGCCTACACACACACACACACACACACACACACACACACACACACACACACACACACACACACACAATGCAGGGGATCATATACAGACTTATCCGAACTGTAGTACTGGAAGGTGAAGTTTGGTGTTATCATGATTTCTAGGATTTTAATTTATGAATATAGATGACCTTGGAAATGTGGTATGAAAAGTGTTGTTACGAGCATATGTTTTCTATGGCAATATGAATCGTGTTTTTTTTTTAGTATTTTTCTTAATCATGTTTCAAGTTTTGTAGTATGATGAGAAGCTGTTTGAAACAGTCAATAAATATCAAACAAACACAGCATCTCTTGTATGCTGTTTCTAGAACAAATTAAGTCAAACTTATCGCAAACGAAATAACTGGAACTATGGATCACTCACAGAGTGGGGCATCAGTGCTCAACGATTGGCCGAAGTGCTGAGCATCTGACTTCTCCATGTGACCTGGACTTAGGTCCGACTGTTCTCACAATCAGTACCGTCAGTGGGGGAGTGTGGAGGCTACGGACTGCATCGGGTGACACTGTCAGAGGGGGTGACACCAAAACGACTGTCTATAAGATTTTTGTGCAGTGTTTCAGCAGCAATTTATCCATTTTTATAAAATATTCCTGTAAAAACATTTTTCGTAAGCCCAGCTTACATGTACCAGTATAACTACAAAACTAAAATTCTATGCTAATTTACTTTTTGAACTTTCTAATGCACTCTTGTCAGTTCTGTCAGTTTCCCAGTTACAATGACGCTTCGAATCACGTGGTTTCGTCTGCACGCGCTACAAGCACGTGTTGTTTTGGTTGCTGCTGTTGTTCTTATAGTCGCTGATTTTTTCTACTGGCAGCAGTATTGTGGTAATTAGTATTTGTGATCCTATGTCATTAACTTCGAAATTGAAGTAGTAATTAAAAGAAAAGGAGATAAAATAAAAGGCTTCCACTCAGTTGCTGGTAATGTTGTAATTAACAATGTAATTCAATGTAGAAAGATTATACAAAACATTTTTATTAGTAGTAATCATATAATCTAAGAAATACTACATTTAAGCAAGTTACAACTATATATATCACATTATTCTATGATTAAAATTGATAATATACTTCCTTGTATAAAAATTGTTCATTGTATAACTCTTTGATAACTTGAGAAAATGACAAGATAAAACATAAAGTGGGGGGAAATACTGTGTCTTGATACATGTTTACAAATAAAACTGAAATCTTAAATTCATTTTTTTGTCTTTTTTTTCTTTAAAAACCTCACTGTCCTGCAGATATATATCTAATTTTAATGAATTTTCAGTTTTATTTTGAAATGTTTTTAAAAAATAGTGACACATTAAAACTTACACTTGACAGAACAAACATATCACATAGATTCACATTTTACATTTTCTGTTTTTTTTCGAATATTTATATATATGTATTTTTTTTTTTATTGTGCAGGGATATTCTGTCATCCCACAAAGAGTGCATGAAGTGGATGCTAGCAAAAGAAAGCAAGAGAGGCAAGAATTAAATCACTCGAGACACTTGGTGGGTCCATGCTTCAATATGTCAAAAGACCGGATGATGGCCAGGGTTCATCAAAAGACACTGCTCGTCAGTCTCAAGTTAATGAAACTGATTCTTCTGATGCAAGCATGCATTCTGCAGATGATGGAAGAGTGGAAATGGCAGAATATGAAGCAGATGAACAAAGAGTGGAACTGGCAGAATCTGAAGCAGAAGAGCAAGGTGTGGAAATGGCAAAATTTGAAGTGGAAGAGCAAGAAGTGGAAATTGCAGAATTTGAAACAGAAGAGCATGGAGTGCTAAGGGTAAAGCCTGAAACAGAAAAGAGTGTTGAAAGTGACTCTAGCCATGATACTGTAAATGAGATGAGTCGCATTAAGGTGGAAGATTTGCAAATTTTGTTATGTTTCTTTCTGGAAGATACCAGTTCCAGATCATTTTCGGGCTGAATTAAGCAAATAAGGAAGTGCTTCTTTACAGAACAAATACGGACCTTTAAGGGTTGCGGCTAGGCAAGATGCCAAAGCAAAGGGAGATGTGCGTCAGCTTTTAAAAGAGTGCTTTTACAAGGTGATGCCAAATGGCGAGAAAATTCTGCAGTCATGGATGGTTTACTCACTCGTCAGCGAGAATTTATAATGTTTCTGCTGCCGACTGTTTGCTGTTAATGATACAGATACAACATCCAAATCTGTGACTGAGTTTCAGAAGTGGTGGAAACTAAACCTGAAAGTACATTACAATGAGACGTCCAAAGAGCACCTATGTTGCCTTGAAAAATGGAAAACATTGGCAGCAGGACTTAGACGGAACAAAACTATTGACGCCAAAACTATTGTATTGATGGAAATGAGGAAGAAGAAGTGGAGGGACATCTTGCACAGATTGCTTGATGTCACTTTGTTTCTCGTCAAGCAGAATCTGGCAGTCCGGGGCCACAAGGAAGATGAATCATCATTGAATAAAGGGAACTTTCTTGAGATAGTTGAGATGCTTTCGGAATATGATCCAGTGCTGAAACAGCACCTAATGAGGTTGAAGCAGAGCACATGTAAACTTAAAGTATGTCTCTTACCTTGCACCTAAAATGCAAAGTGAGTTTATAAGTACCCTGGCATATCATGTGAAGGAGAAGCTTTTCATGGACATAAAGTCTGTGAAGTATTTTGGGATCATGTTCGACAGCACATCTGACATATCATATACTGACCAGATGTCCAAAGTGATCAGATATATAAAAATCAACAGTGGAAAAGTTGAGGTGAAAGAAGTATTTCTACGATTATTCCCTTTAAAGGGGTGGGAAAACTGCTGATGTCATTTTGGGCATTCTTAGAAAAACCGGAAAGTGATGGACTGGGCATAATGATGTGCTGTGCTCAGGGTTATGAAAATGCTGCCACTATGGCTAGAATCCACGGAGGTGTACAAGCCATTCGTAAGGGAATGAACAAGAAAGCTATTTTTAATAGATGTGTGGATCATTCGCTTAACCTGTGCGGTCAGCACTCTTTTGCTGAAAATGCATCGTCTGACATTTTATGAAACTCTTAAGACAATGCTTTCTTTCTTTGCTGCTTCCACCCATCAATGGGATGTGTTAGCTGACCATACCGGAATTCAGTGAAAAGGCTATCAACAACACGCTGGAGTGCTCATGCGTTGCAGTTAAGCCAGTTAATGTAAAGTTCGATAAGTCTGTGGCAATGACTGAAGCACTTTGTGGTCCATATGAAAATTTGGACACAAGAGGAGCAGCGCAAGGTCCAGTTCCTGCTGTCTGTGATTTCACTTTTCTGTGCTACCTGTACTTCAGAAAGTTAATCTTACACAGCAGTACCTGCAAACTAAGGGCTTAACTCTCAACAAAGTGGCGACAAAGCTATAGGAGCTAAGACTTTCTGCATGATAAGCGCTGTCACTTAATAAAGTATGAAATTGAGCAGGCGCTTTTAAGATCAGACAAATATGGAACTGTAGAAGAGAGAAGAGTCAAGTTCAAGAGAAGGGTGGAATGAGAACAGGCAAGCGATGCCGGAGTCACGCTGCAAGAAGAAAATATGAGGGCGATGCCTGAGTGCATTGATTGCATTCATTCTGAACTCCATATCAGATCAAGAGCCATCAAGGAATTACCAGCCATGTTTGAGGCTGTTCAAGTGAAGAGTCCCATATCTGCCACTGAAGAAGAGTTAAAGGTGTCCATTCCAAAACTGACCACTTTTTATGATGAAGTATCCGAGAATGAGCTCTTAATAGCAATACTAAGGCTGAGAACACAACTGAAAACAACAGAGACTGATCTGAAAGAAGCAAAAGATTGGGCCACATTAGACGTTATGATATTCATAGCTGAATGTGACTTGGTATAATCTCTCCCAGCCCTTTAAATAAGCCTAAAATTATACCTGACGAGCTGTGTGTCTGTGGCTCCATGTGAGAGGACCTTTTCAAAGCAGAAACATAAAAAACTATTTGCGATCGACAATGAGACAACCAAGGCTTTCCAATCTGGCGATATTATCAGCTGAGAGTGAGTTGGCGAAAGGCGTTGATTTCGATGAAGTGATTCACAAGTTCTCAGCTTTGAAGGCCAAGGAAGGAAAGTTCTGGTTTAGTCAAGATGATCACTATGTGCTGAAATTCCTGTGTATCTACTCGTGTGTATTTTAATGGTATTATTAATTTCATTTATGAGCACATTTCCATATGCATTTGTCTACAACTTCCACATTATTTTGGCCGTTATTGATTTGACAAAAGTTTAACGTTAAAATGAAAATTATCTGCATGTAGTTCATAATCGTTTGTACCTCGAATTCCATTGTTTTCTTACCGAATTTTCACTCTAACCACGAGAACCTATGTAACTGTAAATATATTTAGGCTTTGCATATGATATTACAATTTAAAATTGTAATTTTAATTTTGCAAATTGTTTATGTCACTACTATTGCCATTAAGGTCAGTGTTATACGGGAACTATGAATTACGAGTAACATTAGTAAAAAAAAAACAAAAAAAAAAAAAACAATACTTAAGATTCTGTATGGTGTGGTACGGCAGGAGGTCCATGGGGGGGGGGTTACACCATGAGTTACCGTACTGGGTGACACCAACCCTAGTGACGCCGCTACTCAAAATCGAATTGCCTCACCTTTGTCTAACTGTAAACACTTTCACAAAGTTTTGTCCAGATTGGATACGAACTGTCTGGCTTGATCTTGCTTTCCTGTCTTGACGTCTGACATACTGTTCAATACATCAGCTCCTGGGATGATCCTCAACACGTCCACCAAGGTTGGCCCAAGTGGGGTCTCTCTCTCTCTCTCTCTCTGCACATCACACTTCTGACGGCGTCGTTTAATATTTTTCTTACCCATCGTTATCCTCACAATAGAAGCTTAAATATTTTTTTAAAACTTATACTCCGATAGACGACACTTCTTAATTTTGTTTTTTTATGCTCTGTTCAAGAGAGCGGCATATCTGATCATTATATCATTTTTGAACTCCATACGCATGACATGGTTTTCCATGCTTTTATAATTTTCCTGTGATTTTGCTTTCTTACACTCTAACTTTCCCAGGCTACATAGATAACGACTTTCCATGATTCATTTCAGTACGGCGATATCTTCCAGATTTGTTCCTGCCCTCGCAAGACCACATATAACAATATTTAAGCAAGAGTTAGTTTACATCATTCTTACAAATACAATCAACTCTTGTAAGAATATTCAGATCGCGTTCTTAAAATCCGTCATCTGAAAATTACTTGTAACAAAAGAATTATTTTTTTTATAAGTAGAAGTGTACGTGAAACTTTCTTGTAAGAAAAGCCTGGACTTTAATAGTGTCGGTTCATAGGTGGAACATACCGATCGAGTCAGACGCATTCGTTGATAAAACTTTAGCTCAAACAAACGCAAGAACTACTTCAAGAGCAATGAAATATTAATTTCTCTTTCTCTTATCCTTTTTAACCCTCTCCTGCATCGTTCTGAGCCTCGAGGTACGAACAGCTTTGCTAAGTAGGCAATTTCCCATTAACATTCCAGTGCCACAACCCTGGTCTGCAGTGTCTGCCCTTTAGGTTATCTTACTGAGACCTTGTTCTCACATAACCATGATGAGCAAAACATACATTTAATGCTTTAAGAGCACCACCACCATCATCGCTATCAACATCATGGTCATCAACATCATAAACCAACTTCCCACTCTAATGAGAATGGTTGTCGGTCCTTTATTATATATTCTTGCGACCATCAGATTTTTATTTTTTTTCGTTCACAAGGGACTTCTGGCTACAAGATGACAAGCAAGGCAATAAGGAGACACTGGAATTCATCTCTCAGGTTTCTTTGAAATATATCCTTTACACTGTTTCTGAACTTTGTCTTGTTTTTATTGACTCCCCCCCACATACACATATGCCTACACACTCTCTCTCTCTCTCTCTCTCTCTCGCTCTCATTGCAGTTTTGGAAGCCAGTGGGAAAACAGTCACTGCTCCTCGCAGTTCCCCTACCTCCCGGTAATCCAACGTTATTATTGACATACATCATAATCATGATCATTACTGGCCACTGAAAGTCCACTGCTAAACGTTCTCCACGAATTCCCTGACTGAGCCAATCTCTGCCAGGTATTGCCTGCAAACTTTCTCTCATGTTTCCACCTCCTGTGCATTTTTTTTCTACTACGCCTGCAGTCTCTTGAACTGAAGGTACTCAGCCTCTTGCTCCGTCGTTTATCCCATTTTTCTTGCGACATGACCTGCCTCCCCCTCTATTTCTGTTCTTTTTATAACTTATGTAATGTCTAACGTTAGTCTGCTCTCTCACGAAATTTGAGCTCTTTCTGTCTTTCAGAGATATTCCCAACATTGACCTTTCCATTGTTCTTCGAGAACAGATTAGTTAGTTTTCCACAGATTAGTTTGTGTTCCATTCATTTTGTCAGTATCGAAATCTCACAACCGTGCATCACATCTGAGATTATACATCCTCTGTGTACTTTTTATTCTCGTTAATTCTGGAAAGCTACTTTTCGTAATGTCTGTATGTCAATTGTAATGCCTTTTTTTGTTTTTGTTTTCAAGGTCTTTTGTTTGCTCTATTATTTGTTCCAAGTAATTGTACTCCTGAACTTCTCCAAGATTTTTTATTTATTTATTTCGATGATGCTCTATGATGCATTTGGATTAAACATTAGTTTTGCTGCCGTTCATCTTCAGTCCTAATATGAAACTTTATATAGGTCATTTAACATTTCTTGCAGTTTCTCTACTGTTTAGGAGATTGGGACAATGTCATGTGCAGATCTTTAACGGTTTAAGTTTTCTCCACCTATGATTATTCCTTTGTTCTCCCATCCAGGCTTGCTGATAATGTTTTTAAAGCATGCTGTTCATATTTTTCGTGAATTTTGTCTCCCTAAGGCACGCCTCTGTCAGTCTTATTCGTTTTCTGAGTCTTAATGTAACTAAACCGTACCAGATCCTTCTTTGTCTATGTGTTCGAGCAGCTTTACAATGTTCTCGTCTACTCCATGTTCTCGCGATGATTTCACGATTTGTGTGTGCTCCACAGAGTCAAAAAGCCTATTTGTAATTGAAGAAAATTATGCACAGAGGTTTATTTCATTCTTTTTTTTTTTACTTTTAGTTAGCTGATTCATTTTATGTGGATGATCATCAGTTGATTACCCGCTTAAAAATCCAGCCTCCTCAGGAAGTTTTTTTTTTTTTTTTTCTCTCAAAATTTGCTGTATTTCTGTTCGTAAGGACTAGTGAAGAATCTGTAAGGAACCGATAAGAAGCTAACAGGTCGATAGTTTTTAAGATCTTTAGAGTCGCGTTTCTTGTTATCAAAGTAACTGTTGCGTTACACCATGCATGGGGTATTCTTATCTTCCTTATACACTGGATAAACAAGCGGGCGATCTCTCTCTCTCTTTTTTTTTTTTTTTTTTTTTTTTTTACTTCTGCATCCAACAGTAAATCTGCTATTTTTCCATCTTTTATAAGAAAAGTTTACTCTGTCTGATGTGGCTTTGGTATTTCGGTTGTGTTAACCGAACAGTTAACTGTTGTTTTTGTCCTCTTTGATGCATACAGTTCTTTGTCAAATTATTCAACTCTATTTACCATCTTCTCTCTGCACTTGATGACTTCATCATTTCTGTCTTTCAGTGATATACTGTAATTTGTTGCTTCCCTAGTGAGGTTTCACTTCATATCTGTTTCATACATTATTTTCTTTTTTGATGGATTTTTTGATCTGCTTCATGCTTCTCTTTCATTTTTTCTCTCTGTCTTTTGTTGATAATCTTATTTAATACTGCTTATTGAATTTCACCTCTCTGTCTTTTGTTCTATCTATCTATCTATCTATTGCCAGAGGCCTCAATCCCGTTTGGGGTGGCCACAAACAAATCGCCTCCAAGTCGCCCTGTCCCCCGCCATTTCACTGCCCTGCTCCCAACTCACACCCCCCTCTCTCATATACCTCTCCACCCCATCCCTCCATCTCATCCTCGGCCTCCCCCTCCCTCTTCCCCCCTCCACCTCACTCACATACACTCTCTTCGTCAGTCTTTCACCCTCCATCCTCTCCACATGGCCAAACCACCTCAGTGTGTTCCTCATAACGCTTCCTATCACATCCACATCCACACCACAACGTTCCTTTATATCCTCATTCGTCAGCCTGTCTCTCCACGTGACTCCACAGGCTCCTCTTAAATAACTCATTTCCACTGCTCTCACTCTTGACTTGTGTCCTTCCAACAATGTCCAAGCTTCACTTCCGTACGTTAGAGTTGGTATCACAATACTGTCACGTAGCAACTTTTTCACTTCCATGCTCACTTCCCTGTTTCTTATCACTGCTTTCAAGAAACCAGCAACCTTTCTTCCCTGCTGTACCCTTTCAAGCACTTCACCCTCCAAACCTCCATCCTTACTCATCACACTACCCAAATACTTAAAGGTACTCACATTTTCCAATTCCTCACCATCCAATCTCGCTGTACATTCACTAACTTCACCTCTCTCAAAGACCATCACTTTACTCTTCCCTACATTCACCTTTAGGTTCCGTTTCTTACACACTCTCTCAAACTCATCCACCAAGCCTTGCAGCTCCCCTTCGTCTTCACTCAACAACACAGTATCATCTGCAAACAACAGTACAGGGAGTTTCCAAACACTATCCACTCTCACCAGGGCCACTCCAACATCCACTACCCTACCTTGTACCTCTTTTATTACCCCATCCATGTACAGATTGAACAGCCATGGAGACATGACACATCCCTGTTTCAAACCAACTTTCAAGGAGAAAAATTCACTTAGTTCACCATACACACGCACTGCAGCCTTCGCACCATCGTACATACTCTTCACAGCATTCAACAACTTCCCATCTACTTCATATATTCTTAACACTTTCCACAATCCTTGTCTATCCACCCTGTCATATGCTTTCTCCAAATCCATGAAAGCCGCATACAACTTCTTTCCCTTCTCTAGAAACTTTTCCACTAAAGATCTAAGAATGAATATCTGATCTACACAACCTCTTCCCTTCCTAAAGATTCCCTGTTCTTCTCCAACTAATTTCTCTGTTCTTTCTCTAACTCTGTCTATAAGTATCCTACCATACACTTTTCCTATTATACTAAGAAGACAAATGCCCCTATGATTACCACACGCTTCTTTTTCCCCTTTTCCTTTGTACAAGGGAACAATTATACCTGACTTCCAATCCTCCGGGACTCTACCTTCCTCCCAGGCCAATCTGCACATCTTCCACATCCATTCTACTACTATCTCTCCCCCATGCTTCAGCATTTCACCACACACTCCATCAATTCCTGGGGCTTTCCCCGATTTAACTTTCTTCATTGCTTCCACAACTTCTATCCTACTGATTTCTTCCTGTCTTCTCACCTCCCTCCTTCTCCCAGCCATTCCCCAGCCACTTATACCCGCATTACTTCCATCATCTACGTTCAACAATTCCTTAAAGTGTTCTCTCCATCTGCTCACTTTTTCTCCCTTCTCCACTAGTAATCTACCATTTTTATCTTTCACTCCCCTGCTAACTTCACTTCCACCCTGTCTTACTCTTTTCACTTCTCTCCAGAACATTTTCTTACAGTCCCTCCACTTTACACTCAAATTCCTTCCAAATTCCTCATCCACTCTCTTCTTACTCTCTCTTACTAATCTTTTCACCTCTCTCTTCCTTTCCACATATAATTCTCTCTTGCGCCTCTCAACTTCTTCCACGCCCCTATTTCTCATCCATTCATTGTATGCTTTCTTCTTTTGTGCCACAGCCTGTTTCACCTCTTCAGTCCACCACGCTGTTCCTTGCACCCCCTTCCGTCTTCTCTTCCTTCCACCCACCACATCACATGCTGCACATATTTCTTCTGTAAATATCTTACACATACGTTCCACGTCTCCCATCTGCTCCAATTCATATTTGCCCAATCGTTCCTCCACTTCTCTCTTATACTCTGCCGTTTTCTCATCCTCTTGTAACCTTTCCACTCTCCTTGCAACTACTCCTTCCTCTCGTCTTTCCCTTCTTCTATTCCTCCATCTTACTTGCATCCTAATTCTGGCCACCACCAAGTAGTGGTCAGAAAGTCCACTCCCCCAACCTCTATACACTCTTGCATCCTTTACACATCTTCGCATCCTTTCATCCACACACACATAATCAATCATTGCCTTCCTTTCATTCAGTTCACCACCCACCCTTCTCATCACTCGCCATGTATACCTGTGGATCATTTTATGCCTGAAGAGGGTATTGGCTATCACCAACCCCCTCCCAGCACAAATGTCCACTAACGCACTCCCATTCTCATCTATCTCAGCAGACACACCCCACTCACCAACTATTCCATCCACCTTCACATTCCCAACTTTACCATTCATATCACCAATCAAAAACACTCTCTCATTCCTTCCAAACTTTTCCATGCACACTTCCACATTTGTCCAGAACTCTTCTGTCTCTCTTCTAGTACGATCTTGTGTTGGCGTATACACACACACAATCGCCCACATTTGTATTCCAACTTTCAACTTTACCCACACAATCCTTGACCCAACTGATCCATACTGTCTTATGCTCTTCTTCCATCTTTTACTCACAACTATACACACTCCTTCCTTTGCCCTCTCATTCTCATCTACTCCTGCACATATACCCCATCCATACTCCCATTCTCTCACACTTTCTCCTCTCCATTTTTTTTCAGTTATTCCACACACATCCACTTTCGCATCCTCAAGCACCTGGACAATCTCTCTCTCTTTCACCTCATCATTCGCTCCTCTTACATTCCATGTACTCATTACCAAGTCCTTTGTCCGGTCCTGGGTCGTCATCATTTGGTCAGTCCTTGTCCGAGGCTTCTTGTTTGTTTTTATTAGTTAGTTGTTTTCCGGGGAGGGGCACTAACCCTCCGCCAACCCTTTTAGTCGCCTTTTACGACAAGCAGGGATACTGGGGTATTTCAGATGGTAGGGGGATGAATATAGTTTTGAATGGTGAGTTGCTTGAGAAGGTAGAGTGTTTTGAATATTTAGGGTCACATGTTGCTGTGGATGGAAGAATAGATGCAGAAGTGAAGTTTAGAATGAATGAAGTAGGTAAGGTGCTGGGAGGAATGAAAAAGGTGTATAGATGTCGTTCGCTTAGAATAGATGTAAAGAAAAGGCTGCAGAGGGTGTTGTGGTACCGACTGCGTTAGATGGGGCTGAAACATGGAATATGGGTGTAGCAGAGAGGAAAAGTTTGAATGCAATGGAGATGAGGTGTCTGAGAAATATGTGTGAAGTGACGCGTATGGATCAAGTGCAAAATGATGAAGTGCGAAGGAGAACTGGAGTTGTTCGGGAGATGGCTGGTAGAGTTGAGCAGAGGGTGTTGCGATGGTTTGGGCATATGGAGAGAATGGATAATGAGCGACTGGTGAAAAAGACAACTATATCTGATGTGAGAAGTGTAAGGCTGAGAGTGAGACCATGAATAGGATGGATGGACAGTGTGAAGAGAGCGCTGGATGCGAGAGGGATGTCTGTTGAACAAGGAAGAGTGGCTGTGCGTGACAGAAATAAATGGAGAGAAATTGTGAATGAATAAATAATGACGCAGCCCTGAGGGGATCTTCTCCCGCATTTGGTCTGATCAGCTAGTCAGGTTAGGTGCGGGTAAGGGGATGGGTCTATTATGATGTGGCAGGGGTAAACCAGCTCTGCTGTCGGGTCCTGCTGCGGATGTCACTAATTGCACTGCGCAGTTGACCCTTGTGCGGTGTGGTGCGGTGTGGGTCTGTCCCTTCTCCCCTTTGGGGCTAAGATGCGAATGAATGTCTTTGAATGGATGAGTAAATGGGGAGTGTGTCATCCTGTCTCGGCTACCTCCCTTTCCTTGGGGGAAGCAGCCTAGGTATATAGATAGATAGATAGTATTTCACCTATCTGTGTTTTTACTCGCATCTCCTTTCGTCTGTTCATGAGATCGAGAATGGTTATTAATACTTGTTGGCTTTGATTGCTTTAGTTTACCTACTACCTCCGCTGATTCCCTTAACTTTCTTTTTAGTCTACCGTTCAACTCATCAGTGTCGCGGTCTGCACAGCTTATAGCCTTAAATCTGTTCATTATTTCTAAGTAAAACGCGGCATTGATTACGCCAAGTTTTGGAGGCATACCCTATTTATTTTCAATCAGCTTTTTCTTTCACCTCTCATAAGTTATTAAAGTTGGCTGTGCAACGCAACATTCTATGGTCACTCCCTATATTTACTTGTTGCTGTGACATTAGTGATCGTAATGTTATTTGGTATAATGAAGTCGATTTCATTCTTCCTTTCTCCCATTGGGCTTCTTTAGGCACAGTTGCGGACATATCAAACAGAAAACCCCATCCACCTGCGAGGTGGTGTTATGCTTTCCGCATCTGGTAACACTGACATGTACGGAACTTCACCAGGTTTCGTTCGGTTGCTGTGATCACTGCCAGTGTGCGCAGTTATTGGTGGTATATAAACAATGTCCCGCCTGGCAATATACTGAAAATAACGTTTTGTGAATACTGAAATAAAATAATTTCACAGCATATATATATTCGTATTTTATTCACTTGAAACCCACAGGTTTCGTCAGTGTGACTTTCGTCAAACATTATATTACGAACCATACAACATTTACCGACGGGCAGGATATAAGTTATAATAACATCTGCATTCCTGCACCTGTCATAATAATCACAAAAGTACCGTGACCCCCTCCTTCCTGACCGTGAACCTGAATTTGCTAAATCTCTTTAATAGACATAATTTCATAAAAGGTGGCGCCACAGAAGAAGGCAGGGCGTGGCGCCTGGGAGACAGGAGGAGGGGACAATAGTAGTCTGGCTGGAGGGTGGGGGTAGGGGTTCTACAGGAGACGAGTGGTGGGGTAGGGTAGAGTGAACTGTGGCAGGGAACTTGGATGGGATGGACAAGTTGTCCGCTGATGGCGTGGTGCCACATTACCTATAGTTTAACGTTGATTATGGAATTTCATAGTCAAGCCGTTAAACGTTATGCGACTTTGGCACGTTACGCAGTCTACCAGCATGTTCTGTTATATTGTCTATAGGACGACCCATTCCACACACACGGGGTGGCATATTACACAAACCTTGCATTATTAGTTTATGGTGACGAATATGTCATCACAGGGTGATATATGAAACGCTCCTAGAATGTTTGTCTGATGTCACACCTGTTTTCATCGCGACTGAGAGCTATTGTTGCGTTTACGTAGTAACATCATGGATAACTATGATATCGAAAGCAGAGGAGGGGGAAGGGGGAATTTTCTCTTGCCACAATAAATAATAGTTAACAGTAGTGATTCGTGCCTGTGGTTCTCGTTAATACCTGTATGGCACCAATGGAAACGAAAACGTGATTTGCTAGGGGGGATTTGACTGGGTCCCAGAAAATAGGTGGCGATACTGGGGTGAGCTAATACGTGTATTACATGATCTTTATGTCGGACTATTGTAAACCTTATACTGATGGGTAAATCGTGGTATGAAGGACGTGTAACTGTTAAGCAGTCTGATTCACAACCTCAGTATCCAGTTCACTGTCCACCCCTCCCTCTTCCCGACAACCTGTGTGCACTCATGTGTACTGATGGGAAGGGGAGATGGCCGTAACTACTGTTACACCAGGAACTGCGGATCATATGTTTATACATCAACGACAGTGATTTACCTGTCTTCTTTAATGGATTGCAAAATACACCGTTAATCAGCCAGGGCAACAGCTTCATGTTAGGACACTGCCGAGATGTGTGGCTCAGTAGTTGTTCGCCTTGAACAGAGGAATGGTCCTCGTATTTATTTTTATACTGTCATTATCATACTACGTGAACCTAGCTCGGTTGTTTAGCATAACAAAAAATACTGCAGATAAAGTGTGTGTATGCATTACTACAGGCGATTTCTGTAATTAATGGTATAGTTGATATAATATGCATATGTTCAAACTGGATAATTGTAGACATAAACCTTGTTCCACCATTAATGGCTTGAGGATTTGTGAAGGACTGCTTGTGGCATACGACGGCTGCTCAGGATAAACCTAAGTATAAATAATAACCATTGGCAAGTTGTAAAATCAACAACCAAACATGGCATATAGGATTCTTGATCATAATAGTTTTTGTTCACTACTGTGTTAATCGTATAGAAAAAAAAAAAAAAAAGATTCCATGCAATTGGGTTACAACATGGAGCAAGGAAACAGCGAATATTGTTAAATCTTAAAGCAACGTGAAGAAATTGCAACCTGACGCTGACTTTGGAGATATCTGAGTGGGAACAGGACGAAACGGACGACCCACGGCTCACTACACCTGTACTTAGCCTACAGTGCTGATTTGTATGAAGTCGTGTGGACATCCAACTAATTATATGAACACTCTTTATTTACTACGAAATCTTATTCTCTCGCGATGCCATTCCTAATGCTGTATAACCAACTATTCTATAATTGTAATTTTATTACTCATCATTATAACATATACCAGTATTTTATATTTTTCTTATGTATATACATTAATTTTGTTAAATATCTCCACATTAACTAGTACTTTTATTATTAGTATGGTATATTGTCAAAATAATTTTCTTATCATTATCTTGTAATATCAGTGTTATTATTTGCATAGCCTTGTATTTACCTTTACATGTCGGGAGACATGCTATTTACCCTGGGGAAGACAAATGTAAGCTAGCGGATGTTTCCTGCTTAGTCGTAACGATTTCGAGGCTGCCGCAATAAGATGAATTGGCCTCTGGCCAATATCTGCAGCTTCAGGAAGGGAACGGTGAAAAGACTGCTTCATGAGTACACAGCTGACAATTCCATAACTCAGCATAACGTCATGGCATTGGGTAAGAATGGAAACTCACGTCCCTCCGAATGATTTTACGAGAGACAGAGAACTATTAGACTCCGAGAGTGTAACAGAACTCTCTGCCAGTAAAGTATCCAGTAGTGGTAAAGAGTCTTTCAGAATAATATAAATTCCTAATGGTATATCTACGGACTTACTTTCCACAATTAACAAAAACTCGTAGAATCACTAGTGCCCTAAGTGAAAAACCAGCTGCGAATGTGACTGGTGTATACTGGAGACAATGTTATCATAAAATCTATGTGTGTGTGTGTGTGTGTGTGTGTGTGTTAAGTACTTAATTACTTTTACTAATGACGCAGTTTGTTTAAGTCTTCGCACACTTATCACTACGATTTTCTTGTGAAAAGATAAAGTTAACTTAAAATTACTACCCAAAACACTGGCTTGCCATACGCATGCACTCATGCTGGGGCTACATTTAATTCGTTAATGAATGTAATATCCTCGGAAATAATGTAGTTGCTCCATCACTTACTGGACTAACATAAGCCCAGCGAAATGCAATTATCTTAATTTTTTCCTCCCAGTGTAATTCTTATGGCGAATTAAGTCTTCAGCATCACGCACTCAGTGCTTCGCGGACTTCGTTTTGAGCAAAAGGGTTTTAGAGTTTACATAATGTCAGTACGAGAGAATTCCCCTCAGCTAAATATGATAGCGTGGCAGTAGCAAGAACAGCATAAATAGGACGTCGTGATATTGAAAATCCTAATAAATAACTGTTTATATCTCTTTCACTTCAAGCACTCCCCCTTTAAAGTGAATATAGTCATCTTCCCACGGTGGCAATGACATAGCTAAGCGATTCCATTCCCTGGTAATGCAAACGCCTCTCAGCTCCATCCCCATCCCCTGACAGGTGCATGGTGGACTGTTGCAGCTGATAACTTCAACCTACTGTACAGTCTGTTGGGTTTACATTCAGATGAACCTGGGGTTACAGCTGCTATTCACCCACTTGAAAATTTACTGAAGTAGGTTTTAATGGAGATCTAGCTCCTGCACCCTGGTGTAATGACAGAACTAGACACAAACAGCAGCCCTACTCCATCGAACCTTTGAGTGAAATCAAATACCTATCGACAACAACAGTTTGCATGTTTTCACATGCAACTTGGACCAGCGTTTTAGAAAAGTGTTTAAGAAAATATAAGAGAGAGAGAGAAAGAAAGAAAAAAAAAACAGATTTGGTTAGTTCTTGTAATGTAAATTTTTCATGCATAATAACCATCACTTATATACATATTTATTTACACAGCTACTAATATTATTATATATCTATATATCTAGTCCCAGACCCCTTAATCCCGTAAGGAGTGGCCACAAACAAATCGCCTCCATGTCACCCTGTCCCCCGCCATTTCACTGCCCTGCTCTAAGCTCACACCTCCCACTCTAATCAACCTCTCCACTCCATCCCTCCATCTCATCCTTGGCCTCCCCCTTCCTCTGCCCCCCTCCATCTCACTCATATACACTCTCCTAGTCAGTCTCTCATCCACTCCACATGGCTAAACCGCTTCAGTGAAACACACTGTCCACATTCACAAGGTTCCTATTGTTCCTCATTTATCAGTCTGTCTTTCCATATGTCTCCACATGCTCCTCTCAAATAACTCATTTCCACTGCTCTCACTCTTGACTTGTGTCCCGTCAATAAGGTCCAAGCTTCACTTCCATACGTTAGAGTTGGTATCACAACACTGTCATGCAGTAATATTTTCACGTCTTTGCTCACTTCTCTGTTTGCTATCACTGCTGTTGTACCATTTCAAGCACTTCACCCACTAAACTTCCATCTTTACTCATCACACTACCCAAGCACTTAAACGCATTCACACTTTCCATTTCCTCCTCATCCAACCTCCCTGTACTGTACATTTAGCAACTTCATTTCTCTCGAAGACCATAACTTTACTCTTTCCTACATTCACCTTTAGACTCCGTTTCTTAAACACTCCCAGAATCATTCACCAAGCCTTGCAGCTCCCCTTCGTCTCCACTTAACAACACAGTATCATCTGCAAACAACAGTACAGTGAGTTTCCATCAAGGTTGTATCAAAAACCTTTTTTTTAGAGGTCAAATACAAATACAAATATTTTGAAGTTATATTACAAAAATACAAACACAAATACTTTTATTCCCAAATTCAAAAATACAGTTACAAATATAAATACCTATATATCAGAATTATATTTTATCATCATTAATGCACGGAAATTTTCAGAAATTGTCTGTACGTAACAACACGTAAAACAATATTAAGAAATACTAATACAAATATAAAATGCTTTCCTTTCCTTCTGGGTGCCAAAATAAAATTACAAATACAAAACATTTTGATAATGTATTTAAATATACCTCAAATAAAAACACAATTGTATTTGATCTACCTCTGGTTTCCACACACTGCCCTCTCTCATTAAGGCCGCTCCAACATCCACTGCGCTACTTTGTATCTCTCTTTATTACCCCATCCATATACTGATTGAACAACCATGGAGACATGACACATCTCTGTTTAAATCCAGCCTTCAGATAGAAAAAATCACTTATTTCACCGTCCACATGAAATGCAGCCTTAGCACTCTCATACATACTCCCCACGGCATTCAACAACTTCCCATTTACTCCATATATTCTTAATACTTTCTACAATCCTTGTCTATCCACCCTGTCACATGCTTTCTCCAAATCCATGAAGGTTGCATACAACTTCTTTCCCTTCTCTAAAAACTTTTCCACTAAAGACCTAAGTATGAATATCTGATCTACACAACCTCTCCCCTTCCTAAAACCACCCTGTCCTTCTCCAACTAATTCATCTGTTATTTCCTTAACCCTGTCAATAAGTATCCAACCATATACTTTTCTATTACACTAATAAGACAAATGCCCCAGTGATTACAATACACTTCTTTTTGCCCTTTTCCTTTGAACAGAGGAATAATTATACTTGACTTTCAGTCCTCCGGGACTTTACCTTCCTCCCAGGCATAGCTGCACATCTTCCACATCCATTCTACTACTATCTCTCCCCCCATGCTTCAGCATTTCACCACACACTCCATCAATTCCTGGGGCTTTCCCCATTTTGACTTTCTTCGTTGCTTCCACAACTTGATTTCTACTGATTTCCTCCTCTCTTCTCACATCCCTCCTTCTCCCAGCCATTCCCTAGCCACTTACACTCGCATTACTCTCATTCTCTATGTTCAATCATTCCTTGTAGTGTTCTCTCCATCTGCTCACTTTTTCTCCCTTCTTCACAAGTAATCTACCATTTTTGTCTTTCACTCCCCAGCTAACATCTATAACACCCTGTTTAACTCTCTTTAAATCTTTCCAGAACCTTTTTTTTTTTTTTTTACATTCCCTCCAATTTCCATTCAAACTCATTCCAAAATCCTCATCCACTCTCTTCTTACTCTCTCTTACTAATCTTTTCACCTCTCTCTTCCTCTCTTCATATAACTCTCTCTTCCGTCTCACAACTTCCACTACACCCCTGTTTCTCATCCACTCACTATATGCTTTCTTCTTTTGTGCCACAGCCTTTCTCACCTATTCATTCCACTATGTTGTTTTTTGCACCCCCTCTTGTCTTCTCTTCATCCCATACACCACCTCACATGCTGCACAAATTTCTCCTGTGACTGTCTTCCACACACCTTCCGCATCCCCCATCTGCTCCAAATCATATTTACCCATTTGCCCAACCACTTCTAATATTCTAACTTTTTATCCATCATCTTGTAACCTTTCTACCCTCTTTGTATGAACTACTTCCTCCTGTCCTTCCCTTCTTTTATTCCTCCATTTCATTTGAACCTTGACTTTCACCACTACCAAGTGGTAGTCAGGAAGTCCACTCCACCAACCTCTATATGTTCTTGCATCCATTAAACACCTTCTTATTCTATCATCCAAACACACATAACCAGTCATTGCCTTCTGTTCAATCATTTCACAACCCACTCTTCTCATCACTCGCCACGTATACATGTGGATTATTTTGTGTCTGAAGAAGGTATTGGCTATCACCAATCCCCTCCCTGCACAAATGTCCTCTAGAGCACTACCCCTGTCATCCACTTCTGCAGGCACACCCCACACACCAACTACTCCATCGACCTTCACATTCCCTACTTTTCCATTCACACCTCCAATCAAAAACATTCTCTCATTCCTTTCAAACTTTTCAATTCATGCTTCCACATTTATTCAGAACTCTTCTTTCACTCTGCTTGCACGATCTTGCGTTGGCGCGCGCGCACACACACACACACACACACACACACACACACACACACACACACACACACACACACACACACACACACACACACACACACACACACACACACACACACACACACACACACACACACACACACACACACACACACACACACACACACATATGTAGTCCAACTTTTTTTCTTACCCACACAATCCTTGAGCCAACTGATCCATACTCTCTTATATTCTCCTTCCATCTCTTGCACACAACAATACACACTCCTTTTGCCCCCTAATTCTCACACACTCCCCAGCATATACCTCGTCCATACTCCCAGTCTCTCACACTCTCACCTCTCCAATTGTTTTAGTTAATCCAAGTATATCCACTTTTGCACCCTCAAGCACCTGGACATTCTCTCTTTCACCTCATCATTTGCACTCCTTACATTCCTTGTCGCAGTCAGTACTATGTCTTTTGTTCGGTCCTTAGTCGTCATCTGTTGGTCAGTCCTGGTCCGAGGCTTCTTGTTCGTATTTTCAGTTAGTTGTTTTCCGTGGAAGGGCACTAACCCTCCGCCAACCCACATGTTGTCACGTAGGAAACACGTGTTGTTTAGTTATAAGGTTACCACCCAGCATTGTAAATGATATCCTGATTCACAGGAAATCATTCGGCTTGCCACTCAGTATAGAGTTACCCTAAAAACAGAGTACCACTACACTATTATTATTATTATTATTATTATTATTATCTCTGGTAACAGAAAGGAATACCTTGCTACCATAAGTAGGATTAAAAAAAAGGTATATCGGGGGCAAAATCCGAGTCTCGAAATTTAACGTAGCGAAGCAGTTGAGGAGGGGAAAAAGGGATATCCTAGGCGAGCAGTGTGTGGGGAATGATGAGGAAATTGTAGTGGCGGACAGTGAGGATATTAAAGACGCCTGGAGAGGGCATTATAACCAGTTGCTAAGCGAGGAGACTGACTGAAGCAAGGAAGGTTTGTCATAGGATCTAGTGTTTGGCCCTTGGCCTTTGATTGATGCTGCTGCTGTGAGCAGGACAATAGACAGGATGCAGATGGGGAAAGCAGCAGCTGTGTTTGGGTTGACTGCTGAAATGCTGAATACTTCAGGATATAAAGGTGTGGGGTTACTTACTGATTTCACAAATACGATAACATATGAGCTTGTTGTCACAGATGACTGGCTGAGGAGGGTGATTGTAAATGTGTATAAAGGGGAGGGTGATGCCCTGGAAAGAGGATATTATAGAGGCATAAAAGTTTTAGACCAGACAGTGAAGTTAATGGTGAGTGTCCTAGAAAGTATGATTAGAGAATGAGTGAATAATGATGAGATGCAGTTTGAGCTTATGGCAGACAAGGAGACCACTGATGCCATATTCATAGTTCTCCAGCTGCAATAACAACATATATAGGCTCACATCCAGGTTAGAGTGAATGGTGATTTGAGTGATAACTTCTTCGTGAATGTTGGCGTTCATCAGAGGTTAGTCTTGAGCCCCTTACTGATTGTCATGGTGCTTGAAGGGATCTCACGTGTCTTCGGAAATGGACTCCCATGAGAGCTTGTATGCTGATGACTTGGTGTTGATTGTAGAGAATGAAAGGGAGACAGAGGAAATATTTAGTATGTGGAAGGACAGAATGAGCCACAAGAGTTTGTGAGTAAACGTGAAAAACAAAAAACAAAACAAACAAATGTGATGATATTCAGGGTAGATGGCGTACTGTCAAAGCAGGAGAGAGGCCATGTGCTGTTTGCCACAAGGGTGTGGGAAGTAACTCCATGCTGTGCAGTATTTGTTACGAGCGAAGGCGAAGCCCTCGCGAGTCTCTAGTCAAGTAGTAACATTTTCTCACAAATGAGCTCCCCAACCCGGCCTAGCCCTACCCGGCCCAACGGTAACATTTTTGAAAAGCTTATATCTCAGCAACCATAGGGCTAATCACTGTATGGTTTGCACCACATGATTGCCCCATTCTTTGAGATTTGTTTTTGACAGGTTTCATCACACCCTGGCGGTGCACGTGGCAGGTGATGCGCGCCAAGTGCAGCATGTCAAGAATCTTCAAAAGAGGGCCACATGTCAGACGGTTTGTTGTAAAGGCATGAAACTTGGCAGGTAGATAGCCATCAATCGACTGTAGGCATCCTTGGGGTGTAAGGTGATATTTCAATGCTTTCGGATTTAAATGGCTTCAGTCATACCTCGCCGACAAAGGCGTTTTACTTATTATAAGTGAGTGTTAAAGAGATGTAGTGGTATTTCAGATAGAATGCGAGATAATGCTGATTTCGTGTAAGCGGTGTGTCGGGGAGGGCATATAGAGATTGTCAGGCACAAAAGGACAGGTCTTGCTGGTGATTCTTTTAAGGAAGTGGAAGAGTTATGTTATTTGAGGGACATGTTATATGCTGGAGGTCGAGTTGGAGCTAGCTCTGTAGCTATGGTAAGGAGTGATTAGAAGAACTTCAGGGAGTCGTTGCGTCTCCTGAGATTAAGAGACCTCTCCCTCCGTGCATGTGAGAGTCCGTGCATGTGAGCGGATGTTGTGCCGTATGGTAATGAGGCCTGGGCAATAAAGGAAGAATATATTTGTAGGCTCAAATGTGCACAACTTAAAATGATTAGATGGATGTGCAGTGCATTCTTGAATGCGAGGCCTAGTGGATGCTAGGTTTACAACTGTAGAGTTGAGAGGGAGGATGAGACTGGAATATATTGATGCTGTGTTGAGGGGGTATAGATTGAGATGGTTTTGGTATTTTGAGAGGATAAAGGATGATAATTGCGTGTGGAAAAAGAAAAGTGTGAACCTCGAGGGTAGGGTTGCGAGAGGCAAAATAAAAAAGACCTGAGGCAAAGCGATAGATTGTGACATCAGGGATAGGGGACTGGATAGGGAGGCTGCCAAAGATCGAACAGTGTGGAAAGCAGCCATTAGGTGCCCAAGGCCGATGCATGCAAGCATGTTGTCGCCTTTCTAAAAGATAAGAACGATTCGATTAATATTATTATTATCTGTTACTTCTATTATTATTATTATTATTATTATTATTATTGCCAGAGCGATAGCGATGCTGGTATTGTTTTCAGTTTGTCTGACTGTCTATGTGTCAGCACGATAACTTCGCAGTCGCTCAAAATATCATTACAAAATTTTACAGGTGTGTATTAGGGATGAAAATCTCGGACGAGTTCGAAATTGGTGAAAGTAAGTCAAGGTCAAACTCGTATTTCAAGCCACTCTAGATATGTATCAGCTCGCGGTTGGTGTAATTACCCCTTTGGGGAGGCCTCTAGTTATTATTATTATTATTATTATTATTATTATTATTAATATTATTATTATTATTATTGTTATTATTATTGTAATTTTTATAATAATAATAATATAATAATAATAATAATAATAATAATAATAATTATTATTATTATTATTATTATTATTATCTTTCATAGTAGTAGTAGTAGTAGTAGTAGTAGCAGTAGTAGTAGTTCTTGATCTTGTTGTTGTACTAGTAGTAACATTAATAGTAATGTCCCATAGGCTAAACTAAAATTTTCAGTCATTAACATTAATTTTCGCAACACAAACATATTGTCAGGTATTGACAGAGTGAATGCATATGATTCCTAAAATGCATTTGACTTCTTTAATAGGGTTATATGTGTGGTAGCTAATCCTGTGAGGCTAAAAGTGATAAGACAGGACAGTAGCAGAATCCCTCTTTTCCTCATTTATTCACCTAATCTAACGAATGGTATTTGAGACAACGAGGCACTATATACGTAGTTCCACTGCTGGTGATGTCATGGACTACATGAGGGAAGCTTCCCTCTGGTGGATTGCAATGCATACAGCACTGCAATAGCAGTATTGTTGAAACTGATGGCGAGAGGGGACAAGGATAAAGAGAGTAAAGGAGGACGGAGGGGGGAAATGCAGAAAAAGAGATGGAGTGAGGGGAAGAGAAGAGAGTTGACAGAAAGGAAGGGCCAGGGCAGGGCATAGAAGTCAAAGAGGAAAAGGTTAAAATATCTCAGAATATTAAATATTTTAGAATCGGAAAAGGTGGTGGTGCTAATGGAGGAACAAAGAAAGGGAGACAAGAAACGGTGCTTAGGCACAGCAAACCCGTCTCCGGCAGTCATTTTAGTGCTGACGCATAAACACAACAGGATATCTAGTCAAAGATGTCACATATTAAAATTGGAGTAAATCGTGTGGAAATTGACGATTTTATGCCCAATTGAAATTTTAGATCCGACCCACCTGACATTGATCCCCCTACTCTCAACTAGGGGGTGAATCCCTGATGTAATGAGGCAAATTATGGGATGCAGATTTGAAAGATCCACATTTACGTTTAGGTTTCATGTCGATATGACGAATTTGAAATGAATTTTGACAAAAAAAAAAAAAAAAAAAAAAAAAAGGATTTTGATATTTTACATTTTGTGGGCCTACAGCCTGGACCTTGGTACAATTTGGCCCTACGTTTAATCATGTGATCAGAAGGTCATAGCCCATCATCCCTGTAATTTTTTGTCACAGTCGCACCAGTAGTTGTCGCATAAAGTTGTTAGCAGATAGGCGGACAAACAGACAAACGGAATAAAAACAATACCCGTCCCCGACCCCCTCCGGGACGAGGACGGGCAAACACAAGCAGATTGGAATTTGAAAGTGAGGAAAACAGAGGAGCAAAATAAGGATAAGCGAAGGAAGTGTTGGAGAGAAAGTCAGGAATTCTGAATAAAGGAAAAGAGAGGAAGATAAAACGGAAGCAGGATAACTGCCACATATCGAGGATAGAAGGATTATTGAGCGTGTGAACAAGAGGGGTGGAAAATAATACATTAAGAGAAACGTTTAAGGATAGAAGCAACAGTTGCGAGCAGAAGTATGTCATTTGTCAATATCTGCTTCTGGTCTGCAAATATATGTATCAGGTACAGTAGTGTTTGAAAAAAGCTTACAGAACAGACAAATGAGATGGCATGTTCGAACCGAGGTTGTCTCGTATTGTAACACCTTTACAGTGTGAAAAGACCTCATGCCTTCTCTGGGAATCTGACATCTAGTGGTTATCTGCCAGACTTAAGGTAGTTATCCATTAGTCTTGTGATTCGGGTGGGTGCTCTGGATGAAAAGTCATTTTATTAACCAAAAAAAATTAAAACGGCGTTCGAGTTAGTAGGCACAGGTGCATGTTTAATAGTTTTCAAGATGACCGGCTCAGAAATAATGGCGAGAGTCGATAGTAACCTGAGCTGGTAACAAGAACTAGAACAGTACCAAAAAGAAACAGAGGAAATGGGGTTCTCTTGGAATAAGTAGTATCATACTTATAAATGAAATCCAGGAATTAGACTACTGCACATTCCATTATCTTAAATTTGTGTTTAAGTTTGGTCGTGCGTGATTACATTTGCGATCAATTTTGAACATTTTTGTTATCTCTGTACATTGATTATGTTTGTGTCAAGGGTTATTCTCTCTCTCTCTCTCTCTCTCTCTCTCTAAAAAAAAAAAAAAAAAAAAAAATCCAAGTGAAAGTGCTCGGACAATAATTTTGAAATTTATTTCTGAGTTGAAGTCACCTAAAAGGCACTAGGAAAAATGCAGAGAAAAATGAAAATCCATCTGGCAGGCTGTAAAGGAAAGCAATTACTTTTCACAGCGCTGGAAACTGATATGAAGTGGCTGATTTTTGTAACGTTGATATTAATGGAGATGAGTCAGCTACAGTGCAGTGTGTGTGTGTGTGTGTGTGTGTGTGTGTGTGTGTGTGTGTGTGTGTGTGAGAGAGAGAGAGAGAGAGAGAGAGAGAGAGAGAGAGAGACAGACAGACAGACAGACAGACAGAGACAGAGACAGATACAGTGAGAGAACATAGTTGGGCACATAATGACCATGTTGTAATTGTAGGCTACTTTTTACTAATCAAATATACACAATGGTAAATAATACATTTACCCCACTACTTTAAACCACTTCAGGAGATAACTGCTGGAATTAAACTATAAACTACAGTAGTTAAACGTATTTCAGCTATCCTCTTTAGCTTGATGACGACCAATATCTTCTAAAACGTTGTTGCTGACTAAGTGTTTTAAGCTATTAGGTGAAAGGGTAAAAGAGTCACTGATAGTGTGGCGGCCGTGGCAAGGTAAGGACAGACATCACGATCCAACTAAATGATTTGTTAATGGCAGTGATCTATAAGGTCGTCTGTTGTCTGATATGACGCGAGTCCGATCCCAGGGTGTGGTAGAGAACAGTATGATGAACTGAATTTCTTTAAAGCGAGTTTACTAATCTTACACAAGACCCACCGACATGCCATAAACATCCCTACTAATACCAATGTACTATTCTTGAATGTGAGTCTTAGCACATATTCATTATGGACGGTGGGCTTTAGTGCTGAATTGGTGACATGTGCAGCTGTGACGCTTGTTTGAGGACTGATTGACCTCATGGAAAGGGCAGTTAAGTCTTAGCTCTGAGCCGAACATGGAAGTGATAGGAACAGTGTAGTATAAATATTTATACTTCTCATTAATCTCTTCATTGTGGTGACTCATTACAAGTTTTATCGATGCTATCGTCATACGAGTTTATCTGACTTAGGAGATAC
The DNA here is from genome assembly GCF_032717465.1 of Coenobita brevimanus. Taxonomy (NCBI): domain Eukaryota; kingdom Metazoa; phylum Arthropoda; class Malacostraca; order Decapoda; family Coenobitidae; genus Coenobita; species Coenobita brevimanus. Next base: position 21,387,031 of record NC_137058.1, read on the forward strand.
TTAACGAACAGCGGAAGATAGAGACAGTCTTCATTAATTCCCTTCATTCCACGTATCTCCCACAAGCCTAATAAAATCGTCTTATCGTGGCGTGAATGGAATATGGAAATAGGTCAACCATCTGAAAGGGTTAAACATTGCAAAGAGTTGTCTCCTTGGCGGCCTCCACCCCTCAAAATACTACCGCCTCATTGTCACCTTTATCATTTTAGTATCGTTTATATATATATATATATATATATATATATATATATATATATATATATATATATATATATATATACCCCATTGGATCCCGGAGTTGCTGGGCGAGGCATTGCACTGGGAGGGTACTAAGCGCACCGCCCTCCGCCTGTCGGCTCATAGTCGCGAAGCTCATAGGTCCCTACCCGCGGGTTCCCTGCTTTATTAAGATTTGAAAATTCCAAGTTCTGTCCAATACTCTGGACACTGGGTTCCAATGGGATATATATATATATATATATATATATATATATATATATATATATATATATATATATCATCATCAGCCGTTTGAGTATCCACTGCAGGATCGGCCTATCCCGACCGAAGTCGGGACGATACAGCCAATGTATCTCTACCAAGTGGGTTAGGCTGTCTAGTAGAGATTGTATGTAGGGTGAGCAGTGCTTGTTAGTGTAATTGTGGTGTTGGAGTGGCTTTGGATGTGTGTGTAGTGTGTGAACCAAGTGTAATCGGCCCGCGCAAGCCGACTGGGTGCAAGTATACTTTATAGTAAGCGACACTGGTTCAACCACAGCACCCCTGGTGTCCGCCAATGCAGTGCGTGGCCGGATGAACACTCCCAATGTTTATTACCCTGGCGGGGCGCGAACCCTGGCTCATCCGTTTACGAAACGCACGCTCTACCACTGTACCACAGTATATATATATATATATATATATATATATATATATATATATATATATATATATATATATATATATATATACTGTATATATATATATATATATATATATATATATATATATATATATATATATATATATATATATTTTCCCCTGTTTCCTTTGCTATACGTCACCATATCAGTGGCTCTGATTAAATGCCACTACGATTTGTAGATTCGCCATTTTCTCCTTATCATTTTTCATTTTTATTGTTTGCGCCGCCCCTTTGTTTTGATATATATTCTGTAGCCCATGACATTTGAAAGACACATGGCGGCATAGTACATGAAGCACCAAGTGGATGAAGGTCATGTGTGGCTTGCTGGTCTCCATTCGCAAAAAAACATGGATATTTTTTTTTGTTTCTCCCATCACGGAATATAATATTATCAGGAGCGAAAGTAAATCGGATATTTCTTAATATTGTAGGCTACAGCAATGCTCCATAACCAGTGTGGCGCGGCACACTAGTGTGCCGCCAATAGCTTTCTAGTATGCAGCACTACTCTACAGTCTCGCCGTCACAGCAACTGCGGGAAATGAATATGATGTAAATGAACATAAGAAATATAAGTTAATACTGGAAGTAAATAAACGGATATTTAGAATTCGCTATTCATTTACATATAATACTGTAATACAAGTAGATTACTTACGAAACCGTTACTTGGACGTCTCATTCGACCATGAGTAGCACGTTTTTGTAGCGCATGCTTGAATCATTCACTGTGATGCGCCTAGTCCCCTGAGACTTTCACATATAGAAGTATTGGCTGCTAGTGTATTTTACCACTGCTACTGTATTATTAGTGTTTACCTTGACACTGAGCTCTTCAGTTGAGTAGAATATCGTTGTAGAAAACTCCTGTATTAAACAAGACGATGTAGTTGGGTTCTTGATGCTTTAGCTGCTGAAGCATTAGTATGTTTTCTCTCCTTCAAGGCACGAGAGAAACTTGTGAGTATCAAGAGTGATCGTAACCTAAAACATATATCACTGAAGTAAACTCAGATATATTTTTGGTACAGCTGAAATCCTGAATGAATACTCAACTATTTCCGAATGTGCTCTTGACGGTGGTGTTATCTCTTGCTACAGCACATTTTTGCTAACTAATTTTTCGACACTAACAATTGCACAACAAGGAACAAAAAGAGATAATATCTGACTACTAGATGAGGTGAGTGTAGCCTATACACTGTATATACACTGTATATGGCTAGTGAGGGAGTGATCGCCCTCTACCTACACAGATCAAAAGCCCTCGGGAGCAGGGGGGTGGTTTCTTTCTCAGGCAGAGGAACTCCTTGAGAGTGAAATGGCTGGGAAGCATGCCGGCACGTGACTGGCTACAGCATAGCTGGGTCTTTCGGGTGTGGGCAATCAGGCAAGTTAGCTGCCTACTGCGACTGCAACACAATGGCGAGGTGTTCAGGAAGTTAGCCAAAGAAACCTTGATGGACTCTGAAAGAACAATAATGGCCCCCAGTCCCGTGCAGCCCTTAAATGGGCAGGGGGTGCTAAGAATCTCACGGTTGCCTCAATTACAATCTAATTCCTTTGTCAATGCAAAAAATACAATTAAAATTGGTAACTGGAATGTGAGAACGCTAAATCATGACGGTAAAATCGATGAGTTAGTGAAGGTTTTTCAAAATTACGGACTTGATATTTGTGCTCTGACAGAAACTAGATTAACTGGAGTCGATAAGTTGGATTTGGAGGATGGTATACGTTTATTGATATCTGGTCGACAGGACGGAATGCATTATCAGGGAGTAGGATTGTTGCTGGGTTGTAAGGCAAATAAGGCTTTATGTGAGTGGGATCCTATAGATGAGCGATTGTTATACGCACGGTTTAAATCAAATCATGGCAACATCAGTTTGTTTGTGTGTTATGCACCTACTAATGATGCACTCGATGAAAGGAAAGACACATTTTATGAAAAGTTGCAAGAAGGAGTAGGAAGGGTACCTAGACATGATGTTTTGATCTGCGTTGGAGACTTTAATGCAGTAATGGGCTGTTCAAATGAGGGATTTGAGGCATGTATGGGTAAGATGGGAGTTGGTAGTAGGATGAGTGAAAACGGAGTGAGGTTTGGAAGCTTCTGTCTAGCAAATGACTTAGTCATCGCGGGCACACTCTTTCAGCATTGCAATATACACAAGACAACTTGGGTGTCGCCGTGTGGAAAATATAAAAATCAGATTGATCACATCGCTATCAGTAGGAGGCATAGAAGTTCTCTGCTAGATGTTCATGTTAAACGGGGAGCGGATATTGGTAGTGACCATCAACTCAGCATTGCAAAAATAAGGTTTAAACTTAAAAATCAGAAGAAGGAAAAATCTGGTGTTGGTAGATACGATATTGTTAAGCTTAGAAGGGAAGGAGAAGAAAAGGAGGAATTCAGATTAGAATGCAGAAATAGGTTTTTGGTGTTGGAAACGTTGGAAGAGGGGGAGAGAAGTGTAGATGAGATGTGGGAGGATGTGAACAAAGTTTTGCATGAGACTGCTGAATGTACGATTGGAAGGAGACATAGCTTCAGGAGAAAGAAATGGATATCAGAGGAAACGTGGGATATGATAAAAAAGAGAGGTGAGGCTAAATTGAGGAGTGAGATGCAATGCGTTGATGAACAAGAGATTGAATTAGCAAGAGCTGCGTACTGGAGTTTGAATTCAGAAGTAAGAAGGTTAGCTAGGAGAGATAAAAGAAGATGTGTGGATGAAAAGGTTGCAGAGACTGAAATCTTAATAAACAAAAATGATGGACAGAGTCAAAGAATAGCATATGAATCGATTAGAGAACTGAGTGGTAATGCAGGTAAACGCAAGGAAATACCAGTTAGAGACAGGGAAGGAAATTTATTGACCAAAGATGGAGATATTAAAAATAGATGGAAAGAGCATTTTGAGACATTTCTTAATAGACCAATACCACCAGAAGAGGATATACCGTCTGCTCAGGAAGATTTAAATATAGAAACAGGAGAGTTGAGGCTTGCAGAAGTGGAGAAAGCAGTAAAACAGTTAAAGAATAATAAGGCACCAGGGGAGGATGGTTTATTTCCGGAAATGTTTAAAGTGGAGGGGGATAGATTAATAATGATCTTGACCAAGCTATTCAATAAGATATGGGTGACTGGGTTACTACCATCAGTTTGGAAGAATGGTGTAATTGTTAAAGTTCCGAAGAAGGGAGACCTGAGTGAATGTGGTAATTGGAGGGGAATCTCTTTGTCACCGATAGCTTTGAAAGTTTTCAGTAGAGTGTTGTTAAATAGGTTGGAGCCAGTGGTTGAGGGTATTCTGAGGGATGAACAGGCTGGTTTTAGAAAGGGACGTGGTTGCAATGATCAGATCTTTATAGTTAGGCATTTGATGCAGCAAGTTAATGAAATGAGAGTGCCGTTAAGTCTTTGTTTTGTTGATTTTGAAAAGGCTTTTGATAGTGTTTCGAGAGAGACTATGGGGAAGATCATGAGACATTATGGAATACCAGAGGAGTTTGTGAGGGTCATTATGAACATGCATGAGGACACATTTTGTAAAGTGATGGTTGATGGTTGTCTGAGTGATTCGTTTGAAGTCAAGTCCGGAGTAATTCAAGGTGGTGTTCTATCGCCTTTACTATTTATATTGGTCATTGATTACATTATGAAACGCGTTGGAACAGAAACCGGTGCAGGTATACTTTGGGGAGAGAACAGGAAACTTTTGGATTTAGATTATGCAGATGATATAGTTTTGATTTGTGATGGGCCAGAAGAGATGCAGAGAGTGTTGGACTGTTTGGTGAGTGAAGGTCGCAAGGTGGGTTTGGTTATTAATTGTGGAAAAACTGAAATAATCAATATGAATATGGAAAAAGCGCAGGAATGTGTAATTGGAGGTATGGTTGTAAAGCAAGTTGATAGGTTTAAATATTTAGGTACTTATTTAGCCAAGGATGGTTCTTTGAACTTTGAATTCGAGGAAAGGTTAAAGAAGGCTAATCAGGCAATGGGAATGCTTAAAAATATTTGGAATAATAACAATTTCTCTGTGCATACAAAAATCAAACTTTATAAGGTAATGGTTAGGAGTATCTAAATTTATGGACACGAGTCTTGGTACAGCACAGTGACTATGGAAAATAAATTCTTGGTGTTTGGAAATAAAGCACTTAGAAGAATATTAGGAGTTAAGTGGTAGGAAAGGATACCAAATAGTAGACTTAGAGAAATAACGGGAGTGCAGCCGGTCGATGAATATGTTAGATTCTCACGATGGAAGTGGCTAGGACATGTGTATAGGAGACAGGGAATAGTACGAGGTACACCAGGGTAGGAGAGGTAGAGGAAGGCCAAAAGAGACGTGGGTGAGGACAATGAGACGGGAAGCTGGAGATGAGTGTTGGGGAGATCTTGAGGAGTTAGCACAAGATAGGATGTGGTGGTGTGAGTTCATCGAGGCCCTATGCATCCCTGAGGGTGCCACAGGAAATAATTGATTGATTGATTGATTGACTAGATGAGAAGCTTTGTATGGATCATTCTATAGCAGATCCAGACATTAAAAACCTGTGTTCTTCAAAACAGGCACAAGTTTCTCAATAAATATCAGAGAAAGGAGCACCACAAATATTTATTTTCTGGGAAGAACATTATGATCTATATTTCTAAAAGTTTCAATGATGATTTTTTTTTTTGTCTTGGATCTCCAAATACAAATAATGTTATACATGCTCAGATAATGCCCTTTCTCGAAAAAAAAAAAAAAAAAAAAAGCGTGAGTTTATCTTCTGAGGAAAAAACATTTTGAAATATTATCCCACGTGTAGTAAGCAATGTTTATCACTACAAGCACTCATAAGGACATTATTAATTTTCACGATTATGTACATTCCTTGAACAATAGAAATTTTCATTGCATTACTTTACGTACACAGCACGGAAAACCTAGTAGTTGTAGTTTCATCATTTTTCATTAATAGTACAAACAACTATGTGTAATTCTGACACTTATGATAAATATGTATTACGTGTGCCGCAAGTGTTGAACAAATTGAATAATATGCCGTGAAGTAAAAACGGCTACCGTACACTACTCTCGGGTTACTTTACATGGTATATGAGATCACACACACACACACACACACACACACACACACACACACACACACAAGCACACGCGCGCGCGCGGACTGTACTGTACTATACTCTACATGATGCAATATACACCGATATACAACTGCACAAAACGGGTGCTGTGTTGAGCAGAAATTTATGTGCAGGTCAATAGAAGAGCATTGCCCTAAATCCGCACTGACTCTGGCGTCATTATACCGCACGTTCTCGTTTAGTGGCTTTGATGATGAAAAACGTGATGCTGGTAACAGATGTTCCAAGAGTACCATTATCTGTATCGGTATAGGTACTTAGCTACCGGTCATTTTTAGGTACCGTTCTCGGCATCGGTGTCAGTAAAAACATGACCGATATTCCAGTACATTCAATTATATATATTTATTCCATTACTTATAAAATATAGTATAATGTATGTAATATAGTGGTATTAGTATCTAATATACTTGTATTGGTAATATATATTAATTATTATTTAATTTTATCAACTATATAATACAGTAGGATCTCAAACTTAACTGCACACGGGCTCCTTTAGTTGTAGTTTGTCGACCGTTTTCTCTACATTTCATCAGGCCAATCTGGCAGCCCTGTCCACTATAATCGCGGTGCGCGACTCTGAGGTTGTTATTATCGTACCCTGGCAACTTCCATTCAAAAGTGCATCTGATTTCGTGTATCATATGAGACACATGTGATTCGTGTATAATATGTTCGTGTATAATAATATTTGTGTATAATATATTCGTGCATAAAAATATGATTCGTGTATTATATGATACGAAATCGGATGCACTTTTGAATGATAGGTTGCCAGGGTACGATAATCACAACCTCAAAGTCGTGTGCCACGACTACAGTATAGTAATCTTTGTGTTAGTTTGACTGCAGCAGCCCTACCGTGCAATTAGTCATTTCTTATCATGGTTTCTGGTCAAAGAGGTATTGGTATGCTACATCATCTCTGGTCTGGAAGTACTTTATCATAGATGAAAACCACGAGTCTAAAGTAGTCTGCAAAGAATGCAAGAAATTGTCATTCGGAGGAAAAGGGGAAATCTTTAAATACAATAAATTTTATAGAAACATTCAGCATCAGCCTTTGGTTAGTATCAGAGTATTGGTATCGGTTGAACAGTGGGTATCTGTATCAGTATCGGTATAGGCCAGCTTCTTGGTATTGGCACATCTCTTATGTTGGTTCAAGTAATGTGATCACAAGCGAGGGCGAAGCCCTCGCGAGTCTCTCATCAAGTATTGGCATTTTCTCATATATGAGCAGCCTAACCCGGCCTGGTTCGGCCCTGGCCCAACCCGGCCCGACTATGATGCTTTTGAGAAGCTTATTTCAGCAAGCACAGGACTAATCACTGCGTGCTTTGTACCATATGATAGCCCCATTCTTAAAGATTTCTTTATGACAGGTTTCATCACACCCAGGCAGTGCACGTGGCATGTGACATGGGCCAAGTGGAGCATGCAAAAATCTTCAAAAGAGGGCCACAGGTCAGACAGTTTGTAGTAAAAGCATGAAACTTGGTAGGAAGATACCCATCAATATACTCCAAGGATCCTCTGGGTGTTAGGCGACATTTCAGTGCTTTCGGATTTAACCTGAGGTGTCCCGTTGACGTATGCATATGTTACAAAGTTTTGTCACGCTGAGTTCTGTTGACGTACCCATATGTTTTGCAATTCAGAGGTCCGTCATTTGCACATTTTTCAAATTTTGCGCGTGATTTCTGGTACATATATGTGGGACACCTTCCTCTACCTGCAGCCAGACAGGGACACTCCCCGACCCTGCATGATCTGTGCGTGGCCTGGTCTCAGTCACTTACCTGTTAGCAATGACCTAATACAGACATGGTGTGCCGAGGTCTCTATGATGACAAAATTCAAGCCGCCCTTGATGCCTTCATAGGCAACAGTAATTCCCCGATTGATGACAATGTGGAGGACAAGGACTACGTGCTGCCTGATGATGAAACGAGCAGCAAAGGAAGTGGCAGTATGTTATGTACCATAAGGGTAGGGAAGGCCAGCCTCGACCCCAACTACATGCACGCACCTCTCTCCAGCCCCTAGACAAAGGGTATGATGAGGACGAGGACGAAGGCAGAGCTGTAGGACGTGGTGTTACCTCGTGGCTCGGGAGGGAAACATTATCACCGCAGGGAGCTGAAGGGGTGGCGAGGAGGAAAATAAGGTCTGGGGCTTGTGCTTTGTCTGGGGAAGGCGCAAGTGGTGGGGCGGGCATGAGTAGTGAAAGGGAAAGTGGTGGTGGCAGGGAGGCAGCTCCCAGGTGAACACATGGTGCACCTGGGGAGCAACCAGGTGAGGAGCAGCCATGCTTAAGCACCTGTTTCTCCCCATAAGATTCTCATGCTTCCTTCCCACAGACCTGTGATGTCGGAAAGGAAGGAAAGGGAAGGGAAAGGGTAAGGGAAAAGGGAGAGGGAAGAGGAGCACGAGTGGGGAAGGGCAACGCTCTCCACCTCCCCAACCACCCCCACCACCCTCTCCTCCCCATCCCGACAAAGACGATGATGGTGACAAGGATGGAGGCGTTGGTGTGTCATGGGACTGGGAAGATGGGAGCGACTCCATGCCTATCATACACCAATTCACGGAAGAGTGGCGGTCTGACTGCACGGTTTCTGGATTCCATGCAGGCTCCACGAGGGTGGATTTCTTCCACCTATACTTTGGTGAGGAGTTTGTGGAGTGGATTGTGGAGCAAGCCAACACATTTACTAGCAGCCAAAGCCGTGAAAGTGAGCATGAAGGAACAGCATGCAGTTACTCCCAACAATATGAGTACCTAGTTACCACAGGTGAGATGTTCATTTTTTTTGCCCTGGTTCTCATGATGGGTGTTGTATGGAAAAGACAAATTTTGGGATACTGGCCTATGGACCCAATGACCAGCACACCTTTGTTTGGGAAGGTAATGGGTCTTAATAGATTCCAAAAAATTCTGAGCCGCCTCCACTTTTACAATGCCAACGACCCTGCTAATGCTAATAACACTGATAGAATGAGGAGAATAAGGATGGTATTTGATCACCTGCGGGAAGAGTTCTGCTCATCATTCTATCTTTATGGAGACATTGTCATAGACGAGAGTCTCGTGTTGTGGAGAGGCAATATTTCTTTTCGGCAGTACATAGCTAGCAAGAGACACCATTTTGGGTTCAAGATCTTCGTTATGTGTGACTGTAAAACTTGTTATGTGCAAGATATAGTCTTCTACACTGGAACACAGACAGACATAACAGAAGATCGAAGTATTAGACTCTCTGGGGCCATGGTGAAGACAATGATAGAGGAGTACCTTCATCGTGGTCACGTCTTGTACCTAGACACCTTCATGACACCGGAGTCTGTGGCACAGTCAAGAAAAACCCTACCCCCTGGGGGTAGGGGGGTTTTCAAGAATACTCCCCCAGTATCCCTGCTTGTCGTAAAAGGCGACTAAAAGGGTTGGCGGAGGGTTAGTGTCCCTCCCCGGAAAACAACTAACTAAAAAAACAAACAAGAAGCCTCGGACAAGGACTGACCAAACGATGACGACCCAGGACCGGACAAAGGACTTGGTAATGAGTACATGGAATGTAAGAGGAGTGAATGATGAGGTGAAAGAGAGAGAGATTGTCCAGATGCTTGAGGGTGCGAAAGTGGATGTATGTGGAATAACTGAAACAAAATGGAGAGGAGAAAGTGTGAGAGAATGGGATTATGGATGGGGTATATGTGCAGGAGTAGATGAGAATGAGAGGGCAAAGGAAGGAGTGTGTATAGTTGTGAGTAAAAGATGGAAGAAGAGCATAAGACAGTATGGATCACTTGGGTCAAGGATTGTGTAGGTAAAGTTGAAAGTTGGAATACAAATGTGGGCGATTGTGTGTGTGTATGCGCCAACACAAGATCGTGCTAGAAGAGTGAGAGAAGAGTTCTGGACAAATGTGGAAGTGTGCATGGAAAAGTTTGGAAGGAATGAGAGAGTGTTTTTGATTGGTGATATGAATGGTAAAGTTGGTAATGTGAAGGTGGATGGAATAGTTGGTGAGTGGGGTGTGCCTACTGAGATAGATGAGAATGGGAGTGCGTTAGTGGACATTTGTGCTGGGAGGGGGTTGGTGATAGCCAATACCCTCTTCAGGCATAAAATGATCCACAGGTATACATGGCGAGTGATGAGAAGGGTGGGTGGTGAACTGAATGAAAGGAAGGCAATGATTGATTATGTGTGTGTGGATGAAACGATGCGAAGATGTATAAAGGATGCAAGAGTGTATAGAGGTTGGGGGAGTGGACTTTCTGACCACTACTTGGTGGTGGCCAGAATTAGGATGCAAGTAAGATGGAGGAATAGAAGAAGGGAAAGACGAGAGGAAGGAGTAGTTGCAAGGAGAGTGGAAAGGTTACAAGAGGATGAGAAAAAGGCAGAGTATAAGAGAGAAGTGGAGGAACGATTGGGCAAATATGAAGTGGAGCAGATGGGAGATGTGGAAGGTGTGTGTAAGATATTTACAGAAGAAATATGTGCAGCATGTGATGTGGTGTGTGGAAGGAAGAGAAGACGGAGGGGTGTGCAAGGAACAGCGTGATGGACTGAAGAGGTGAAACAGGCTGTGGCACAAAAGAAGAAAGCATACAATGAATGGATGAGAAATAGGGGCGTGGAAGAAGTTGAGAGGCGGAAGAGAGAGTTATATGTGGAAAGGAAGAGAGAGCTGAAAAGATTAGTAAGAGAGAGTAAGAAGAGAGTGGATGAGGAATTTGGAAGGAATTTGAGTGTAAAGTGGAGGGACTGTAAGAAAATGTTCTGGAGAGAAGTGAAAAGAGTAAGACAGGGTGGAAGTGAAGTTAGCAGGGGAGTGAAAGATAAAAATGGTAGATTACTAGTGGAGAAGGGAGAAAAAGTGAGCAGATGGAGAGAACACTTTAAGGAATTGTTGAACGTAGAGGATGGAAGTGATGCGAGTATAAGTGGCTGGGGAATGGCTGGGAGAAGGAGGGAGGTGAGAAGACAGGAAGAAATCAGTAGGATAGAAGTTGTGGAAGCAATGAAGAAAGTTAAATCGGGGAAAGCCCCAAGAATTGATGGAGAGTGTGGTGAAATGCTGAAGCATGGGGGAGAGATAGTAGTAGAATGGATGTGGAAGATGTGCAGATTGGCCTGGGAGGAAGGTAGAGTCCCGGAGGATTGGAAGTCAGGTAAAATTATTCCCTTGTACAAAGGAAAAGGGGAAAAAGAAGTGTGTGGTAATCATAGGGGCATTTGTCTTCTTAGTATAATAGGAAAAGTGTATGGTAGGATACTTATAGACAGAGTTAGAGAAAGAACAGAGAAATTAGTTGGAGAAGAACAGGGAGGCTTTAGGAAGGGAAGAGATTGTGTAGATCAGATATTCATTCTTAGATCTTTAGTGGAAAAGTTTCTAGAGAAGGGAAAGAAGTTGTATGCGGCTTTCATGGATTTGGAGAAAGCATATGACAGGGTGGATAGACAAGGATTGTGGAAAGTGTTAAGAATATATGGAGTAGATGGGAAGTTGTTGAATGCTGTGAAGAGTATGTATGATGGTGCGAAGACTGCAGTGCATGTGGATGGTGAACTAAGTGAATTTTTCTCTTTGAAAGTTGGTTTGAAACAGGGATGTGTCATGTCTCCATGGTTGTTCAATCTGTACATGGATGGGGTAATAAAAGAGGTACAAGGTAGGGTAGTGGATGTTGGGGTGGCCCTGGTGAGAGAGGATAGTGTTTGGAAACTCCCTCTACTGTTGTTTGCAAATGATACTGTGTTGTTGACTGAAGACGAAGGGGAGCTGCAAGGCTTGGTGGATGAGTTTGAGAGAGTGTGTAAGAAACGGAACCTAAAGGTGAATGTAGGGAAGAGTAAAGTGATGGTCTTTGAGAGAAGTGAAGTTAGTGAATGTACAGCGAGGTTGGATGGTGAGGAATTGGAAAATGTGAGTACGTTTAAGTATTTGGGTAGTGTGATGAGTAAGGATGGAGGTTTGGAGGGTGAAGTGCTTGAAAGGGTACAGCAGGGAAGAAAGGTTGCTGGTTCCTTGAAAGCAGTGATAAGAAACAGGGAAGTGAGCATGGAAGTGAAAATGTTACTACATGACAGTATTGTGATACCAACTCTAACGTACGGAAGTGAAGCTTGGACATTGTTGGAAGGACACAAGTCATGAGTGAGAGCAGTGGAAATGAGTTATTTAAGAGGAGCCTGTGGAGTCACGTGGAGAGACAGGCTGACGAATGAGGATATAAAGAAGCGTTGTGTTGTTGATGTGGATGTGATAGGAAGCGTTATGAGGAACACACTGAGGTGGTTTGGCCATGTGGAGAGGATGGAGGGTGAAAGACTGACGAAGAGAGTGTATGTGAGTGAGGTGGAGGGGGGAAGAGGGAGGGGGAGGCCGAGGATGAGATGGAGGGATGGGGTGGAGAGGTATATGAGAGAGGGGGGTGTGAGTTGGGAGGAGGGCAGTGAAATGCCGGGGGACAGGGCGACTTGGAGGCGATTTGTTTGTGGCCACCTCAAACGGGATTGAGGCATCTGGCAATAGATAGATAGAGATAAGATCAGGGTTCGGAAGAAACTTGACAAGAATGAGATGTTTTTTTTTCAAGGCAAACAACATCCTCACCACCGTATGGAACCGCAACAGAGGAGTTATCCTCCTGTCGATGGTACACCGTCCCCTGATGCACCAGACCGACTCTGTAGATTACCGAAGCGAGAGGAGGCTCCACGTTTGGGAACCAGAGTCGATACTGGACTACAATGTCAACATAAGGCAAGTAAACCAGTCTGACTCCATGATTTCCAGCGTGGAATGTGCCAGGACCACGATAAAGTGGTACAAAAAGCTATTTTTCCACTTACTTTACATCACGGTCCTCTATGCCCATTACCTCAATGCCTTGACTACGGGAACCTCAGAGACCTTCGAGGGGTTTGTGAGGGAGCTGCCTCAGGAAATCATTATGAAATATGCCGAGGACAGGCCTCACCACTGCACCCACCCTGCCACTGCTGGCCAAACTCCCCTACACCTCACCAGATGCCACTTCCCCTCCACCATCCCTCCTCAGCCGAACGGTCCTAGACCCCATCACCGCTCTCATGTATGCTGTTACTCAAAAGTAAGGTCAACCAATCAGAGAGAAGACAGGAGGTACAAGTGTGTGGAATGCAATGTTGGATTGTGCGATGAGCCATGTTTCAAAGAATATCACACTTTAGTACATTACTGATACTGTGTGTGCCTGTGATAATAATAGTAAGGCCTGTAAATAAGCGATAATATGAAGCTCACTATAATAGTAAGGCCTGTAAATATATGATAAAAGTTATATAAGATGGACTCTGGTATAATGTTAGTGGAAAAGAATTATGTAAATTGAAAAATACAGTGTAAGTTGAAACAACAGTCATACTGAGTCAATTGTGGAAGAATTTGGCGATATTAATGTGTTCGGTGAATGGAACAATGCTTTTATGGCCTATATTCTTGTGTGAAAGCCAATATATTCTTGTACTACATGTAAAATTGTACCAAATTAATAAATATCTACCTATTCTGAGTGGTTTGCAATACTTACCCCAACCATAGAAAACCTGACAGCCAGTGGCGTATGAGGTGTGGGGGCCATGCGGCCATGGCCCCCTTTTTTGCAATATATATATATATATATATATATATATATATATATATATATATATATATATATATATATATATATAATTTATTAGTTTATTACAGTTGTAATGTTATTTCATCAAAATGCGAGTGTTTGAATTTTAGCAGTATAAGGTTGTTGGAGAGACTGAATCATAACTCAGTGGCAGAGAGTACTTAAAAATGACTTTAGAGTATGCTATATTTATACTGTGTACCCATTCCATATGGCCTCAAAATGATCATAAAATTGGCCAAAATGCAAAATTATCTCGGGGGTGGGAGGCTTACAGCGCCCCCACGAACCCCCCAGCTGTATGGGGTCCCTGTGCTCGCCAAAGTCATGGGCTGCACAGTTAACAAGATAAAAAAAAAAAAAAAAAGGGCCCCCCCCTTTTCAACTTTCTAGGGACTCCACTGGTGACAGCCGCATCACGGCTCCAGAGAACACGGTACCAGGTGTGCAGAGGGTCACCTGTTTAGACCACTTCTAAGCTGAGGTGAGCACTTTTCCTGTGATTTTCCATTGTTTCTCACAAAAAGTGGAGGTTTGAGCAAGAAAAAAGAAATCCAAAATCTGCCAGGACTGGGAGGGGGGGTCAGTGGTGAAAAATCTGCCCGGACACAGCGGGTTAAATGGCCTTGCTCATGTCTCGCGACAAAGGCGTATTAATGGTATACAGTATACAATAAATATGAGCATTCCAAGAATAGGTATAAGTAATGAATTAAGACATATTCTGATGTAAGTTCAGGGAAGTTAAATACCTAATAAAACTTAAGTACATGCTAACAAGTAACCAACCAATACACATGTCGATTTATCCACACCCAGCAGATAATAAGTCCCTAACCATATAACAGCTGCATTAATTAGTTTATCCCTTTACAACAGAAACTTGTATACAGGTAACGAAGCAAATACAATTGAAGGTAATATTCAAGGAGACAAAAGACATCTCTAAAAAAGAAAAAAAAAAAACGTTTGAATTGATTCAGTGACTCTGTGAAGGTGTATAGACGTGAGTTTTCGAATATGAAGAGGATTAATCAATAAACAAGGAAAGTGCGATTATACAGTATGTGGGATAGATTAGGTTAGGTAAGGTTAGGATAAAATTGATTAAGTTAACATAAAGAAATTAGGTTAGCTTAAGTCTGGTTAAGTTACGAAAACCTAGGCAAGGTTTCGATAAGCCAACAATGATAAGGGTTATTTCGTTCCAAAAGTGGCGTTCTAAAATGGTGTTCCCCTGTTTTCTTCGCACATAAGATGGCGTCTGCCAGTCTTAGGCCCAGTGGGGGACTGCATTAAGAGACTGCATTTTAATCGCTCTTCACGACTCATAAAGGAGAAAAAAATCAAAACTAGAAAACACACTCAGAACGCACACAAACAACACAATGAAGACCTTTGGTAAATAGAAGAAATGAAGAAACCTGCAAAATAAAGAAGACAGTCTTTTGTCTTTTTGAAGATTTGCCAAGTTACATCAGTTTATCCACAGCCAGTAAGGTACAACTTTATTAAGACATTGTTATTTTGGATCATATTTAATCCGTGAAGACATTAGTGGTTATCTTACCGTGCAAAACTCGTACGCAGTTCAGCTACATACGATTTACAGAATGAGTTGCATTTGCAGTTCCTGAAGGCTTCAAATATGACTGTTAGTCGTTTTCATTTTCCTTGTAAACAACTTGTTACGTGACACTCCTTTAAGTTTTCGGGATACTCTGAGCCAGATACAGGTAGAAAAATTTTCTTGACTTATTCTTCAATTTTTTAATAAGTCGGTATTATACACAAATGCTAGGCTACGTTTTCATTGGGTTAACAATGAGGGATCTAAATAAAAATACATGTCAATGCCTCCCAGCCGCGAGAAAATCTTTATTGTTCAAAAATTGCATACATGGGTAGAGAAGAATTTTGTCGCAATGTTGTGGAAAGACGTCCGCTTCTTCCTCTTCTAGAACCGTTCCTCATTTTCAGATGCTTTCCACGAAACAGCAACGCTGCATCTGAGGCCCACAACTCATACAATGCAACTGATCAATTTCACATCTCATTGAGTTTACCGGCTACTAATTTCAAGTGTTAAGAAAGTGCTCACCCTGACTGTACGTAGGCAATGGGACTTACTGTTATCGATGATTCGAAGGAGCATCCTAGCAAGGTTAACATACTGCAACCGACAGTTTTCCATATCACTTCCTTGGGTGGGACACAGGCCCAAGGGTAGGCTACCTTGTAACAGAACGTTCTGAGAAAATGAGCAGATTATGCTCATGCAAACAATACACGATCGAAAAAACAGAGATCATTTCTCACTTCCTGGAGCTTCGAGCCTATAGCATGCGAGCAATGGATATGACGGTCACCCTGACTGGTGCCTTAAATCATACTCTTAGCCCTCAGGGTTAGGATAATGTATAACACAACCGAAACATTACAACAGGCATTTATGAACACAACTCACGGTTGAGAGGCATTAACATGTATTGTTATTATTTTCTGATCCCTCACACTTAACCGAATGAAAATGTACCATTTGTGTATCATACAGACTAAGTAAAACTAAAGAATAAGTCGTGAAAAACTGTCTGGCAATACCTGGCCAGCGGTATCCTACACCTTAACCTCTACACCACGGGCATGTTTACCAATGCTTTGCGTGTGCCGCGGGGTTATTCGGGCTCCGACAGACTCTCAAAAAATATTTGCCAAAAATCAGTTATTAGTCCTAGAATATTAAAATTAAATATGCTTATGGCACATACCCTCAGCTTTCTCCTGGAATGTTTGTTGAGCCTTCATCGGTTACCGTAGGACTTGTGGAGACCTCTGAAGTTGGGTAACGAAGTCTCCATTTTACACTTCCCGACAACCCGTAATATGATTACCACAGCCAGATATTAACACTATAAACACTACTCTATGATTTTCAAGTAGTTTGGGATCCATACTCCAAAAAAAACAACAACTGTGAAAGCAATGAAAATTACTAGCGCGTCTGACCGTCGCACTTGCGCTAGTTCGCTCTTGGTACTCTGTCATTTTTTATTCATAAAACCCCTCACACTTTATATTTCTGTTACTATATAACACTTATATATATCTACAGTCTTTATCCATAAGTTTCCTTCAGTAGTATTAGTTTATTGTCACTGTAGGGATTCAATTTCTTTCGGTAAAATACGTAGCATTCACTTTCTCGTCCTGTATACTAGCATTGAGAATGAATGTCACTATCAATTTCCCTCTCATAACTCATAGTATTCAGACATGCTAGAGTGAAACTTTCACTTTCATTACTCCTAGGGTATATACTCGTATTCTTATAATACTACTCATTTACATTTCTATTTACGTTCTCTATTTTATTAACGTTATTTACATTTCTATTTTATTTACACTGTGTTATGCACTGTCACTTGAAGTAACTTATAAAACTATTTTCCACTGTTCACGTATATTTATATTCATTACTTTCACTTGCTGTTTACACATTATTTACAATTCCACTTGCACTGTTTTACTCAATAGAAAGATCGTAGTTACTCTTTTATCAATTGTCAGCCCTTTACCTCTTTCTACACGAGGTTTAGTAGGGGGTAAAGGTCACAGGGCCCTTTGCATGGGGGTAAAAAGGCCCTGAAGCTAGCAAGAGCGAACAGACGTTCCCCCACACTAGAAGATGAGAGTGAACTGATAAGGGTGGGCCGGGGTGGAGGCCTACCTAGGGAAAGCAGTACTGCCAACGTTCAGCCTCTTGACAAAGCTATTTATAGCAAAGAAATGATTGGCAGGAAATCTAGACAATACATTATAAATTAGGTAGTTCCAGGTGAATGTAAATATCACTTAGGCTTCTCCCTTCCCTCCTTATATGTATATTTATTACGAAAATAGATTATACGGCATATTTCAAGGGGAAATAAACAGCGAAAATTAGCGAACGAGTGCAAGTGCAGTGTTGTCAGGTGATAATTAGCCAATTCCAGGTGTATGGCACTCTCACTTACCTTATTTCTTTCTTGTATATATTATTTGGTATAAGAATAGGGCATAGGGCTTATTTCAGTGGATGAAATCAGTGAAAAATTCCAGTGAAGATTTACTTAGCATAGCACGGCCAGGCAGGCGAGAGGATAGGGTAATGGAGGGGGGGTAGGGAGCGGAGTCAAGAACGGGGAGAAATGGCTAAATTGTCAACAATGGATGGGAGTACACATGAGATTAGGATTGCTGACTAGTGTTGGACATTGGCAGTACTGATAGATGATACAAGCCCCCACTTGGAAGCCCGGGTGAATTCAAAATAACACAGAATCACAAAAGCGACGCCCCGCGGTATGATCCCTTGCTCCCAAGCATCACGAAAGTGATGCCCCGCGGTTAAGGGGTTAAAGTACTGTTTCTTAGCAAATTGTTTACAGGGAAAATGCCAACCATCAGTAGTCATATTTACTTGTAAAGAGTTCATGAAAGGCAAAAGCGACTTATTCCGTAAATCATGTGTAGCTGACCTGCGAGCGAGTTTTACATGGTAAGATGACCATCAATGTCTTTATGGATTAGTTATGATCCAAATAATAATAATAATGTTATAATGTATCTTACTGGCTGTGGATAAACTGATAAAACTTGGGGATTCTTCACGGAGACATAAGATTTGTAATACTCATATACAGGGTGTAACAGAAGGTTATGTCATAACTTCACAGGGTGAATAATTGGGTTAATACAAGTATGATATGTTATATGACTATTTGTGTTATTTTCAATGGTAATAAAGTTATGGCACTGGAATGTGGCTTACAGGTAAGGAAGGTACAGTAAACCACACATGTAAATAGTACCAAGGTATAACACATTTTGTGGGAAAACTGTGCTTCACTGATTGTGTGAACCATGTATTCGAATCACTGGGCACATCAATACGAGTCATGAAGCTTTAGTAATGAACTACTTCATCTCAGTACCACAGAGTGTGGTCACAGTCAGGAACTGGTTCAACTTGACTGACAGTAGTCTTGGAGATGCCATTTTTGTTTATGAACGTGGAATACACAGATATGCACTATATTTATGGGTTTTGTGATGGGAATGCAGTTGCAGCCGTTGAAGATTATCGACCACGGTTTCCAGGACGACGAACTCCTGATCGACGAGTGTTTAATAATGTCCATCAAATGTTGCGAGAGTCTGGATTGGTTCCTGGTGCGGGGAGATTTGTGGAACGTCCCCGACAAAGAAATCGGGCACAGAGGAGGCACATTATGCAAATGATAGAGCGTGATCCACGAACCAGTACCCGACGACTTGCTGCCTGTCTACACACATCGCATATGACTGTTTGGCGAACACTGCACAGTGAGGAATTGTATCCATATCATATTCAACGCGTACAACACCTGGAACCTGCAGACATGGATAGGCGACTAGAGTTTTGTCGGTGGTTTGTTGCACACCATCAACAGTGCCCCTACATTTTATTTACTGATAAGGTGCAGTTCACCCGTGAGAGAGTTCATAATACTAGGAACTCTCATGTTTGGGCGCATGATAATCCACACCCAATAGTTCAACGTAATCACCAACGCCATTTTTCTGTGAATGTGTGGTGTGGTGTCATTGGAAACCAGTTAATTGGACCATTCATCATGCTGGAGCATCTGACAGAACGGGTTTATGCACAGTTTGTGGAACATGAGTTGCCAGCCCTTCTTGAGGATGTTCCACTACAAACACAAGCACAGATGTACTTCCAGCATGATGGAGCACCCACACATCACGCATTAATCGTGAAGAATTACCTAGACCAACACTTTCCTGGCCGATGGATTGGCCGTGGTGGCCCAGTGAGCTGGCCACCACGTTCCCCAGACCTCACCCCTTTAGACTTCCACGTAAGGGGATACATGAAGGAGCTGGTGTATGAACGTCCAGTAGACACACGAGATGATCTAGTACGTCAGATATTTGATGCAGCGACACGTGTGAATGACCCTGCTGTTCTCCACACTGTTACAAGGTCGATGTTGCACCATGTTGAGATGTGTATGCAAGAAGATGGTGGGCACTTTGAACTCCTACTTAACTAACTCTTCCATAAGACTATAAAACCCATACACGTGTGTTACAATAAAGCTTGGTGTTACGTGTGTGTTTTCCTCTACCTGTTTTACGTGTAGTCTACCTTCCAGTGCCATAACTTTGTTACTATTGAAAATAACACAAATAGTCATATAACATTTCATATTTGTATTAACACAATTATTCACCTTGTGAAGTTATGACATAACCTTCTGTTACACCCTGTATATTGTATATATCATGTTAGCTGTACCAAGATCACATTTTCTTTCAAGACCAGTAAAGGAGGACGCGTGGTAAAATGACGTCAGAGCCAGTGTGAATTTACGACAATGCTGTTCTGTTGACCTGCACATAACAGTTCTGCACAACACAGCACCTGTTTCTTGCAGTTGTATACTGGTGTTTATTGTATCACGTACAGTACAGTACAATACCGTGAGTTTGTGTGTGTGTGTGTGTGTGTGTGTGTGTGTGTGTGTGTGTGTGTTGTCATATACCCCACGAAAGACATAAATTCCCGAGGGTAATGTCTTGTAGCTTATAACATTGAAAAATAAGCGGTTTAGTTTCGCTCCTTATGATGATAAACTGGGTGATTAGAGAAATACAAAAATACTCCAGGCTTCCTTACCTGAGTTCAGACATACTCAATCTCTTAACTCATACCATCCATCAATCAATTGATCTTTTTGGAGAATCTTGTGCAGTAGCTCTTGATATTTCTAAAGCTTTCGACAGAGTATGGCACCGTTCCCTGCTGTCCAAACTCCCTTGCTATGGACTAACGTCTTTTGTTCCTTTGATTTCTTCATATCTTAGTGACAGGAAAATAAGAGTAAAAGTAGATAACTTATATTCCAATTTCCACTCAATTAACGCCGGCGTGCCGCAGGGATCAGTTCTGGCGCCAACCCTATTTCTGGTTCATATTAATGATTTCTTATCTGTCACCCACAATTCCATTCACTCATATGCAGATGACTCAACACTACATAGTTCATTCACACTCAGACACCCATTTACAAAGTCTAATATCTCTACCTCTCAACTCAGTACAGCTATCTCCATAAATCAAGATCTATCTACGATCACTGAATGGGGGCAAAACAACCTTGTCTCTTTTAATGCTAGTAAAACTAAATTTATACAGTTTACTAATAGACACATATTGTCAGATTCGTGCATTACCTTCAGTGCCACTAATATTCCCATCTCCAAAAGTATTGAAATTTTTGTCATCTCACTTAACAGTGCCCTCAGCTGGACCTCTCATGTCAGATCACTTGCTAGAACCGCCTCAAAGAAACTTGGCTTCTTGTACAGAGTCCATAACTTCTTCGCCGATGAGCAGTTAGCTATAATTTATAAGAGGCATGTGTGCTTTCAGCTTGAATATTGCTCACCCTTGTGGAATGGTTGTGGAGAGGTTGCATTAAGACAACTAGACAAAATTCAGAACAAAGCTGTTAGAATCATTAACAACCCTGTCATTACATATAAACTACCTCCCCTGCAAGTAAGAAGGAATGTTGCCTCCCTTGCATTATTTTACAGATATTTTTTTGGCAAATGCTCAGACAAAGTTGCATCCATGGTGCCACCTCTCCCTGCCTTCTTTCGTGCTACTCGGGCATCTGGTAGCACTCATGACTGGAATGTCACTCAGCCATATTGCAGAACTTCTGCCTATCAAAATTCTTTCATTCCCCAAACTGCATCTCTCTGGAATTCGCTTCCCCAAAGTTGTTTCCCTCCAAATTTCAACCCACAGCTGTTCAAGTCTAACTGTTACAGATATTTTATGAATGGAGGACGCCAGTAATCTGGTGTATGGATTGTTTTTTTTTTTACTCATTTGTTTTTCCTTCCTCTGTTCTGTTATTTATAAAAAAAATATATAAAAAAAAGTCTACCACTCCCCATATTTTTTTCAGAACCCAGTGTATTTGACTCCATATCCACACAGTTGACTAACTTTAACCCCACCGTTAGCACCGAAATCAAGGTTTTTGGTGATTTTAATGTACATAACATAAATTGGTTATCACATTCTGCCAGGACTGACGATGCTGGTCTACAGTGCAAGCTGCTTGCAGAATTGTTTAATCTCACACAGTTCGTAAAGCAATCAAACTGAATACCAGATAATCCTGACCATAATGCCTATCTCTTGGATTTATTCCTGACAAATAATCGAGATCAATACAGGATCCTCTGACCACTTGGATCGTCTGGCCACAATTTCCTCAAAGCCTAATGAATCAATTCCCTCAAACCTCCCTGTTCTGAAACTGTCAGGGCGGCCTGGTGGCACTTTGATAAAGTAGACTGGGATGGATTCAGAAATTATCTTGCTGACATTCCATGGCAGTCTTTCATCTTTAGTGGCATCAGATCTACTCAGTCCCACTTTAATGACTTAACCCTGCATTAGTCCCATGGCGTGTTGGAACACTGTTAGTATCCTGGGGTGTTTGAACACCACTCCCTCCAAAATTCATGTATCACTGCTAATTTTTCTCATATATTCATACAGCTTCTTGAATATTCTTCTCCAGTTACTCATGAACAGGTTAATTTCATTGTAGCTGATATAATACATGTGTAAAAGAATTGGTCGAACATAAACAAAATTGAAATTTAGTTCTAACACTCATTTATTAGACAGAGTTATAGAGTATTAAATATGATATGGTTTTTATTTCCTTCAAATCATCATAGATAACATACAAACTCCTAAATAAGTTTCATTTTCAGATTCTTTACTAAGATCATAGCAGGAGATACATGTCAATGTTGTGATACAAAACGAATTCTGTTGCTGACTGGCTAGAAATAAAAAGGTTAAGCTTCCAAAAACACACCAAAACAAAAATAGAAAAATGTATAAGTCACCAAAATAAGTGCAGATTATTCCAATAAACATGAAATTAAAAGAAGAACAAGGGAAAAGAAAAAATTATTGTAATAAAGCCTTGAGAGCTACAATTCATGAAACCCCTTCACAAGAGCAAATACAACATATATGCTAAGTAATAAATTTACATAAATGAATTTTCTATTGAAAAAGAAAAATTTAAACAAAAAACACGAAATGATGAAAACGTACCTTGGTTAGTACCGAGGGGTGACTACACACCCCAAGGGACAAAAATGTGTCTATTCTTCACACGACCAGGGGCAGGAATGTGAAACTCTCAGTGGTCCCTCCCCTCACGTGTTCAGGAAGGTACTGGAGAGGAGAGGAATGTCAGTGTTGCCAACTCAAAATTGTGAGCATACAATTTTTTCAGGGTGTTCAGACACCCCACGGTACAAACGTACAGTACGGTTAATATAAGCGGTATGGAATTGTTCATGCCAAGTAAACAGTTCACAAAAAGATCGGACTCCCCAAAGTGGTTTGATAGCAACTGATGCAGAGCAAAGGCCCAAAACTCATTTGCATATAACTCTTACTTAAAATAAAATATCTGAATCACTTACTTAATTTAAAATTGCAAGAGACCATGCAAAAGCAGTAATAAATCTTGCTGAGTCAAACTTTCTTCACAACCAAGCATCCAAACTGCTAAACAGTCCTAATGACAATACAATATTCTGGTCAGCTCTCAGTTCTTTCAGTAATAACTTTAACAGGTCATCATCCATTCCCCCACTAAAATCTTCAGACGGTAACATTACAAATGTCTCACATGGTAAAACAAATATCCTTACCAGTTCATTTGCCAGAAATTCTACGTTAGAGGAAGTCAGCCAGAACGTCCCAGTACTAGAACTTGACTCTCCCGAAATTGCTCCACTTAAACTAACGACTAGATATGTAAAAAACATCCAAGACAATTTTACCACCCAACAAATCTCCAGGCGAAGATGGAATTCCTCCAATTGTTTTGAAAAAGTCTATCTATCGATCTACCTATAGCCCAAAGCCCTAATCCCGCAAAGGGTGGCCACAGACAAAACGCCTCCAAGTCGCTCTGTCACCCACCATTTGACTACCCTCCCTCCAACTCACTCCCCCCTCCCTCATATACCTCTCAATTCCATCCCTCCACCTCATCCTCGGTCTTCCCCTTCCTCTCCCTCCTTCCACCTCACCTACATAAACCCTCTTAGTCAGTCTATCACTCTCCATTCTCTCCACATGTCCAAACCACCTCAGTGTATTTCTCCTAATCTTCTCAACCACATCCACATCCACCCCACAACGTTCTTTCACTTCTTCATTCGTCAACCTGTCCCTCCATGTCACTCCACATGCTCCTCTCAAGTAGCTCATTTCCACTGCTCTCACTCTTGACTTGTTCCCCTCTTGCAAGGTCCATGCCTCGCTTCCATACGTCAGGGTACGGATCACAATATTATCATGCAGTGACTTCATAACTTCAATACTCAACTCCCTATATCTCATCACTGCTTTCATTGAACCAACAACCTTTCTTCCATGCTGTACCCTTTCAAGCACTTCATCCCCCAAGGTTCCATCCTTACTCATCACACCACCCAAGTACATGAATGCACTCACATTCTCCATATCCTCGCCATCCAACCTCACCGTGCATTCTGTGACTTAATTCCTCTCAAACACCATAACTTTACTCTTGTTTACATTAACTTTGAGATTCCTCTTCCTACACACTGTCCCAAATTCATTCACCAAACCTTGCAACTCCCATTCATCTTCACTCAATAATACTGTCTCATCAGCAAACAACAACACCGAAATCTTCCAAATCTCACCCTCATTTATTAGAGCCAGCCCCACATCCACTGCCTTACGTTGCACCTCCTTTACAACCCCATCCATGTATATATTAAACAGCCATGGAGACATCACACAACCCTGTTTCAGTCCCACACTGAGATCAAAGAACTCACTCAGCTCACCATCCACTCGCACCATAGCCCTAACTCCTTTGTACATACTCTTCACAGTACTCAACAATTTCCCCTCCACTCCATATATTCTCAGTACCTTCCTCATACCTTGTCTATCTATTCTGTCATAAGCTTTCTCCAAGTACATGAAAGCAGCATACACTTTCTTTCCCTTCTCTAGATATTTCTTCACTAAACAGAACAAATATCTGATCTACACACCCTTTTCCCTTCCTAAATCCCCCTTGTTCTTCAACTAGCTCCTCTGTCATATGCCTAACCCAATCAATGAGTATTCTACCATATATTTTACCAGTCACACTAAGAAGGCAAATACCCCTATGGTTACCATAGACTTCTCTCTCCCCTTTTCCTTTGTATAAAGGAACAATTATACCTGACTTCCAGTCTTCTGGAACCCTTCCCTCTTCCCAAGCCAATCTACACAACTTCCATATCCACTCCACAACAATCTCACCCCCATACCTAAGCATTTCACCTCACACTTTATCAATTCCTGGGTCCTTTCCCATCTTGATCTTCTTCATTGCTTCAACTATTTCCGCCTTACTGATCTCATCCTCCCTCCTCTCATCTCTCCTTCTCCCAGCCATTCCCCAACCACTTATACTCTCACTGCTCTCACTCTCTTCATTCAACAAATCCTCAAAGTGCTCCTTCCATCTCCCCAATTTCTCTCTCTTCTCCACCAACAATCTATTATTCCTTTCTTTCACTCCCCTACTATTTCCCCTTTCACACTGCCTTACTTTCTTTACCTCCTTCCAAAACAATTTCTTACTGTCCCTCCATTTCACACTCTGATTTCTCCCAAATTCTTCATCCACTTTCTTCTTACTGTCCTTCACCAGTCTCTTCATCTTCCTTCTCCTGCTCACATATACCTCTCTCTTCTCTCTCTCTCTCATCTTCTCCCCTACCTCAACTCGCTAACCATTCACTATATGCCTTCTTCTTTTGTTCCACAGCTCGTTTCACCTCATCATTCCGCCATGCTGTCCCTTGCACACCCCTGCATCTCCACCTCACTCCACAAACCAACTCACATGCTGCACCTATCTCTTCCGTGAACATCTTACATACGTCTTCAACCCCTTCCATCTGCTGTAACTCATACCTTCCCAATCTTTCTTCCACTATGCTCTTATACTCTGCCATTCTCTCACTGTCTTGCATTTTCTCCACTCTCCACACAGGAGCTGTTTCTTCCTGTCTTCCCCTTCGTCTCATCAACCATTTTCTTTGCAGCTTTACCTTGACTATCACTAAGTGATGGTCCGAGACTTCATTCCCCCATCCTCTCCACAAACCTTGTTTCTGATCGTCAGTATGGGTTCCGTCATGGATGTTCCACTGGCGATCTTCTCACCTACCTTTCAGACTCCTGATCATCCTCGTTCTGGGACTTTGGCAAAAGCTTTGCCATTGCACTTGACATCTCAAAGGCTTTCGATTGAGTCTGGCATAAATCTTTAATTTCCAAACTGTCCTCTCACGGTTTCTCTCCATTTATCTGTGCCTTCATCTCTAGCTTCCTTTCTGGTCGTTCTATAGCCGCTGTTGTAGACGGCCATCGTTCTTCTCCTAGATCTATAAAGTGTTGTACCTCAGGGCTCTGTCCTATCTCCAACTCTCTTCCTTTTATTCATCAATGATGTAAGTTGTACATCTAACTCTATCCACTCGTATGCTGATGATTCCACCCTTCACTTTTCCATTCTGTTTCCGCAGCGTCCATCTCAGCAGTTACTTCAAAAACAAGGGATGAGGAAATGGCACACCTTATCTCTGACTGGGGTAAAATTATTATTTTTGTTTTTAATGCAACAAAGACTCAGTTTTTTACACCTATCACCCAGCAAATCTTCCACAGGAGTACACACTAATGTTTAATAATATCCAGCTCAATCCTGCATCATCCTTGAACATGCTTGGGGTTTCATTCACTCGGGACTTATCTTGGAAAGATCATATTACATCTCTTGTAAAATCTGCCTCCAAGAGATTAGGTGTGCTAAGCCGACTCCGTGCCTTCTTTACCCCTACACAGTTGTTGACATTATACACAGGTTTTATTCGCCCCTGTTTAGAGTACAACTCACAAGTGTGGGGTACAACTCACAAGTGTGGGGAGACTCCCCACATACAGCTCTTGTCAGTAGGGTGGAGTCAAAGGCTATTCGTCTCATCAACTCTCCTCCTCTTACTGGCTTCCTTTGACCTCTGTCTCTTTGCCGCACTGTTGCCTCTTTATCTTTTCTATCGCTACTTTAATGGTCATTGCTCCTCTGAACTGAGTGCTTGCATCCCTCCACCTCTACGACGGGCGCGTAGCACCTGTCTAGCAACAAACTCTTATCTCTTTTCTGTCCAACTTTCTAATGCAAATGTTAACCGTTACTCCCAGTCCTTCATTTATGCAACAGGTCAGGTCTGGAACTGTCTCCCACTGTCTGTATTTCCTACTTCCTATGATCTCTAGTTTTTCAAACGCAGTGTGTCCAAGCATCTCGAAATGAATGAGTCTTGAATATGGCTCTCTTTTGTATTTTTTTTTTTTTTTTTGAAGGAACGTTCTGCGGGCTCAGCCATTGGTTCCTTCTTTGCATAATATATGTATATATATATATATATATATATATATATATATATATATATATATATATATATATATATATATATATATATATATATATATATATATATATATATATATATATTTATATATGAAAGGGGGCAATAGTCTGACACTTATTTAGTGCAGGTTTCTGTTTATTAATAAGAATGGATTAATGTATTCTTAGATTATTATTTCAACATGTACCTGATATAAAACAAAATCCTTAGAATGAACAGACCCATCATAATGATAGAAGTGTTCCCTTACTGCTGAGTGACGAGGGTTGGTCATAGGGAAAAGTCACATGTTCGACCCTATGCTCTTCGATCCTTAGCTTGAAAGCTTGTATGATGTTTCCAGTATACCCTGCATGAAGACTAGGGCATTTATATTCGTAAACAATCCACGAACGAAGGGTGCTTGACATCTGTCTTTATAATGAATAAAAATTAATTGATCTTGAATTAATTTCTATGAACGAATCAGTTGGTGGTAGGCATCTGTATTTATAATAATAATTAAAAAAAAAAAGTGGTACTAAAAATAACATTTCTGAAACAATCTGTTTGCGATTGCAGGTGTTGCACTCTCTAAGTGATTTTTCTTTTTACTTTTATTAATTTTCAGACTCTTGCTGAGTGTAAAGAGCAACCTCACTAGGTTCCTCTAGCTTGGGATTTCATCATCTGAAACGTGTGCTCTTTGGACAGCATACATAAATCGTTCTTTTCTGTAGTCCACCATTAGCCTCTAGGAGAACAGGGAGTGAGTTGAGGGACGTTTATATAACAGGACACAAAAGTTGTTCTGATAATCATTTCGGTGCCATTATCTGAGACCAGTTAGTGGAGTTTTGTTGCGGCTTACCTTCTAACAGAAAATGTTTGCATATTCCGGATGACAGTCTGGAGGATGTAATTAAAGATCCCCGTAAACTTTGCAGTCGTGTTACCAATAATTTACAAGCACTTGTGATCCACGATGCTTTGTCTGGCTGCCTTCAGACGATGTTTTTTTTTTTTTTCTCCAGTGTGTGTGTGTGTATGTGTGTTACAATCACAGTATGTGCTGATTCACTGAATTTAGTTTATTCCTATGACTTACAACGTAAAACTACTTCAAAACGACTTACTGTAAACACACACACACACACACACACACACACACACACACACACACACAGTGAAACTACGTATCTTAATTTCTTCAGCATATCCATGTCTTATTTGCAACTTTATTCATGGTACCTCTGAACGATATTCAACTGGTGTCTCAGATTACCTGTCTTCTGGTCAGGAAAACTCCATCGTTTTATTCTGTCCAACAGCAGACAATTTACTTCAACTGAGAATGAGGCTCTGGAATCTCAGCATATTAATGTGTTGGTATGAGTAATGGTGATGTTTTGCTAAGTGTGTGAAAGTCGCATATTTATGTTGTACTGTATTATGTTGTTTTTAGATGCTGATTAAATGGAGAATGTAAGTGTATATAAGTACTGCGGTAGTGTGATGAGTAAGGATTGAAGTTTGGAGGATGAAATGCTTGAAAGGGTACAAGAAGGAACGAAGGTTGCTGGGTCCTTGAAAGCACTGATAAGAATTAGGGATGTGAACATGAAAGTAAAAATGTATATAATAGTGCTGTGATAACTCAAACGTATGGGAGTGAAGCTTAAACCTTGTTGGAAGGACACAAGTCACGAGTGTGAACATTTTTTTTTTTTTATGTGAGGAAGAAGGAACCAAAGGCAACGAGCTTGCAAAACTATTCCTTCCAAGAGAAAAACAAAATATAAAAGAGAGCCAAATTCAAGATCCGATCATTTCCAGATGCCTGGACACACTGCTTTTGAAAAACTGGAGATCATAGGAAGTAGGAAATACAGACAGAGGGAGACAGTTCCAGAGTTGACCTGTTGCATAAATGAAGGACTTGGAGTAACGGTTAACTCTTGCATTAGAGAGTTGGACAGAAAAGGGATGAGAGTTTGCTGCTAGACGGGTGCTACGCGCCCGTCGTAGGGGTGGAGGAATGCATGCAGATAGTTAAGAGGAGCAGTGACCATTGAAGTAGCGATAGAAAAGAGATAAAGATCCAACAGTGCGGCGAAGAGACAAAGGTTGAAGGAAGTCAGTAAGAGGAGGAGAGTTAATGAGGCGAAAAGCCTTTGGAAATGAGTTATTTGAAAGGAGCATGTGGAGTTACATGGAGAGACAGTTTGACAAATGGGGAAATGAAGAAGGGTTGTGGTGTGGTTGTACATGTGATAGAAAGCTTTAGAAGAAATACAGTGAGGTGGTATTGCCATATGAAGAGGATGGAGAGCGAGAGGCTAATGAGGAGAGCGTATGAGGGTGAGGTGGTGAGGGGGAGAGGGATAGAGAGGCCGAGGACGAAATGAAGGGATGGGGTGGAGAGGTATACTGTACGGG
The DNA here is from genome assembly GCF_032717465.1 of Coenobita brevimanus. NCBI lineage: Eukaryota > Metazoa > Arthropoda > Malacostraca > Decapoda > Coenobitidae > Coenobita > Coenobita brevimanus. The sequence continues at coordinate 21,416,871 of NC_137058.1, forward strand.
AGAGGGGGTGTGAGCTGGAGTGAGGGCAGTGAAATTGCGGAGGACAGGGCGACATGGAGGGGATATGTTTGTGCCCACCCCTTCCGGAATTTAGGCGTCTTGCAATCGATAGATATATGTTGATGATTTCTGTAATGTGTGTGTGTGTGTGTGTGTGTGTGTGTACTTCTGTTTAGTTTATTTTTGCTACCGCCCTACGATTTCATTCAAATCCGGAGAAACTGCTCATACCAGATAGGTAGAATGTTTTTGCCATCTGTAATCTGACTTCACTCTCTAACAGTCGAAGGGGATCCCTCTGGTATAACTGTTACACCTATATGTGTGTATTCTCTGTATCTGTAATATTGTTTTCGAAAGTCATGTAGCTCCCTCAGTGGTCAACGTTGCTGACAGCAAAGCTGCCGGTCCATTAGCGCCGATGTTCGAATCCTGGTGCATGCAGCTGACGTTATTCAACTCATGTGTCTATTACCCCCGTATGGGTTTGGAAGTAAAATAGGCATCTATGATATCATATAGGAATGGTAACTGTGGTAACCAGGATGATGCAGTGACCTTGTATCCCAGGATATTAGTTGAAACACTCAGCACAAGTTCAGAGGCCTGAGTTACAGAAATGAGCACGTGGCTAAGCGCCTCATGGCGTCTGGCCCCACCTAAAATAATATACAAATTAATGGAGGAATCATAACCATATTATAATCGGCACAAGAGGAGAGGGGCCGAGGGTGTGAATGACAACCCCACAGGACTAGGAAAATGTGTCTTTCAAGGCAAAAACTGACATTTCAGGGCAAAATCTAATTTTTCAGGGAAACAGCTGATTCTTCAGGGCAGACTCTTGTAATGATGAATGGTTCATTAGAAGGAATTATGGTTAAAACCACTGAAATCCTCGCACTAGTAATATGGTATTCTTCATGTGTATTTTACTTTGTTATGATACATAATCATTACTCAGTATCAGTTTTCATGTGAGTAATGAGAACATGAAATGATAAGCATAACATATAAATGACATATAAATTGTTTTTAAAATGTAGGGTGGTCCATATATAACTCTCATTTTCCAATTCACTGGGCTCTTAATATTGTGTTCTTGGGACGGTTTAGCGTTATCAGTGTCCAGCCAACATCATTTATTTATTTCCTTCTGCCACTGCAACACCCATACCCACAACAGCAAATGAGCCTTCCCTGCTACACATAAGGCACCGTCATGTGAGTTTCTAGTGGAGCACTAATTACGGATCATTCTGCACACCCACATACTCGTGTACTATGCTTATATAGTAGCAACAAGAGCCTTGCAGTCCTGTTGGGTTGCTCAACACATGTGCAAATTAAATCTATCCCTGAATTACACTTCCCTTTGGAGCAAGTGCACTGCAACCTAAAAAGCGCTTGCCCAAATGTGAGCTGTTTCTGAACAGCTACCATTACCACCACCATCATCGTCTTAGCTACCACCACCACCTGACAGATACCATGACGATCATCATCCCAGCTACCTCCACCAGCACCAACTCTACCACCACCAGCATCACAACTATCACCACTACCACGAGCACCACCACCATCACAGCTGCACCATGATCACCACCGCCATCACTGCCACCAACACCACCACCATCACCACCACCACCACCATCACCACCACCACCATCACAGCTACCACCACCACCATCACCATCACAGCTACCACCACCACCATCACCATCACAGCTACCACCACCACCACCACCATCATCGTTATAGCTACCATATGTTACCAAAGAAATATAAAGGCGTTTTAAGCTATGTTGGCTGCTGTATTAGATGATTTGCCCCTTCAGAGTGGTGGCGTCTGTTGCCATAGCTCCAGGCAATTTTGCTAACTTTGGATAAACCTTGTTTAGTATCTGGGTAAGAAACGGTCTCCAATAAGTCCTTCTCAATCCAGTTTCTCTTCAAAAGCAGAAGACAGTCATGTGAAAGTACCAAAAATTAAGTAACAAATACTTCGTGGAAAGGAAAGGTTAACTGAAAAAACGAGAGAGAGGGAAACAAATTACTTCTCCACCCTCTACTTATGAATGATCCTGAGCAGACTCCTATACTAACTCAACTATATATAATGGTCAGACTTTAGCTGAAATAAAAACTAGAGTTGTTATGACCATGCGTTGGTAAAAGATGGAGGAGAGAATAGCGGAGCTTTAGTTTAGATTGGTTTTACTTGTGCCCTTGCGAAGTTAGTGTTGCTCTGGTACTTGTGACGTGTAGTTGAGGAGCATACCAAGTAATTACTTGGTAACTAAGACAACGAACGTGAGAAACTATACACGGTTCCACGGAGTCTGACTCACTGATTTTGCCAGCCGAGGACAGGTGGATCTGGTAACACTGCGAGACGTACTCGGGCGGTGATTGAGGGATTTCCGTTGTGTTTGAATGTGCTCCAAAGTGACTTTGTATTTCAACCAAGGCCTTCATTGATTTGTAAGATACCGGATTATACAGATACAAATTAAAGCAATGATATCTTTAATGATAAATATGTGCCTTTTAAATTACTAAAAATAAACCTGAACGACAATGATAACAGTAAAGTCGCGACTGGACGTATGCGGACAAGTCAGCGGCTGATTTAAATTCATTTCATTATGTTTGATTTCGTTTATACTGCACGCGGTTTTATTATAGCAGCATATTTCAACTATTATTTTCTCATGGAGTTTGCTTTTATCTTACTTTCCTTTCTTCCACCATTAATAAAAATTCGGTTCATTCTATAATGATGTAATCCATTACTTTCCTGGCTCTTTGTCGAGGGGACAGAGATACATGCTTGAGGATGTATTGTGACCAGGGATAGGGCGTCCGTCTGTATGTCTGTCTCTTATGATACGAAAATGTTAGGGAAAATCAAACACCAAACTTATTCATGTAAGAAATAATTCTACTGAATCTGACTATGAATACAAACAAATGCAGATTTTTAAAGCTACTGGTACCTATGAAGGTAATGAAAATGTGTATGTACACTATATATACTGAGAATAGAATAGCATGTATTGGCCCCAGTGAGGTGTGTGTGTGTGTGTGTGTGTGTGTGTGTGTGTGTGTGTGTGTGTGTGTGTGTGCTTACACAAATCATAATTATTAGAAGCTAAGCTAAGCATATCTATGGTAAGGTTGTATATTAGTAGATGAGGTAATGAAGGGCATGGTGAAGACTGTAGACTGTAACACTGTGTAGTAGTGGTGGGAAAAACATTCAAGCCTTCACAGGACCTCGGGACCATCTTGTTATGAACGTCTGAATTCCCGCCACAGCCACTGACTTGTCCGCATCCGTCCAGTCGCGACTTTACTTCTTGTTATCATTGTCGTTCAGGTTTATCTCTAGTAATTTAAAAGGCACATACTTATCATTAAAGATATCATTGCTTTAATTTGTATCTGTATAATCCTGTATCTTACAAATCAATGAGGGCCTTGGTTGAAATACAAAGTCATTTTGGAGCACATTCAAACACAACGGAAATCCACCAATCACTGCCCGAGTACATCGCGCAGTGTTACCAGATCCACCTGTCCTCGGCTGGAATCAGTGTGTCAGACTCCGTGGAACCGAGTATAGTGTTTGTTACGACGCCTGAGATGACCTTGTGTGCTGTACATTGAAAAGCAGACCCTGCGAAGAACGATTCACTGGGTGACGTCATTCCCATACTGAACTACTACTGTTGGAGTCTGCGGCAGTGTGGGACGGGGACATTAAAATATACATACACACACACAAATATATATATATATATATATATATATATATATATATATATATATATATATATATATATATATATATATATATATATGTATGCATATATGTAAGTATGTATATATGTATGGATGTATGTATATATGTATGTATGTATGTATATGTATGTATGTATGTATATGTATGTATGTATATGTATTTATGTATGTATTTATGTATGTCTTAAAGCTTTGTAGCCAACATTTATATATATGTAACTTTAATCTTGTAATAGGTGAGTCTTGAGTTTTGGTTTAAGTTATTTTGGTAATTGAACATAAGAACATAAGAAGAGAGGATAACTGCAGTAGGCCGGTTGGCCCATGCTAGGCAGCTCCTAGAAGAGTAACTGAACTACTAGAATGAGATAAGGATATCAAAGAAGAAGGCTCTCCCCCGCCCTCCAAACCCTCCAGCCGAAGCCGGCAGGAAAAAGTCAGAAAGAACACCACGCCGTATAGAAAAACTGGCTTGGACATTTTACAGGAAAGTGTGAAAGGAGAATAGAGACTATCATAGAGCAGGAGGAGTTAAAGATGAATACAGGGAGTTGATCTTGATTTATTATCTTCAGAGAAAGTCTACTGTAAGTTGAGCAGCGTATGTAATACAGAGAATATACTAAGTCTAGTTGGACCCCTCTTCTTATTCGCTGTCTCCACTATCTGCCGGTTCTATGGCCTGTCTCCTTCTGAGCTGAAATTCCTACATTCTCGTATAGCAGGGGTCGTGTCACATGTGCTATACTGTCGTGGAAGGTTCTAGAATACTGTATGTCTGTGTGTATGTACAGCTTCCGGTGCACGATCAACATTCCTTCACTTAAAGAGTTGCAAACTAATTTCCGGTTCCTACACCTTGTCTGGTGCTCTGTCTATCTATCTATCTATCCATCATGCCTTCTATGATGATTTGTATTTATAATGTGGAGTCCTGACATATTTATGTATGTATGTAAATGTATATGTATGTATGTATGTGTTATATATATATATATATATATATATATATATATATATATATATATATATATATATATATATATATATATATATATATAGGTATGTATGTGTATGTAAGTATATATGTATATATATGTAGGTATGTATGTGTATGTATATATATATATATATATATATATATATATATATATATATATATATATATATATATATGTGTGTGTGTGTGTGTGTGTGTGTGTGTGTGTGTGTGTGTGTGTGTATGTATATGTGTATACGTATATGTGTATATATGTATATGTATATATATGTATATTTATTTATGTATGTATATATGTGTGGGTGTGTGTTTGTGTGTGTGGGTGGGTGGGTGTGGGTGTGTGGGTGATTGTGTGGGTAGGTGTGTGTTTGGGTGGGTGGGTGTGGGTGTGTGGGTGATTGTGTGGGTAGGTGTGTGTTTGTGTGTGTGGGTGTGTGACAGATTTTGTTACCACTGATTCCATTAAATCCCTAAGGAATTCGTGAAATGAATTTAAATTAGGATGGTTTAATTAAGGTTAGGTTATGTAGGCTGCAGTTAGGTTAGTCTGAGAAAATCTAGGTTAAGTTTAGGTTAGGTTAGTTAGGTTAGTCTAGGTTATTTTAGATGATAGCTTAAAATGTTATTCGTAGAAATTTACCTAACCTAACAAACCTATCTAACTTAACCTAAAAAAAACTAACTTAACCTAACTTAACAAACATAGCCTAACCTAACCTAAATATAACCCAGATCATCGCAGGCTAACCTAACCACAGCCAAAATTAACCTAACCTTTATTAAAGCATCCTAATTTAAACTCATTTCACGATTTCCTTAGGGATTTTATGAAATCACTGGTTACACGAATTCTCTGTAGCTTAATGTAGGACGTTGACAAAGAAAGCACAGGAGGAAAATTTGTTGTAGCGGAGATGAGAATGTTGAGATGGATTTTTGGAGTAACGAAGTTGGACAGGATCAGAAATGAGTTAACAAGAGGAACAATGAAGGTGGGTGTGGTATGCATGAAGGTGCATCAAACTAGACTACATTGATGTAGGCACGTGGTGAGAAGGCAGGAAGATTTTATGAGATGGGGAGTAATGAAAATGGAGGAACAAGGAAGTAGGAAACTAGGAATGCCGAAGATTTGAAAGAAGAGCTCAAGTGGGAAAGAGGCGCAATACCGAGTTGTAAGGCGAAGATTGGTCAAACATATTGACCTCATATTGAAGTCGGAGAAGCTAAGACAATAAAGAATATATGACCTTTTTATTTTCAAATTATTTTCCTCTCTTAAAAATCACCAGACCTCTGTGTTCTTGTGCTGTGCGAATACAGCTGTGAAAGTGGTTGAAACATTAACAAATTCATACAAAATTCCTGGTTTTCTTATCCTTTTTTTATTTCTTTTTTGTTTCTCGTAGCTTTACAGTAGGTACATCTCTTCCAGTCTTTTTTCACCTAGTTTCACCTAGTTTTGCTTTTGCTTTTCGCCATTTGCTCAGTTCTCTCTCTTTCTCTCTCTCTCTCTCTCTCTCTCTCTCTCTCTCAACGATTCACCTTTACGGCCGAAATTCCGCTGCAAAGCATGAACAAACTTTTTACTCCTCGTTTTTTTCCGTGGCCACTCCTGAGATTTATGTTGCTGTGAGAACAGCTTTGTTTTTCCACCACGGAATATTGGAATTGTGCCCTGTCACGTGACAGAGCATACTCCAATATAAGTAACAAACCATACACGCACAAACAAATACTGACACTGGCAACACTGGGGGAGGCTGTTGCTAAATCTGTAGAAAGGTGGCCTGCCGTCCAAATGAACCCAGGTTCGAATCCAGGATGGGGCAGGGAAAAAATTAAGGATTTGGATTTCACGAAGCAGGGTTCACTGATCCATCAGAAGACACGCCGGCATGTGAAAATACCCCCTCTAATACCAGTACACCAGCCCAGTATGAAACAGCCCTAGTATGTATTCAATATAGACGGCGGGTGTTGGTGCCGAAGTGGTGACATGTGAATATGTATGGTATGTAGGAGTACTACTGGGTCTTGGGAGTAGGCTGTGAAGCCTATGGCCAGAGTTGGAAAAAATAAAAATTCAAGCGACAACATTCAAGTAGCGCTCACACAGTACAATACACACACACACACATACACACACACACACACACACACACACACACACATACTGTACGCTTCAAGTTTTTCCTAATAATATTTGGTATGGATGTCTGCGCTTCTTTTATGACAGTTTTCTTTTTGACTACTCATGATTTCTCACAATTAGCTGAAACTGTTTGACACTAAAAATGTACACCTCCCAGGAGTCTCCATAGCCGTTAGCGTGTCAAAAGTAAGAGGGTTGGATGAGGGAGGGTTATCACCTTAAATGGAGATTATTTTATCAAAATCTGTTGTTGAGTATGCGTTTCCTTTGCATTTTTTTTGACAGGATGATCATGGCCCTAAGTCTCCAACCTCTGTGGCCTAATCTGCCCTGTTTGCGACGTTCCTTATCACGGATGAGAAGTTAACCACTCCTTTTAAATTTGTCTTACTTTCAGTGTCATGAAAAGCTAAAATAGATAAGTTATACCTACATGCACACTTCATGGTTACTACAGGAATACGGTTACTTTAACCCACGTATTTATAGGTTATACAGATGTTTAAGTATCGGTCTTACTGTGTCCACATAAAGGAACACTATTTTGTTGTGTATAATTTTTGGATCAACCGTTACCTTGTACAGGCAAATAATGAGGTAGAGGCATATACAGGAAAGCTGAAAATAAGAGCTCCTGAAATTTACACCTACAATTGCTTCCAGTAAGTTCAAACAAATATAAAAATGATAGTTATTCCAATTTAATTATTAGAATTATAAACAAGAATCGGTTCCAAGGCACAGCAAACCCGTCCCCGGCAGTCATTTTAGTGCTGACATATAAACACAACAGGATATCTAGTCTAAGATGTCACATCAAATTTGGAGGAAATCGCGTGAAAATTGATGATTTTATGTCCATTTGAAATTTTAGGCCCGACCCACCTGACATTGACCCCTCTACCACTAACTAGGAGGTGACCCCTCTGATGTAATGAATAATGTTATTGGATGCAGATTTCAATGATGCACTATTAGGTTTTTGTTCCATGTCGATATGACGAATTTGAATGGAGTTAAGGCAAAAAACGATTTTTACCCATCCCCATTTTTTTCACATTTTTGGGTCCTACAGCTTGAGCCTTGGCCCAAATTGGCCCAAAATTTAATTAGGTAATCAGGTCATAGTCAATCACCCCTGTAATTTTAGTCAAAATTGCACCTGTAGCTTTCGAGTAAAGCTTATAACAGACAGACAGAGACAGACAGACAAACAAACAAAAACAGACAAACCGAGTGAAAGCAATACCCGTCCCCGAGATCCTTCGGAGCATGGACTTGTAATGAAGGGTTAATATTAGAACAATACATTGACACTGACAGATGACACGGGAAGGAAATCCAAGAACGAGATGGAACGACAGCACATAGTGAAGGGGGAATAATCCTTTAATTGCCGGGATGGTTTTCGGATAATCAAAATCGCCCCTTACTGGCCTTAGCAAAATATCTAAATACGTCCATAGTAGTGGAAGTACTAATATGTGATGTAACAAAATCTTCTGGTACAAGTCAGAAAAAAATATCTAATGGTATGCATGGGGGTGTTTCTACAGTTAGAAACAATCACTTTGCATAAATTTTGATGAATGGCATTTGCATGAATTAGGAATTAATGAAGTATGCATATATCAATATATGGTAAGAAAGTCTCTTGAAGAGATAAACTAATTACAAATGAACCATGGCGAATCTGTGACAAACACAGTGGCATGACTGGACATTCGCGATGAGTTCATATGTACATTGCGCAAGCAATTGCAACGGTGATTTTTGCCATGTCCGTGGGGTCGTGAATGCATACTGAAACAAGTATGAAAACAAATTATATCTCGGTAATATCCCCTTTACACACAAGTGGAATCGAGTCTTTGATACCAAAGAAGTATTTATAAACATTTTGTTACTTAGTCAACATACACAGATGCAGACAAAACTCAGTATCTAAAGGTAAACCACCTCAGCAAAACTTTATCTAAATGCAAACCCATTCAGCCTACTGTTTCTCCTAGATGGTAATGCTAATACAAATGTGATACTGAGAACCGATGAGAGAAGCCTGACACTCACTCCACCACCCTCGCTCTCCGAGTGGCCCTTGAAAATATAAACTGCAAGCACTCATTGTCCGATTAGAGTGGGAGCACATACCATTTATTTACGTAAAAATGCAAAACGTTGGACATCATGAATATCAGGATTGACCCTAAGACATTAAATTTCTGCACTGCTGTTGAGGTGCAGCCGGGGTTTAAACCCTTAAATACCCCACAGTGGGGGGGGGGGTTAAAAAGGACATTTATTTATGCTAACACCTGTAAGGCTTGAAATAGCTTAAAATGGCCCGCAGGAGTTTCCTGACCCCTAAATGGAAAACGACAGCATTTTTGGCTGGCTTAGCTCATGACAGCAAGCCCACCCCCAAAAAGGACGTTTGTTTACGCAAAAAGCGACAAGGCTGGATATGATCTCAAACTGTCCACAGGAGTTCCCTGAATACTAAATGCACAGCGACAGCAGTTTTGGGTAGGGCTTTGTCCCCGACGGCAACACTCCCCCACCCAGAGACAGATGGTGCATATACTGTATTTACTCAAACAGCTGCATTTTCTAAATAACAGAACAGAGGAAGGAAAAACAAATGAATTTTAAAAAATAATCCATACACCAGATTACTGGTGTCCTCCATTCATAAAATATCTGTAACAGATGGACTTGAACAGCTGTAGGTTGAAGTTTGGAGGGAAACAACTCTGGGAAAGCGAGTTCCAAAGAGATGCAGTTCGGGGAATGAATGATTCTGATAGAAGTTCTGCAATATGGTTGAGTGACATTCCAGTAATGAGCACTACCAGATGCCCGTGTAGCACGAGGGAAGGCAGGGAGAGGTGGCAAAATGGAAGCAAGTCGTCTGAGCATTTGCCATAAAAAATATCTGTAAAATAATGCAAGGGACCCAACATTCCTTCTTATTTGTAGGGGAGGCAGTTTATTTATAATAGCAGGGTTATTATTTCCAACAGCTTTGTTTTGAATTTTGTCTAGTTGATTTAATGCAACCTCTCCACATCCATTCCACAAGGGTGAGCAGTATTCAAGCTGAGAGCGCACATGACTTATAAATTATAGCCAACTGCTTGTCAGTGAAGAAGTTACGGACTCTGTACAATAATCCAAGTTTCTTTGAGGCGGTTTTAGCAAGTGATCTAACATGAGAGGTCAAGCTGGGGGCACTGTTGAGACGCCGAGTATTTCACTTCTTTTGGAGATTGGAATGTTAGTAGCACTGAAGGTAATATACGAGTCTGGCAAAATCTGTCTATTAGTATATTGTATATATTTGGTTTTATTGGCATTAAATGAGACAAGGTTGTTTTGTCCTCATTCATTGTTCGTGGATAAGTCTTGATTTATGGACATGGCTGTACTGAGTTGAGAGTTAGAGTTATTAGACTTTGTAAATGGGAATTTGAGTGTGAATGAACTATGAATTGTTTGGTCATCCGCATATGAATGGATGGGATTGTGGGAGACAGATAAGAGATCATTAACTTGAACCAGGAACAGGGTTGGCACCAGAACTGATCCCTGTGGCACACCAGCGTTAATTGAGTGGAAATTGGAATATACATCATCTACTTTTACTCCTAATTTTCTGTTGCTGAGATATGTGGAGAGCAGAGGAACAAAAGACGTTAGCCCATAGCAAGGGAGTTTGGACAGCTGGGAATGGTGCCATACTCTGTCGAAAGCTTTAGAATGTCAGGGGCTGCTGCATGAGTTTCTCTATGTAGGTCGATTGATTGATGGATTGTATGAGTCAGGAGATTGAGTGTCAATGGTGGGTCTTTCGTGGTGAAAACCATATTGTCTCTCACTAAGTTGTTGGATTCAAGATGTTTAACTACGTGCTTATTAATTAAAATTTCAAATACTTTACCAAGTGAAGATGTGACAGCTATTGGTCTGTAATCAGAGGGGTCAGAGGAACTTTCTTTGGAATTGGGTGGATGTTGGCTTCTTTCCATGAATTAGGGAATGAAGAAGTACTTGTGCATAGTTCGAGTAATTTAGCTAGAACAGAGGCAAGTTCTGGGGAACACTTTTTCAAAACAACTGGAGGAATTCCATCTGGGCCTGGAGCTTTGTTGGCGGGGAAATTGTCTGGGATGGATTTTACGTATCCTGTCTGTATTTTAAGTGGAACAATTTCGAGAGAGTCAAGTTCTAGTACTGAGACGTTCTGGCTGACTTCATCCATGGTAGAATTTCTGGCTAATGTACTGCCAATGATATCTGCTTTCCCACTAGGGTCATTTGTCTTGTTACCATCTGAAGATTTCAGTGGGGGAATGGATGACTTGTTAAAGTTATTATTGAATGTATTGAGAGTTGACCTCTTTTAGGTTCTCCGGAAGGATTGAAATAGTAATCTCTAAACAAAAGCAACATTAGAGTCAAATATATAAGTTACATTATTGAAATATAAAATGTAATTGATTGTTCCCTAAATGACATGCTCAGAATATAATACTTTGCAGTGCATGTGCACACAGGGGCGTTTACTAATTATCATAATAATTCAGTTATAAGATTACCAAACGATATTACTATGTCACCATAGATGGATGTGTTCGCTGACTTGAGATTTATTGTAAATGTAAAATGTAAAATCTAAATGTACTGTAAATGAAAAAGAATTAGATGTAAATGACATGTTTTCCATTAACCTAGGATTAGAATAACTAGCAGCATTTTCATGAAATAAAAACTGGTACATAATTAGGCTTTATTATAACGCCATGTTTTACGCAAACTCAGGATGATCCAATGGTAGGAAGTCAGGATGGATCACACGTTGTCTTCCATCACTATCCTCACGCCATTCACCGTCTGATTTTATATCCTCTACGGACGCCGTTTGAGACCCATCCACTACATCTAATATACTATAGCACTAGCTGTGTGTGTGTGTGTGTGTATTTTGGGCAGCCAAAACTACACATTCAAATCGCACCAAACTTGGCACAAAAATCGCAAAAATTCGCTGATGTGAACAAACTTGGTCCCATCACGATTGAAAAACTTTTACTATATTTAATGAGACCACATTTTGACCAAAAAACGCCGCTCCCGGCGCCTGGCATAGGATCTCCGTAGAATTTTTTGCCAATAGCTAAAACTAAAAAATACTATAGCAGTAACCATGTTCGGACAACTTGGGTTCCACTCCCGAAGCTGCAAATAAGATGATCAATTGGTTGGCTGCAAAAATTCCAAGTGACAACGTTAGACTAGAACATCACATAAACGTGACTTGGATTACCTGAAATGATCGCAACGCACACGTGAAGCGCGAGGAAACGAGTGAGAAGCACGAGGAAACGAGTGAAACACAAGAAAGCAAGTGCGCAGCGCAAGAGCCCTCTGCAGGAGCAAGTGCAAGGGGCCCAGTGGGCCCCGAGCACTTGTTAGCAACTATGGTTAAAGACCTAGGGGCAGGACCTCCAGTGAACCAATATGGCTGGAAACCTTCATCAGTGTTCGTCTAGCCATAGTTGACTGGACTTTTCCCACCAGTAGGATCAACTTGACCCCCTTTTCGGCATTTTTGCCACAAAGTCTGACCTCTTGATGTGACTGGCAGGCGCTTCGGAACATGGGGGAAGGGATGTTAATTTTCTTTATCCTGGGCAATGGTTGTCTGCTTACCACCATTTATGCACATGAACGCCTTGTTCCTGGCTTCATTGATGTCTGTAGTGTTAAGAGCACACACATAGGAAGTCATACCAGTCACGCCTACTTCTGATGTAGCGGATAGCTTTTACATGCTTTTCTGCAGTATTTGCTTCCATTTGCTGGAATGGCTTTACCTTTCCCAATCTGTTGAAAGCTGATGTGAAATCACATCCTGTAAGGGCATGAAATCCTATGAGAGCATTAGTCAAGCCAGATTGTTTCTCTTCAAGCCAACCAGCAATATGTAATACACTGATGTAACAGCGATGGTTTCCTGAACCACAGTCCATTAGCAATGGCATGCCATCAGATGGACCAACTAGACCAATAAGTAATACCAGCACATCGGCGTTAGTGGACCTGATCAGAATGGTCCCCCTTGGAATTTTCCTAGCATGGAAAGCTATAAGGGTATCAGCTTCTTCATGCCGAGCCTGGAGATGACTTGGTTCATCAGCTTGAATCTGGCTACCACCCTCTGTCTCTGTTCATAAACCTTAAACACTTGCCACTGTGCAACACATATAGAACTTTCCTCCCAAAAATTGGTCCATAATGTGGGTTTTTCCATTCCTTCATAATAAAATGGGCAATCTCTTCTTTGAATGCACCATTCATCAGGAGATCTGTTCTATTATGTAGCTGCACTTGATCTCGTCCACTGATGACAAATTTAGGGAGATTAGCTGCACCCCAAAGCTTCCGCTTGGGATTTTTCATCAAAGGGGACACATACTTCAAGCACAAGGTAAATTTTTTCACCTCGCATGGAACATACATTGACAAGCAGATCCCTGGCTATAGTTCCATAGGTTGACTTGCTGTGGCGAAGTAGGGTTTCGTGTAGAATGTACCCACCATCGACCACACTAGCGCTGACTGGAGGCAAAAAGACGTCGGGCAGAACTATGTCCTGTCTTCCTTCAAGCAGTTTAATGAGAGCTCCCTTGTCCGTCTAATTGGGAGTTCCATCATTGTGGGCAAGAGAAAGTGGCACATCAGTGACTGGGAAAGTCAGAATATGTTGAAGGTCGAATGTGTTCCCTGTTTGACTTTCCAAGGCAAGAATTCTTGCAAACATGTGTCCGACCCCTCCTGCTGCCTTTACTTTTTGTGTGCTAGATGTTCGTGCTTTGGTCATTTTCTGCAGAAAAGTTTAACACCTTTGTTTGTGCCACATTTTTAAGGAACCTTGAACTGTGAGCATCACACTCACTTTCAAATTTTGAACGAAGATCTGCTCCCCTTTTCAGTATGCTCTGAAGATAATCCATTGTTTCCTTCTATCTTGATTGCCACATTGCCGAATTGACTAGTTCATGTGGTGATCGAGTGTCAAATGGGTTACAGGTGATACTAATGACACTGGTGAGGATTTCAGTGTCAGTATTATCATGCATCACTCTCCATGGCAGCAACTGATTGGCTTGCTGTTTCCATGACTGAAGGCTGACCAGTTGTCATTGCTCTGATAGGGCCATACCATGCTGAGTCAGGGTAATGGACCATCTCTTGAGGGCATTCTCACAGTTTCTGAAAGTATATTTCCCTTTCATAGGGGATGCAGTGTCCTGTTGATGATCTGGTCTAATCTTAGGTCAACTGCACTCCTTGAATATGACTTGTCTGCACATCAGATGGAGAATGCACCTGCCTGTAGAATGTTATAATATATGCTTTAGGGTCCATCAGTTGTAGTTTCTGCAGGAAGAGAGGTCCCCATCTGCATAATTTGGCCAATTTAGTGCAAAGAAGAGCTCAATAACACATGGAAGGACTGAAATGTATCCCTTTACATTGTTAGCACGTACAGCTCTCTGCAACTCACGGTAGACTCGATTGGTTAGGTACAAATTGATTGCACAGTAGGCTGTTGTGCTTCCTTGTTGGCCATCCATGATGTTATGGACAAATGCATGAGTATTTTGCTACCAACCATATTAGTTAAAAATATCCTAAAGAAAAATCTAATTTCTTAAAAAAAAAAAAAAAAAAAAGTATATGTTTGTAAGTGTAACGTTAGGGGGAGAGGGGTGATGTCGAGATAGTTTCACCCATGCCATTTTTGGCATGAACAAATCTCTTCTACCCACCAGGGGAAGAGTTGCTGTCGGGGCCTCAACCCCACCCAAAATTGCTGTCCCTGTACGTTTAGCGTACAGGGAACTCCTGGGGCCAGTTTAAAACCATTTCCAGCCTTCCCACTTTTCACATGAATGTCTATTTTGCCCAGGGGGTGGGGCTTGCTGTCTGGGCAAGGCTGTCGTTTTCCATTTAGTGGTCAGAAGACCCTTGAGATCATTTTAAACTATTGCAAACCTTACTGGTTTTTGCATAAATGCCATATTTAACTCCCCCTCCCCCCACTGTGGGATATGTCAGGGTTAAAGTCCCTGCTGTGTCCCGGCAGCAATGCAAAATTGTAATATTTGAGGGTCAATCCTGATATTTATATTGTCAAGCCTTTTGCCATCTCTCACGTGAATAATGGTATGGGCTTCTGGTCCATATCGCCCAAACAATTGATGACTCATTTTCTTTAAGTTTCGGACAAACTCCCTGAATCTGGCAACCTCTAATGTTTTCCATAACTTGCCTGTTTTCCAAACTTAATTTCTGGTGTTGAGGGAATAAAATTTATTGATCTTGTGAAAAGGCAACTTAAGGTTTGTCTTCAGCATTTTAGATTAATAATTATAATTAAACAGTAAGCGATGTCTGGCACGTGTTCAGTCGCACCCAACTACCCAAGCAGCAGCCCGCTAATGCTGCCCATACATCAGTAATGGTCACGCAGTGATGGGGTGTGAACCTTTGCGTCCTTCATTGTCATGCCCCCCTCCCCCCTTCGTTTATTTATTTTTTCCCTCCAGCTTAGTCTTGAGTTCTCTTCATTCTCACTTCTGCTTTTGACTACCACCCTTTCCATCTTCTTTCATGATACTGCCCAATAGGTTCTATTCTATCTATCTATACAGTATACCTGGGCTGCTTCCCCCAAGGAAAGGGAGGTAGCCGAGACAGGACGACACACTCCCCATTTACTCATCCATTCAAACACATTCATTCGCATCTTAGCCCCAAAGGGGAGAATGGACAGATCCTCACCGCACCACACCACACAAGGGACAACTGCGCAATGCAATCAGTGACATCTGCAGCAGGGCCTGACAGCAGAGCTGGTTTACCCTTGCCACATCATAACAGACCCATCCCCTTACCCGCACCTGACCTGACTAGCTGATCAGACCAAATGTGGGAGAATATCCCCTCAGGGCTGCATCATCACTTATTCACAATTTTTTTCCATTTATTTCTGTCGTGCACAGCCACTCTTCCTTGCTCAACAGACATCCCTCTCGCATCCAGCGCTCTCTTCACACTGTCCATCCATCCTATTCATGGTCTTCCTCTCAGCCTTACACCTCTCACATCAGATCTAGTTATCTTTTTCACCAATCGCTCATTATCCATTCTCTCCATATGCCCAAACCATCGCAACACCCTCTGCTCAACTCTACCAGCCATCTCCCGAACAACTCCAGTTCTCTTTCGCACTTCATCATTTTGCACTCGATCCATATGCGGCACTCCACACATACTCCTCAGACACCTCATCTCCATTACATTCAAACTTTTCCTCTCTGCTACACCCATATTCCATGTTTCAGCCCCATATAACGCAGTCGGTACCACAACACCCTCATACAGCCTTCTCTTTACATCCATTCTAAGCGAACGACATCTAAACACTTTTTTTCATTCCTCCCAGCACCTTTCCTACTTCATTTATTCTAAACTTCACTTCTGCATCTATTCTTCCATCCACAGCAACATGTGACCTTAGATATTTAAAATACTCAACCTCCTCAAGCAACTCTCCATTCAAAATTTTATTCATCCCCCTACCATCTACCAACCTCGAACATTTCATCACTTTACTCTTATTCTCATTTACTTTCAATTTCCTCCTTTCACACACCCTTCCAAATTCTACCAACTGTCTCAATTTCTCCTCTGAATGAGCCACCAGTGCAGTATCATCTGCAAACAGCAGCTGCTTCAGATTCCACTCTCCACCATCAACATTCACCAGACTCAAACCTCCACCTAAAACTCTTGCATTCACCTCCCTTACAACACCATCCATGTAAATATTAAACAACCAAGGCGACATCGCACATCTCTGTCGCAACCCCACTTTCACGGGAAACCAATCACTCACAGCATTTGCCACTCTTACACACGCTCTACTATTTACATAAAAACTTTTCACCCCTTTTAGTAACCTACCATCAAGTCTATACAATCTTAAAACAGTCCACAAAGCCTCCCTATCAATTCTATCATACACATTCTCTAAATCCATGAATGCCCAAAACACATCCTTGCCTTTCGCTAAATACTTTTCACACACTTCTCTCACAGCAGACACCTGATCCATGCATCCCTTCCCTCTCCTGAAGCCACACTGCTCCTCACCAATCACTCCCTCTCTACCCTCTCTAACTCTCATAATTAACACGCTACCATAAACCTTACCTACAACACTCAACAGACTTATACCCCTAAAGCTAGTACATTCATACTTATCACCCTTGCATTTATACAACGGGACCACACAAGCACTTGCCCAGTCAATTGGCACCATACCTTTCACAAAGCACACATTCAACAATCTTACTAACCAGTCAACAATAGTCACTCCACCACCCTTCAGGCATTCCACAGCACACCCATCCATACCTGCAGCTTTCCCTACTTTCATATCCTTTACTGCCTTCTCCACTTCCTCCATCGTGATCAAAGAATCATTCAACTCTCCCAACACATTTATTCCTTGCACCTTCCATCTGCCACAATCTCAGCCACCCTTTCCTCCTCCAAATTTAACAATCTTTCAAAATACTCTGTCCATCTCTTCCTTACTGCATCCATCTCAATTAACATCCTTCCATCCTCTGCTTTTACTCGTTCTTTCTTCCCAGACTCTCCCTTTCGCACCTTTTTCACCTCCTTCCAAAACATTTTCTTATTCTGTTGAAAATTCTCCGTCAGTCGCCTACCCCACCTCTCATCTGCAGCCACTTTAGCATCATGCACAGCCCTTCGCACCCTATTCCTCTTTTCCTTATACCTTTCATATGACATCTCATCCTTCCTCTGCTGCCACACTTCATATGCATGTCTCTTCTCAGCCACAGCCATACTTACTTCCTCGCACCACCATTCACTTCCTTTTCTTACATCACCACCCACTTTTCTCACACCAAACACCTCTTCTGCATGCCCCACCACAGCACTCTTAAACAACTACCATTCCTCCTCCACACTGCCATTTTCCTGATCTTTCACTGCGTTCCACTCATCTTTCAATTTCTCCTGATACTCTATCCTTTTCTTTCTTTTATCCAACTTACTCACTTTCAAAACCTCCCTGCCACATCTAACCCTCCTAGCTCTCACCCATCTCTTACCTACTCTTAACTTTCCCTCCACCAGGTAGTGGTCAGACATACCTCCACCCTCCCCTCTCAGAACTCTCACATCCAACAATCTTCCTATTACATTCCTAGACACAACCACATAGTCCATCAAAGCTCTATCAAAACCCTTCCACCCTCCTGTCTCACCCATGTATACTTATAAATATCTTTCTTCTCAAACAGCGTATTTCCAATCACCATCTCTCGCTCAACACACATCGCTATCATTCGTTCCCCATTTTCATTTCTTCCATTACATGTTGAAATTTTATCGTTATCAGAAATTACTACCCTGTTTACTTGGTCTATAGTTGCCATATCTTCATGTTGAATGCCGAGTTGTAAAAATATATAAATGCTAAATTATGATACTAGTCTGAAGAAGCGTCTTGAAAATACTGTGGAACCGTAGTATTGTCTTGCCTCCATTGGAGATTGGACTAGTGTCTTGCCCTGCTGGACTGCGTGAGAAGCTGCAAAAGAACAAAAACTTGGGTCAGGTTAAAGTAGAGTATAGTCGTTCTCCAAATTTCATGTTTTCTCTAAATTCAGCAGATAGCCTTCTTTGTTGCCTTTTGTTACTCCACTGTTTATTCACAACACTCATGATTTTGCACTTTTGGCTTTGTTTTCCCGCCTTAATTTCATCCCGTATAGAGATTTGAATGTGGATGGGAATATACCTATAGATATTTTTATTCGTGATTTGATAGCTCTCGTGATTTGGACGTTACTTTTAACAATATATCATTTTGTGATTTTTCTCCCTTCAGTATTGTTGATTTAGGATGTAACACAAGCATTGCGAGAGTTTCTCCGCATTTTAACCCTGAAACAGTTGAACGATGTAGGCTGTGCGTTTCATATTCTTTCATACGGTTGGAGCCTCAACATTAGTATGTTGTGGTTTCCTCTCACGTAATGCGAGATATACTGTACACGGTAACAAGACTTATATACTGTATTGCTTTCTGGTTTTGTTTACTTAAACACTGCTCTTTCCGGTGTGCAGTATAGGAAATATAACTACTGTGGGTTTCAGATGCCGTGTCCCACTGTTTTTCGGGAATAACTTATCAACAAACAGTTGGATTAGTATGAATTTCTGGCAGAACTTGTTGCACACCATGCCCTAATTTTCTATGCTATAGTGCATTACCAAATGTGGAGAAATAATGCACTTATCACTGACAAGTGATGCTAAAGTCCCACCTTCACAGCGAGGAAACGGACAAGGGTTCCGTGACGTTGGTCAGTAGGCTCCACCCACCTCTCCAGCTCTCTCCCGCCCCCACCCCCACCACCACACCCCATTCTCTCTCTCTCTCTCTCTCTCTCTATATATATATATATATATATATATATATATATATATATATATATATATATATATATATATATATATATATATATATATATATATATATATATATATATATATATATATATATATATAAAATCGACACTACGGCCAATAGCATTTGCCTTATACATATATTAATGGGGCATGCATTATGCATTATTATATTTGTCAGGATGACCTGACATAAAGGCAAGAGTAGGATAGGGTGGTGGGTGATAACGACCAAGATTGATGGGAGTGCAATGGTGTGAAGGTTTTCAAGTTTTGTGTGTGTGTGTGTGTGTGTGTGTGTGTGTGTGTGTGTGTGTTTCCCTTGTGAAGAGGGTTTACGGCAGTACACCTCACCACAAATTCGAACCAACCAAAGTGAGACCTATGGCAGCAAATTTGTAATATATAATGCAAACGCATGTCTGGTAACTGTGTGTGAGAAAGAGGGGTGATGTGGGAGCGGGACTGGTTGGGTAGGGGGGATGGGAAGAGGGGTGGAGGGTTATGGGGCCATACACTGTATGCCTTAGGACGATTAGAATAATCCATATGTTTGCGATATGACTACTACTCAGACGCATGATGATTGGCTATTGATGTTGTAGCACTGGTAAATACCTTGACCATCCTCCCCTCCCTCTGTCCCTCCCTTCCTCCATCCCTCCGATTCACAATTACTGGACAAGTATGCACTTTAAGACAGATTCACTAAAGCAGGTCTCATTCACCGAGGTTCGTACATGTGGCGAGGTGTAATGTTCAGAACTTTCCCCAGTTTACATGACTTTGGCTCTAGTGGTGCCAATAATGGCGTGTATGTTGTGGTATTGTCCGCGAGGCTGTAGGAACGCATTTGTCTTGCAACTTTACTCCTTATACAGCAAGGAGAAAGCTGCCAATCGGCTAAGGATCAGTTTGAATAGGTAAGTTGGGTATTATGCTCATCTTACGTAGTAACACATACAGTAATAAGGGTGTTTTCCTGCAACCCATTCATTGGCTGCACTGGAGTGGTGAGCCCGATAGCTACAACTAAAATAATTATAGCTATCCATACAACGAGAAAGTTATTTATACCAAGATCCCATGCTTGCACTGCCATAAAGAGCATTTATTTGGTTTTTCATGTGCCACATCAGACATACATATTGGCCTTTCCCCACACAGGCCTTATGACTGGGTTGCAGAAGCCATGGGCATGACAATGGGGACGGTCCTGAAGATGGTCCAGCACCACCAGGTCTCGGCCTGGGACACTGACATCACCCACAACACCTCCCATCTTCGACAGTTTCACCATCAGAGCCATTTGCCGTAAGGTCCATGCCAAGTTTGCTGCCAAGCAGAACTTCATGGTTGGTTCCCTGATGGAGGACCTGATGATGGCGAGCATCATCCCAGAGGCAACCTCGGAAACATCGGTGTAGTGACTCATCCATGACATGGGATTCCGTTACAGAACCTCACAGCGGAAGATGTATGTGAGGAAGGAGTCCCTGGACATCATTTGCCGCCGGATTAGTGCTCTTCGGGCACTCCAACGACACTGGGAGGAAGGGAGGCAGGTGATTTACATGGACGAGATGTGGTTCACCACCAGGATGAACCACAGCATGGAGTGGGTGGACAACACTCAGCCTGCCACTAGCACCACATACAGCCACCAGGCGCTGCCCAGAGAAGGGGAGCGCTTCATGGTGGTGGCGGTTGGCACAGCCAATGGTTTCATCAAAAATGCATTCCTCTGCTTCCCCACCAAGAACACCAGTGGCGACGACCATGGTGACATGAACGGCGAGCTGTTCCTGCACTGGCTGACGTCGCAGCTCCTGCCGTCCCTGACTGAGCCATCGGTACTGGTGAAGGATAATGTGCCGTATCATAACCAGCTGAAGGAGGAGAGTCGTTGCCTCACCACTGCCACCAAGAAAGCGGATCTTATAAAATGGCTAGAGGACCACAGGCTACATTTCCCACCCCATGCCACACGACCTGAGCTGCAGCTCATCTGCAAGCAAAAGTGACCAGAGCCGCAGTACACAGCTGATAACATTATTCGCGGGTGGGGACACGAGGTCGACATATTACATCTCTTGTAAAATCTGCTTCCAAGAGATTGGGTGTGCTAAGCCGACTCCATTCCTTCTTTACCCCTTCACAATAGTTGACTCTATACAGGGGTTTTATCCGCCCCTGCATGGAGTACAACTCTCATGTGTGGGGAGGCTCCCCACATACAGCTCTTCTCCATAGGGTGGAGTCAAAGGTTTTTCGCCTCATTAACTCTCCTCCTCTTACTGACTTCCTTCAACCTCTGTTTCTTCAACGCACTGTTGCATTTTTATCTCTTTTCTATCGCTACTTCAATGGTCACTGCTCCTCTGACTGTCTGCATGCATTCCTTCACCTCTACGACGTGCGCGTAACACCCTTCTAGCAGCAAACTTTCATCCCTTTTCTGTCCAGCTCTCTAATGCAAGAGTTAACCGTTACTCTCAGTCCTTCATTTATGCACCAGTTCAACTCTGGAACTGTCTCCCTCTGTCTGTATTTCCTGCTTCCTATGATCTCCAGTCTTTCAAACGGAGTGTGTCCAAGCATCTCGAAATGATCGGATCTTGAGTTTGGCTCTCTCTCTTGTATTTTGTTTTTCTCTTGGAAGGAACAGTTTTGCAGGCTCGTTGCCTTTGTATCCCTCTTCCTCACATTAAAAAAAAAAAATCCTATGAACATTGTATAAATGTCCCATTGTCCCACAGCCTCCTCCGTTTTTTTTATTTTTTTATTGTGTTTTATTTTCGGCAACATCTCCCTCAACGTACTTAACCTACATTACCCTTCCTCCCCGGCCATATTTCCACCCTTTTCCGTTTCCCGATCCATGCCCAACGTGTAACAAATGACCAGGCCTCAACTGTCCTATTCCACCTGACTTCAAACACAGACTGACGAGACAAGAACCATCCTGCAATAGATGCTGTATTGGAACAAAAAAATCCACTACAATATCACACAAAACCTGAAGACCTTAACACCATTGCATTCCCATCAATCTTGGTCGTTATCACCCACCACCCTACCCTACTCTTACCTTTATGTCAGGTCATCTGTCACTCTTAAATACTTACCAATATAACAAGGCATAATGCATGTCTCACTAATATATGTATAAGGCAAATGCTATTGGCCGTAGTGTCTATTTTAGATAGGTAGATAGATAGATAGATAGAGAGAGAGAGAGAGAGAATGGGGTGGGTGGGAGTGGGGGCGGGAGAGAGCTGGAGGGGTGGGTGGAGCCTAATGACCAATTCACTGAACCCTTGTCCGTTTCCTCGTCATGAAGATGGGACTTTAGCATCACTTGTCAGGGACAAGTGTCTTATTTCTCCACATTTGGTAATGCACTATATTGTGTCGGTTTGTATGAATTCCTCAACTGGTTACTAATATATCAGCTTATTGGAACCGCACATCTGGTCACCAGTTATATATCAGTTTAGATGTGACCTCACTGTTTCAAGCAAGGTTAATTGTTCCACCTGGTCGAAGTCACTTCCTGCTGACACTCTCCAACAAATGTCTTTCTCAAACACTGGAGATGGTGGGAATCAGTGTAGATCCTGTTGAAGGAATTGTAGAGGCAGGTAGCGTGTGCAGGTGAAGTGAAAACTGAACAGAGTTATCTCTCTTTATTGGCCACAGAAAGATACAACTGCGACACAGAGAGAGTCCAGAGTATATACGTCCCTCTCGGTTGAATGATAAGTGAGTTCTGCCCTAGCTGGCCGACGTCTCCTCTGGGAGTGGCGCTGAGGTCAATATATTGAGAGATGCCAAGCCCCACAGATAACCGTGATTTATACATGAATAGAAGCTTCACAACTTTACCATGCATATTATACACCTCAATAAAGTAGTAGTGATTACATTAGAGTATATCAGCAGGGTAAATATTCCCCCAAGACTTTAAACATATATACAATTCATATTTCTCTATCGCCTTCCCTTTACCCTAGGTTGTTTTGATTGAAAAAGACTGTCTGATTGGCATCCTATCCCAAGCCGCACTTTACAGTGAAATAGACTTTGGTTGCTTATCATTCACACTATATTACACATTGTTAATTATGAATAAACAACTTTGTATGTAATATGTAACAATTGTGTGAAACTACAACTTGTCATGGGAAACGATGTTGGCACTAGAACAATATCACCGAAAATTAGGGCATGGTGTGCAACAAGCTCTGCCAGAAATTCATACTGATCCAACTATTTGGTGACAAGTTATTCCCGAAAAAGAGTGGGGCACGGCTTCTGAAAGCCATAGTAGGCTGTGGCAATTGTCAGATACCACTTTCTGAGCGAAAGATACTGGGGATCGGGTCATCACTTATTGTACTTACGGTGGGACTACAATTTTAGATGTCCCTTAGGAATGTTGCCAGAGAACAAGAGGGAGACTTCTGCCTTGTCAGATGTTTAATTTTCATCTGATCAGGTATGCACACACACACACACACACACACACACACACACACACACACACACACACACACACACACACACACAACACAGTTGCAATACAGGGCTAATTGATGGATGGAAGTTTATGCAAAGTGCATTAGCTGAAAGGAGAGATCTCACAGTGACAGATTCAAGTGGAAGGAAATACTGACAAAGTAAAAGTGGGTGAAATGTACAGATAGGTGAAGAACAAAGAGGATATTACAGCAGGGAAATGGATAGAGGAGATAACAGGTCTAGATAAGTGAGAGGGGAGTTGGTTAAGATAGAGTAGCAGTAGTTAGTGCGATGAACTGTGAGGGGAAGAGTGGGAGATGAAATGGACATATTACATTCACTTACAGTCCGTGCTTCTTTTACTTCCTTCCTCTATCTTATCGTTCTCTCTGTATTTCCTCGCACCTCTTACTGGAAGGTAAGAAGCATGAGGAATGGAATGGAAAGTTATTTTCATTTACTTCCCAACCTCATTTACTTCCCAACCCTGTCTTCCTTCCTGGCCTCACTCTCCCCTCTCAGTGTTTCCCTCTTTCCCCTCCCTTTTTGTGATGGAAGGTGAGAGAAAATCACAGAAATATGGAAGCAAGGGTTACTTTCACTTCCATCCTTTCTCCTCTTCCCCCTCGCACTTTGCCTCTCTCCTTTTCTCTTCCTTTTTCTTCTTTCTTTCCCTACCCCCTCCCCTCCCAGCCATATTAAGTACCAAATAACTGTCATGTACGGAGTTCCCAATTAAAGTATCGTTACCATATGAATCTTGGGGACAAAGCTAAAGAGAAGAGACTGAGATGGTTTGGACATGTGCGGAGGAGGGATGAGGAGTACGTCGGGAGGAGGATGCTGGAAATGGAATTACCAGGCAGGAGAAAGAGAGGAAGACCAAAGAGAAGGTTTATGGATGTAGTGAAGGAGGACATGCGGGTGGTAGGTGTAAGAGAAGAAGCTGCAGAAGACAGAGTAAGATGGAGACGGGTGATCCTCTGTGGCGACCCCTAAGGGGAGAGCCGAAAGGAGAAGAAGACCAAATGAATCTTGTTATTAGTGTTTTTATGGCGCCAGTCTGGTTCAAATCCCAAATTTAGGCAGAAGGTGCCTCATATACGGCTGTCTAGCGCTGGGTCTTGCACCTGGACGGCAACAATGCCCTTTTTTATTTTTTTTAATGGATAGTTGAATTAAAAATAAGCTCAGCTGCTTATACAGAATATCGTGAAGATAATACTTTACAAGAACATTTAAATCATATGCACAAAATTCTTATCCCATTATGCTGAATTCATAGGCCTTCTGGAACATGCAGTGAATAACAAATTACCTTTTAAGTGTATGAATCTAAAAGAAAGTTCCAGAATGAAGTGAGATTGTCTCATCTTCAATAATAAAGATGCAATGAGACGAAAAGAAAATATTAGACCTATAAAACTACTCCCCCTGCCATCATCAGCAAAATCATGCCAATAAAGGGGGTTAGACCGCAAGAAACTTTGACCACAGCGCTACCCTGAGCACCACTGGTATGTACAGTTTATAATGAGGTACTTACCAGCCACACTTACCATTAAATTATTGCAATGAACCACGCGGCTTGAAATACCAATATGGGTTTTGTGAGGGTAGACTACAGCCTTGGGAGGTATGGGATGGGGACGGGATGGGGTAATTTGGAGTGGGGTTGGAGTGTGGACAGGGATAGGGTGATATGGGAAGGGGAGAAGAATCGGTAATATAGGGTGAAGGTATGTTCAGTATTACTAATCTGTTAGGGATACTTTTCTTCATAGTTTTTTTTTTTTTTTTTTTTTAATGAATGTCGCGACTTTAGAGTGCCTTTCGATTCGATCACTGTTAGGGATGTGTAATATAAACAGCACGAAAGGACGTCGTCTTTCGTGCTCAGAGAAACTGCAGTCCTATGAAGCTTATATCCGGCGGTTCATACACCGGTACATTTTGTCTCTGACCTTGCTGAAGAATCATTAATATATAGATAGATAGATGGATAGATAGATAGGTAGGTAGGTAGGAAGGTATATTCAATATGGGAGAACATCACTGAGCTCCATAGTATGCAGGAGCTATCTCAGAGGCGAGCGTGTGACTTTGGCCCCCACATTGAAACACCCACACTCGTTGCCTCCACCATGGTAATGCAATTGGAACACTGTTTTTAGCTTCCTGTTTCTGTTTCGCTGTTGCTTACATAAGCTGAGCAGTGGGCCATGACATTTCAAGATAAAAACTAAAAAATTTATTGTAAGCCGATACTGATGCAGTTTATGTAATTTTTGTTGTGTCATTTCCATTTCAATATAATTATATATACGGGTATCATACAAATATCTAATAAGATAAATAGTTTCCTTTTAATTGCTCGATGTAAAATTATATAGCGAGCTTTCATTATGTATTGAGCAGTGTTTTCCCTTAACATATAGGTAAATTTATTTACGCAACTCATAAAAAATACTTAATTTCATGAGCTAAGCCTTTTAAGTTATGTATACTTACATTAATATTGTACTCTGTAATTGTCTCTAGGCGAAATAAAGAATTTGAATTTGAATTTAAATTTTAGCTGCGCAATGGACCATGGCACTATATTTTCGGAATTCATCTGCTGATTTCAAAAGGCGCGGGCGTCGGGTGTAGTACATAAACATCATCAGCGTCGCCCTGGCCCCTGGCGGCGGGCAGACAAACTACACGGCGCTACCCATGAGAAATCTCCTCCAAATAACTGAGCGCAGTGGAGAACTCTTTCGAAGTGAATGGATAAGACAGAGGACGCGTTATATTTTATTCCTGCTGCATCTAGGTGACTTTATTTACCTCTATGGAAAATCGTATCTTGCCTCATTACGTACGAATAAATGTGTGTGTAGATGAGTAAATTGGGAGTGTCGTCCTGTCTCGGTTACCCTCCCTTTCTTTGTGAGAAGCGGCCTAGAGATATTGATACAGATAGACAGAAAATTATTTTAGGGATAGGACTGAGTATTTTGCCCCCGTAATTCAGTTACTGTTCCTGTCATGTCTCTCAGTTTCCCAACCAAGGCGTTTATTCTTTATCTCGGTCAGTTTTTTCCTACCCTTTGCCTGCTCCACGATATCGTGGTCTTCCACATATTCCTCTTCCTCTTTGCCTTATACCCCTTTTACAGTATTCTTCCTCCTTGTGGCCTCACTCTTCCACATCTCCCACTTCCTACTGCATCTCTTTTACCCACCTCGTCTCCAGCCATCGTATTCCTTTGTTTCATATATACGTTTTCTTCTTCCCCTTGTGTCATCGCATTCTTCCCTTCTTGTACAGTTGGACATTTTAGCTCTCATCCCACGCACTCTCCCCTCTCAGCACCTTCCTCTTCACCGATCCTCACTCTTTTGTAAGATTCTGGCCATTCAGCCAAACGCTTCTTTCTCTCCCAGTACTCTACTGTAAATTGTTCTTCTCTTGGTATTTTCTTCTACCCTTCCTCTTCTCCTAACTTTGCAGCATCTTTTCTCTCCTTATCCTGTGTTCTTCCTTTTTTTCGTCCTACATTCGTCTCCTTGCTTTTCTCTCATCTTCACCCATTATATTCTCTCTTACTACCATACTCGTAATCGCTATGCCCGCTTGATGTATATTTTCTTTCAGATTTACGAACATTTCTTTCCTTCACTCATTTGTTCATTCTTAGTATCCCCTGTTTTAGGGTTTTCTTTTTAATTTTCCTTCCTTCCTCTTCTATCACTCAGTTTCCTTTCTTTCACATCATCTCTTTCATTGTTATTTCTCAATTTTTTTTTTGTCCATAGCTCTTCCTTCAATTTCTTTTCGTATTTCTGCATGCTCTTACTCTTCATACATTCTTTTTCCATCTTCCTATTTCCTTTCCAGTCTTTTTGTCTCCCTCCATTTCCTTCCTTCATTTCCTTTCTCCTCTTCTTTAAATTCATTTTGTTTCTGCGCACATATCTTCATCCCCTTGCCACTTTTAATTAGCTTTACCTCTCCCAGTGGCTTCTCTTAACTTCCATAAGTACTTTCCCTCTTTCGTCTTCTCATTTCATCTCGTCCCTTCATTCATTGCTTATTCCCTTCCATCCTTCTCCACCTACACTCGTCGCTGCCAGTCCAGTCACCGCGGCGGGTAACTGAATTGAGTTATTGTTGCCATTTTCTGAATAGCGTCATTACTTTGTCATCAGCGTAAGTGCCGGGGGTTTATGGTTCTGGCTTTATCACCTACCCGTGATATGTGCCAACGACTCGCTATTATATGCAATACTTGAGGGATGTGTCGATAAATGCACTTGTTACCGTGCCAAGTCTAGTCCCAGGATATTTCAGTCCAATTCAAAGATAATTATACATTGGCAGTTACTCCCGATGTAAAAATCGTTACTTTGCCAGGGACATTGCTAGTAAGAATGACTTTATACTGAGTGATATGCCACATGGTTCTGGGTTGGAATACAATTGTGGTATCTAGATAAGAGCAATGGGCTCTCCTCATATGCAGAGTAAAAAAAAAAAAAATCTCCATCTACAGCGAATGCGAAGTTGCACAATATTAAAATTAATCAGATGACTAAGAAATTTGATAATGCTCTTGGTTTAAGACGTACTTTAGTTACTAAACATGAATACACATTACGACTCTCGCTGTTTCTCCAAACTGTAGAGTGCCCCAGTTATGTCTCTAGCATAACTAGAGGGGCATTCAGGAGAGCGCATCTCTCCGACAAGAGCAATGTACTTTCCAAACCACTCTTCATAATGGGTTAGGTCATATCATGCTTAGGGTTTCGCAAAAATTGTTTTCTGGCTCCAGAATTTGTAATGCGACCCGGATATGTCCCAAATGTTAATCGATTGTTCCCTGGGACATGGGCTATCTACTCACCAAATTTGGTCTAAAAGTCTCTCTTTAGTTTTTCAGTAATTCTACTAACAGCCAAACAAACAAATATCGGTCCCAAAAGTTAATCGATTGTTTCCTGGGACATGGGCTACCTAACCCTCAAAGTTGTTCCAAATCTCCCTTTTAGTTTTTGAGTAATCTTGCCAACAAACAAACAAGCTATTAAACAAACAAACATGGGTGAAAACATATTCTCCTGGTCGGAGAGAATTACCACGTTGTATTCAAGTAGCACACCTCGTCTGCTATGTTATTGTTACATTGTATGAAATAACATAAAAAATGTCTTAGTGTTTTATATTAACAGTGCTTCCTCCTCTCCTTTCACTGATCCACATGGTGAACAAGCCTACATCTTTTCTCTCCCTAATGACATAGTGTAGTTTGTACAGCACTCTACCCGTATCCTTGACCGCCTTGGAGAGAGCTCCAATATACTTGACCTCTTCCCTACAACTAATCCTTCTGCTTACACTGTTAGTCTTTCCTCTCCGATGGGCTCCTCCGATCACAACCTTATTACCTTAACCTGTCCTATCAAGGCCTGTGGACCCTCCAAAAAAACATCGGTTGTGGCACTTTGGAGCTGCTGATTGATAGACCCTCAGGGAGTACATCTTTGATTTTCCCTGAAATGATCATTGTTTCCATGGACGGGAGCCATCTGAGTGTGCCTTGCACATTACGGTGGTTATTCTCTCGGGCATGGATGCACACATTCCCTTCTCATATCCTTTGACTAATGCAAGAGAGCCTTGGTTTAATCACGCTTGTTCTAATGCTGTCCACAACAAGGAGAGGGCCTATTAAAGGTACCAGAGCCAACCCACCCCTGAATCACATATTTTTATGTTTCTGCCGGGAATCGTTCTAGATCTGTCCGCTGTGCTAAAAATAATTTCATCCGTATTAAATTCTTTCAACTCTCCAACTCGAATTCTTCCCGCTCTTTCTGGCACATAGCCAAAAACCTTTCTAACAGCTTTACCTAATCATCCTTCCCTCCTCCTTTCTACTCTGATGGCTCTGTAGCAATTTCTTCTACTGATGAAGCAGATCTCTTCGCTCAGATTTTCTCCTCCAGCTCCACCTTCAACGATTCTGGTGCTGTTCCTCCATCACTTCCTCCCTCTGACTTCCTCATGGCTGATAGGCTATTAAAATTTCTTCAGCTGATGTATTTTCTCCCATCACTGGCCTCAATACTAACGACTCATATGGGCCTGATGGAGTCTGTCCTGTTGTCCTCAAGAACTGTGCTTCTGTGCTTACACCTTGCCTAGGTAAACTCTTTCTCCTTTGTCTATCAACTTGCACCTCTCCTTCATGCTGGAAGTTTGCTCTCATTCATCCAGTCCCAAAGAAAGGTAACCATTCCCAATCCTCTAATTATCGCCCAATTGCTTTAACATCCTGTATCTCAAAAGTTTTCGAGTCTATTCTTAACAGAAAAAAATTAAAGCATCTTTCCTATCATGACCTTCTTTCGGATCGTCAGTATGAGTTCCGTCATGGACGCTCCACTGATAATCTTCTCACCTACCTCTCAGACTCCTGGTCATCCTCCTTTCGGGACTTTGGCGAGAGCTTTGTCATTGCACTTGACATCTCAAAGGCTTTCGATCGAATCTGGAGTAAATCTTTAATTTCCAAACTGCCCTCTCACGGTTTCTATCCTTCTATCTGTGCTTTCATCTATTGCTCCCTTTCTCGTCGTTCTGTAGTTGCTGTTGTAGATGGCCATCGTTCTTCTCTTAGATTTATCAAGTGTTCCTCAGGGCTCTGTCCTATCAGCAACTCTCTTCCTGTTATTCATCAGTGACCTTTTATGCTGTACATCTACCCCTATCCACTCATACGCTGATGGTTCCACCCTTCAGCTTTCCATTCGTTTCTCCCAACATCCATCTCAGCAGTTACTTCAACAAACAAGGGATGAGGCTATGGCACACATAATGTCTGATTTAGCTCGTATCTCTGACTGGGGTAAAATAATCTTGTTTTTCATGCATCAAAGACTCAGTTCTTACAACTATCAACCCAACAAAATCTTCCACAGGAGTACCCACTAATGTTTAATAATATCCAGCTTAATCATGCATCATCCTTAAACGTACCTGGGGTTTCATTCACTCGGGACTTACCTTGAAAAGATCATATTACATGTCTTTGAAAATCTGCTTACAAGAGATTAGGTGTGCTAAGCCGACTCCATACCTTCTTTACCTCTACACAGTTGTTGACTTTATACATGGGTTTTACTCGCCCTTGTGTTAATTACAACTTTCTTGTGTGAGGAGGTTCCCTACATACAGCTCTTCTTAGTAGGGTGGAGTCAAAGGCTTTTCGTTTCATTAGCTCTCCTCCTCTTACTGGTTCCCTTTAACTTCTGTCTCTTCACTGCGCTGTTGCATCTTCATCTCTTTTCTATCGCTACTTCAATGGTCATTGCTCCACTGAACTGTCTGCTTGCATCCCTCCACCTCTACGATGGGCGTGCAGCACCCATCTAGCAACAAACTTTCATCCTTTTTCTGTCGAACTCTCTAGTGCAAGAGTTAACCGTTACTCCCAGTCCTTCTTTTATGCAACAGGTCAACTCTGGAACTGTCTCCCTCTGTATTTCCTGCTTCCTATGATCTCCAATCTTTCCAATGCAGTGTGTCCAGGCATCTCGAAATAATCGGTTCTTGAAATTAGTTCTCTTTTGTATTTTTTTTTTTCTTGGAAGGAACGGTTTGAGGGCTCCTGGCCTTTGGCTTCTTCTTTCTTAAAAAAAAAAAAAGTTAACCTATAATTCTTATCTCGTGTGGAATATTAAGTGGGTATCAGCGCTTGTTCTATCGCTTATTCCCCTCTGTCGACAGCCTATCAAACTAACATGATGCCACTCTCATCATTCAAGTTTATGTTGTGTCCTTTATGAATGTGACCCTATATTATTTGACACAGACATATTTTCATAATTTACAGTTCGTATCAAAGACTATTGAAACCATGTATTTTTATCTCGCAATGAATAATTACAAAAAAAGTCCTATAAGGCACATTGCCTCCATGATTTCAGACAGTATGTGGACAAGATAATAATATTAATTAGTATTATTCTATGCACAGATATTACCAGTATATGTACCGGTATTTCAGTTTTATATCTGTTAAATACATCCTTTGGTACATAGAAGGTCATAATAATTTCACATACCGTAATACGTGCAAAAGTATCAACCTAATCAAGTAATCATGGCATCTTTCACAGTGATCGTTACGAATGGTATCAGAGCAAAGGGTACTGAATAAGTTTTGTAACGGTGTAGTAGCTACCCGTACATCCGCGGGGAGAAAAATACAGATTTATATGTAATAAAAAAAATGCGTTTAAAATGGCAGAAACAGAAAGGTGGGAACGCCCTTCTTAAAGAACTGAGTACAACTCGGCCGAAAGGCCTTTCAATCAATACATGTACAAATACGAGTAAACAGACAGACAAATACAGATCAACATACAGTGGCAAAAATTCAGTATCACTCCAGTTTGTAGTATTTTCAGGTGGCAGTATGTGTCAGTACTTACTCTGCCCTCGAGACCATCACAGCATTTTGAGGCTCCTTGTGAGCTTTAACGATCTACTCCACAAACCCATTCACTGACACTATATATGCTGATATTACTTACATAATGTGTATCATTCACACTACACAACCTTTGCTTAAAGTGATGAGACTTTACCTAAATGCAAAGTATTCACTCCTAGGTATATGTTTGTAGTCCTTGGTTGCGCCATTCTTTTTTTTTTTTTTTTTTTTCCCTGTTTGGCTGGTGGGTGGAAGATCTTTCCTAATAAGAGAATTGTTTATCTATCAATCACTTTAGTTCTTGGTGTTGCCAGGCTATATTATTCAACTTAGTACATAGTTTCGTAATAAAATGAAAGGAAATTGAAGCCATACACTTCTTCAAAACCATGAACATTTATTTAAAAAAAAATATTAAATTCTGCCTAAATGTGCTTGAAAATTTAGGTACGGCTGTTCCTTCGGCAATATATCACTTCGCCATCCCAGTCGTATATCATAACACACTTTCCAAGTTCAGGCCTGCAAGAGCATCCCCTCGTTCCCTCCTACTCCTTCTCATATTTTTATCTCACCACATCCTATGTCCTCGTTTGGCCTTCCTTTTAGTTCTCATTCCTTCTCTTTCCGTATATTAAATTTCTACCCCATTTCCTTAGTGATTTCCTTCTTTTTTAAAGTTATGTCTAGTGTAATCAGAATTAATATTATTATTCTCAAATGAAAATTAAGATGCAGGGCTGGGGAAAGTGCAAGAATAGGATGAAGGCACAAAGAAAAAAATGTGTTAAAGATGCGAGAAAATCCATAGTTCTGAATCTGTTATAACATGCTCTCTCTCTCTCCCTCTGTCTCTCTCTCTCTCTCTCTGTCTTTGATCTTAAGCTTTTATCCTACTTTTCCTAGATTTGTCTACACCTCTAACTTATTTCTATCTTAGCATTCTCTCATTTGTGCCCAGTCCATCTTCTCTCATTTCTTCCATACAGTTAAGGGAACTAATATTAACCAGAGGTCTCTCTTGAGCAGATCACACACACACACACACACACACACACACACACACACACACACACACACACACACACACACACACACACACACACACAGTTCAGCGACCGTGAGACAGTGATGAGGAGCGCTAGAAAATTAAAAGGTACGAGAATATTCATCACTGAAGATTCGCGTCAAGCGTCTCAGGATATAAAGACCAATAAGTTGCATCTAAAACAAGCCAGATCTGAGGGTAAGATTGCCTTCTTTAAATACACCAAGTTAATCGTCAAAGAAAAAACGGGACAACGTTCATCTACACTGGACAGACGGGACGGTATTGCTACTGGTGAGGTGCCTGGTAATGGTGCTGCTGGACTTGGTGGTGCAACTGGTAATGGTGCAACAGGACGTGGCGGTGCAACAGGGCGTAATAGTGCAGCTGGGCGTGATGGTGTAACTATTGATGATGCGACAGGACGTGGTGGTGCAACTGGACGTGAAGGTGCAACTGGACGTGATGGTGCAACAGGGCGTGATGACGCAATAGGACGTGTTGGTGCAACTAGTGATGGTGCAACTGGATGTGACGGTGCAACAGGTCGTGATGGAGCATCTGAACGTGATGGTGCAACTGGGCATAATTATGCAACTAGTGATGGTGCAACTGGACGTGACGGTGCAGCAGGACGTGATGATGCACCCCAAGATGGTACAACTGCTGGTGATGGTGCAATTGGCGATGGTGCAACTGCTGATGGTGCAACTGGTGGTGATGGGACAATTGGTGACGGTGCTACTGGTGGTGGTGCAACTGGGAGTGGTGTCACTGGTGGTTCACATGCTGGTGGGGACGCAAGGCAATGCAGTGTGCAGGGCAGGTCGGATGAGATGGGTCCCCACTCTAAACAACGTAACAAAAGAGATCTCAGAGATCGTAGGAAAAACTAATCACCTTAATTTATTCTTAAAATAGGATCTTGACTACAAAATAACTACCCAATTTAAAATTAATGGAACCTGTTAATTTTTTACTATTTGCCTCGTTAGGTAATGAAGATTTTTCTAATATTCTTGTTTATGATCATTCTGATTCAATTTCGGTTTCGTCTGACTACCTCCATAATATGAACTTTGATCTCTGAGCTGTTCAAGACGATAATTATAATACAGACCTAGACGTAAATAATTTTTATGGGCAAACGAGAAATCTGTGTATCCAGAAATCCGAATATATTTTTCTTTGCTCTTCTGCTTTAACAAGCGATATTGACACATTTACTATACTTTCTATGAACATTCGAAGCATTCCTACAAATCTTCAGTGTTTATTGATAACGTACTAACAAGCACCTCTCTAAATATTGATGTAATGGGGTTCACTGAAACAAGATTGGATCCGGATCTCGCTGTATTATATCACCTTTCCTGGATATATTCTTTATAACAATTGTAGGAATAGAAATGGGGGTGGTGTTACAATGTACATTTCCAGTTGTTTTTGTTCATCTGTTTTACTGGATATGTGTATATCAGAACTCTTCATAGAATGTTTGTGTCGAAACTACAGTTAGACACAAAACATATTTTTTTGCATGTATTTATCGACCCCCTAGCGGTAATAAGCAGCTTTTTTTTAATGCTCTAAATGAATTATTAAGAAATATTAATACTAAAATATATCACGGTGTACATTTTTTTCGGTGATTGGAATATTGGTCTTTTGAAGCACAATGAAGATGTTTTCGTGAATAAGTTCATAAACTTGATGTATTCTAATTCATTAGTACCTCTCACTTCGAAACCTACTCGAGTAACAGACACAAATGCCACACTTATTGATCATATTTGGTCTTCAACAGCAGAATTAAATACCTGTATAGCTAACTTCATAATACATACAGATATATTAGGTCATTTTCCCATAATTGCCCTGTTTAATCTTAAAAACGTAAATAAAAGTGCCCCGAAGTATATTCAAGCAAGGATTATAATAAATGCCTCAATGGACAGCTTCAGTAGAGAGCTATCTCATTTAATTTGGTCCAATGTACTTGAGACTCAATGCCCAAATGAAGCATACAACTATTTTTATGACAGCTTCAATGTCTTATTCCGGAAAAATTTTACATTAAAATCCCTTAATATATATAACAAGAATGAGCAAAATCCATATATCACTTAAGCATTAAAAAAGAGTATCACAGAAAAACACAGACTAAAGAGATTGGCTAAAGAATGGCCAATAACATATGGGAAAGTATACAGATCATAAGTAAATTAACATCTATTTTGAGGGCTGCTAAAAAGAAGTATTATAAGGGTCAATTAAAAGATAACAAAGGTAATCCTAAATCTCACTGGAAGACTATTAATTCTCTACTTGGCAGAGATAATAATACCGTAGAAAAACACACAATTAACTTAAAACCCCATTCTAATGATATAGCCAGTGCATTCAACAACAATTTTTTAAATTATGGAAACGTATCCTCCTCTAACACAAGTATCGAAACCGCATATCTACAGTATATACAAAACCCACCTAACTTCTCAATGTATCTCCCGTAAATAATATTGAAATTTAACAATACTTAAAAGCAAATTATGATGAATTTTCTCCTAAATTATTGAAGCACAACTCGACAACGATTTCAAATCCAATTGCGCATATAATTAACCTAGCATTTCGGACAGGGATTTTTCCAGATAAACTAAAAATGGCCAACTGATTCCCTTGCATAAGTCTGGTAGTAAGGATGACATCAGCAACTATTGTCCAGTTTCAATACTTCCGGCGTTCAGTAAAATAATTGAAAAAGCCATCCGCATTCGTCTTGCTAACTATCTTAAAAATAATAATTTACTCAGTGACAGTCGATTTGGATTTCGGCGGAATCGATCTGCATAGTCGGCTGTGTTACAATTTGTTAAAAATGTATACGAATATTTGGAAGAAAAGTTGTATGTTGCAGGGGTGTTTATTGATTTATCCAAAGCTTTTGATTCTTTGAACCATTATATATTAATTAATAGGTCGCAAGCAGTGTATTGTAATTCTAAGTATTCTCTTTTTAAATCTATATCAAAAGGAGTACCTCAGGGATCAGTTTTGGGCCCTATTTTGTTCCTTATCTATATTAATGATATAACTTGTGCTAGCTCCAATTTCACATTTGTTATATGTGCTGATGACACCAATCTTCTAGTAGCAGATAAGATTATTACCTCTTTACACACTAATTTGAGCAGAGAGTTAAATTCAACTGTTAAGTGGGTTAAATGTAATAAACTACAGTTAGATGTGACCAAAACTAATTATATTTTCTTTCAAAATCGTTCTATGAAAAACAGTATGCCACCTTTGATATTAGAGGGTGAAATAATAAAACAGGTTGACAACACAAAGTTTCTTGGCATCTATATCGATGAAAATTTGAAGTGGAGTTGTCCCATTAATGCAATATGCACGAAACTATCAAAAATGTTCGGTGTACTATATGGGATCCACTATCAGTTTACCACTGAAGCTATGATTAGCATGGGGGAGGCGTGGCTCAGTCGGTAGAGAGGTGGCCTGCCATTCTGATGGACCCAGGTTCAAATCCCCGCAGGAGCAGGGAACAGTTTAAGGATTTGAATTTCATTAAATCAGGCTTTACTGATCTACCAGAAGAGCTGCCGGCATGTCGTAAAAATACCCCCGCTAATACCAATACACCAGTCCTGTATGAGACAGCCCTAGCATGTATTCAATATGGACGGTGGGTGTTAACGCCGAAGTGGTGACATGTTAAGGTGTATGGTATGTAGGAGGACTGATGGGCCTTGATAGCAGGCTGTGAAGCCCATGCCCAAAGTCAGACACATAAAATATATATATATATATATATATATATATATATATATATATATTATACGTTATGTTACACTCACCTTATCTACTGTGTGTCTGTGTGGGGATGTACTTGGCCATCATTTTTAAACAGAATAGTAGTAGCACAGAAGAAAATTCTGAAACGCATATATTTTAAGGGTAATTTTGACTCCTCTGACAACATATTTATGTCTGCAAAACTGCTCGTTTCAATTTGTTCGTAAATATTTTCTTTTGTTATTTGTTTTTAATGATATCAAAGACTGCTCAGGAAATAAAGTTTTTACATTAGTAAACACTATTCATAACACGAGACGGAATAATATTAATCGCATATTTCCACAATTTCGAACAGTTCTTTTTAAAAATAACATACTATGTACCGGTTCTCATTTATGGAACTCTGTGCCTGCAAATAAAAAGGATCTTATTAACTCATGTATAGATCTTCATTTAAAAGGAAAATTAAAGGTTATTTACTCTACAATGTTCGTAATATTGGGGTAATGTTACTTATGTATGTATATGTGTGTACAGTATGTGTGGGCATTGTGTATGTATGTGTGTATATCTATATATGTGTATATGTGTGCATGAATATGTAATGTGTAATATGTGTGTATGTATATATAATATAGGATTTAAGATTTGTGTATTTGCCTGTACTAAATCTAAGAAACAATATTGCCACTATCATGTCTGCCAAGGAGCTCCGGCTCGGCAGACCGTGCTGCTTCTTACTTCGTATTGTATTGAAATATGTATTATGTTCTCTTATTGGCAAGAAAAATATTTTTAATTTACTTAACACACACACACACACACACACACACACACACACACACACACACACACACACATATATATATTTGGGTGTTTAAAGATTTTGAATTTTGTGCTAAGTGAACGCACACATGCTAATTGAGTTCCATTTCACGAGCAGTGACTCCACGCAGAGTATGA
This sequence comes from Coenobita brevimanus, assembly GCF_032717465.1. Taxonomy (NCBI): domain Eukaryota; kingdom Metazoa; phylum Arthropoda; class Malacostraca; order Decapoda; family Coenobitidae; genus Coenobita; species Coenobita brevimanus. The sequence goes on from NC_137058.1 coordinate 21,455,261, forward strand.
GCACAATTGCTTGTTGCTATCCCACCCCACGAAGCGTGAATGTTTTGCCTCTTATAAGAAATTATTATTATGGCTAATGCCAAAGGCTATACCGAAACTTAGTTCTAGGAAGGGATAGGCAATGGGAAGAGTGGTATTGGACGTCCTGAATTAGTGGTCGCAAGTAAAAAACTGGGTGGCCAGCCTCAGCTTTGATACTACCGCAAGATATATGGGAGTCCACAGCAGGGCTTGCACCATCATCCAGAACGCTACTGGGAAACCGCTCCGCTTCAAGGCATGCCACCACCGCATCTACGAGCTTTTCGTTGGGGTCTTTGACGCGTTCTTCTCCTCCTCTGGCCCGGAAATCACCCTGTTCTTCCGGTTCAAGCTTCTCTGGGATATCGTCGATCATCAGGTTTTCAAACCATACGAAGTTCAGGCCGATCGTTCCGATCCACAACTCTTAGATCAATGGATCTTAAAGCACCGAGACGAGGCGGCTTCCCCCATCGTTGCCAAACTCCAGGAGGTCCATGACCGCGATAACCAGCCTACAGGAAATACCTCGAACTTGAACTCCGCTTCCTGGGTTATCCACTCCCTGCAACGAGGAGGCACTCTGACAGTGGATTCCGCCATCCAGCAGCGTACCGCAGTGCCATATGGATGGGGTGGGGGATCTACTTGCTCAAGATTTACATGTTCCTTGATCAAGTCCCCCTCACCCTTCAAGAGAAACAAGTGCTGAAGTGGATAAACTTCTTCTCGGTCACGGTGTACGTTTGAGCTTGGTGCTCGTCACCAGCTGGAATCAATGCACCTGCAAATGATTTGGCTTTCCTCAAGACACTACAGATCTACACGAACCAGGTCTACGAGGAAGAGAGTGGCACAGTCCAAAAAAAAAAATCAGAACCATGGTTGGTACCTGAGTGAGGATCTCACAGGCTTTGGCTTTTTCTCGAACCTCGTGCCTCAGACGGAAAAGCTCAGATGCTCCTCAGTCTTCACCAGATGCATCCTCGAAAGGTGAGAACGAGGTAGGTGGATCCCTGAATGTTGCGAGACCCCACGGACTTGATATTGCTGATTTCGTCACGATCCAAACACAAAACTTCTCCAAGTGATTGATGATGCAATTTACCAGGGAGGTCAAGGACATCGAGAAGTACCGAGGCCAGGCCATGGCTGTCAGCGTAGTGAACGACTGCACTGAACGTGGAGTCAGCCTGGCAATTGACTTTGAGAAGCTCATGAGGAGTGAGAAATAGAGACAGCTGGTCCACCAAATCATCGCCAACCACAGAAAGGAAGTTCTCCATCCGCGGAAGTCTGCTTATGTCTAATCATCATGCGTCCTGCTGTGAGTCTTGGGGTATCAGGACAATATACCCCAGAGGACAATATTCCACCATGCACAATATCCCCCGAGGACAAAATCCTCCTAGACAATATCCCACCATGCACAATAGCCCCCGGTACAAATTTTACCCCATGTTTCTGTACTCTAGCTCAGTGTCCTTACTAGTTACATTATCCCAGCTCGTATAGATAGGTTAGGATAGGTTAGGTTGGGCATATAAATATGTATATGTATGTATATACTGTACTGTGTATATATATATATATATATATATATATATACCTAGGCTGCTTCCCCCAAGGAAAGGGAGGTAGCCGAGACAGGATGACACACTCCCCATTTACTCATCCATTCAAACACATTCATTCGCATCTTAGCCCCAAAGGGGAGAACAGACAAATCCTCACTGCACCACACCGCACAAGGGTCAGTCAATGACATCCGCAGCATGGCCCGACAGCAGAACTGGTTTACCCCTGCCACTTCATAACAGACCCATCCCCTTACCTGCACCTGACCTGACTAGCTGATCAGATCAAATGCGGGAGAATATCCCCTCAGGGCTGCGCCATCACTTATTCATTCACAATTTCTCTCCATTTATTTCTGTTATGCACAGCCACTCTTCCTTGCTCAACAGACATCCCTCTCTCATCCAGCGCTCTCTTCACACTGTCCATCCATCCTATTCGTGGTCTTCCTCTCAGCCTTACACCTCTCACATCAGATCTAGTTATCTTTTTCACCAATCGCTCATTATCTATTCTCTCCATATGCCCAAACCATCGCAACACCCTCTGCTCAACTCTACCAGCCATCTACTGAACAACACCAGTTCTCCTTCGCACTTCATCATTTCGCACTCGATCCATATGCGGCACTCCACACATACTCCTCAGACACCTTATCTCCATTACATTCAAACTTTTCCTCCCTGCTACACCCATATTCCATGTTTCAGCCCCATATAATGCAGTCGGTACCACAACATCCTCATACAGCCTGCTCTTTACATCCATTCTAAGTGAACGACATCTAAACACTTTTTTCATTCCTCCCACCACCTTTCCTACTTCATTTATTCTAAACTTCAAATCTGCATCTATTCTTCCATCCACAGCAACATGTGACCCTAGATATTTAAAACACTCTACCTCCTCAAGCAACTCGCCATTGAAAACTATATTCATCCCCCTACCATCTACCAACCTCGTACATTTCATCACCTTACTCTTATTCTCATTTACTTTCAATTTCCTCCTTTCACACACCCTTCCAAACTTCTCTACCAACTGTCTCAATCCCTCCTCTGAATCAGCCACAAGTGCAGTATCATCTGCAAACAGCAGCTGCTTCAGATTCCACTCTCCACCATCAACATTCACCAGACTCAGACCTCCACCTAAAACTCTTGCATTCACCTCCCTTACAACACCATCCATGTAAATATTAAACAACCAAGGCGACATCACACATCCCTGTCGCAGCCCCACTCTCACGGGAAATCAGTCACTCACAGCATTTCCCACTCTTACACATGCCCTACTATTTACATAAAAACTTTTCACCCCTTTTAGTAACCTACCATCAAGTCCATACAATCTTAAAAGAGTCCACAAAGCCTCCCTATCAATTCTATCATACGCTTTCTCTAAATCCATGAATGCCCAAAACACATCCTTGCCTTTCGCTAAATACTTTTCACACACTTGTCTCACAGCAAACACCTGATCCACGCATCCCCTCCCTCTCCTAAAGCCACACTGCTCCTCACCAATGACTCCCTCTGTACCCTCTCTAACTCTCATATTTAACACTCTACCATACACCTTACCTACAACACTCAACAGACTTATACCCCTAAAGCTATACACACACACACACACACACACACACACACACACACATATATATATATATATATATATATATATATATATATATATATATATATATATATATATATATATATATATATGTACAGTCGTGGCCATAAATAATCACCTATCATCCTGTACCCCGTGCCTCAGACTGGCTCGTTTATGCTTGGCAAGTCACACTGGAGTAAGAGGAGCTGAGAGCGAGGGGCCAGAGAGAGAAGGGAAGGTGGGTGGGGGGACGAGCGATGGTGCTGTGGTGGAGTGAGGGAGGGGAGGGAGGGTAGGCAGGGAAGGGAGAATGAAATGCGAAGTTGTGAACACAAAATTTTTCTATTTTCTTTCATTCAGGGCGTCATATAAAGGAGTTACTATTCCGTAGGTAAATATGCATTACACTTTACATAGCGGCGTCAGATAACAAGCTTTAGATAGGTGGTGATATCAAGGACTGGCTCGCGAGAGAAATATACTGACGTGACATCAAACATTTGTGAAGAGCCAGATATTTGTGTTTATCCGTGTATTTTTACTTCAGACGCAGAATGGAATCTGGATGGCTTTGACTTCCGTAATGTTTGTGTAAGAAACGTCCTTTACCCTTACATGTAATTAATTTTTGAAACTAAATATTACATGCAACATTTGACATGGCTGTATCCACAGTAAATATGATCACCCTCGCGGTATTCAGTCCCTCTATACAGTCATCATGTAAATTCAGTAATTATTTAATGACATGTCTATATGAAAAGGCTATTTAAAATAAATGTGCATAAAAGGTAAATAAATTTGATGTCTGTGCTCATGGGTGGCTATAGTAGCGGTATCTCTCATTACCTGTTAAAGGGAGAATGAAACAAAATCCTACCCAAACTCCCAAAATATACCTGTGTCAATGTTTACCGACACTGGTCAAGCCAAAGCAACCAGGAAAGCCTTAGTACGTAGTCCAGTGGCCTCATGCCTTAAAACCTCATGCAGACTTCGCGGCACCGGGAAACAATGTTGTTGATGGTTTGCTGGTTTTGTCTGAAGAGCTCCCACTCGTCTTTGGTGTGCTGGAGGAAGCTGGCCCGTGTCCCCTCGTTCTTTGGCTTCCACGTGTAAGGTGACCAGATTTATTGGAGCTAAAAGCGGAACATTGTCACGTGTGTGTGTGTGTGTGTGTGTGTGTGTGTGTGTAGAGAGAGAGAGAGAGAAAGAGAGAGATACAGTGACTTATATGCGAGTGACAGCAACGGCTGCTACACAACACCTCACCCTGAGGCTGCTAATTAAACGCTAACGTCTCAAACGAATTCCAATGACCAATATACAGTACGGTGCGGTGAATAGGCCGACCATAGTTACCAGTTAGTATTACAGATTTTATATTAACAATTCGGTATTTCATTTGGTTTGGATTAGGCATAATATTACTAATTCATCATAATTTCATAAAAAGGTCATGTTATATCTAATGTAATAGTAATTTTCTAAAAGCGGGATATTTAAGATAATTTGCACAAAAAACAGGACATTTTTATTCACAATTAAGAAAGAGTGACATGCGAGAAAAAAAAAAAAAAAAAAAGGGGGAGATGTCTCGCCTAAAGGCGGGACTCTTGTCGCATTATCCATGTGTTGACAATCTGGGCCCAACTCAATCTCGATGGCTCTGCACTAATATTTGATCTGTCACGTCACTATACTTCTCTCACGAGCCAGTCCTTGATGTCACCCCCTATCTAAAGCTTGTTATCTGACGCCGCTGTACAGGGTGTAATGCAGCTTTATCTACCGAACAGTAACTCCTTTATATGATGCCCTGAATGGAAGAAAATAGACAAATTATGTGGCCACAACTTCGCATTTCAGTCTCCTTCCCCTACCTCCACTCCCTGACTCCACCCAAGCACCATCGATCGTCCCCCCACCCACCTGCCCTTCTCTGTCTGGCCCCTCCCTCTCAGCCCCTCTTACCCCAGTATGACTTGCCGCGCGCAAGGAAGCCAGCCTGAGGCACGGGGTACAGAAATATAGGTGATTATTTATGGGCACGACTGTATATATATATATATATATATATATATATATATATATATATATATATATATATATATATATATATATTCAGAGACTTCACTTCACCGTGAAGATATGTATGCAAACTAACCACAGGAGAAATGAAAGGAGCGACAGTGGGTACTATCGTATATTACATCTTCAGACAGAGTGAGACAGAAACGTAAAGTGTAGAGGTCTTTTATGCACACCCGCAGCTAGTAGTGGCACACAGAACAATGGATGACCTGAATTTTTACCTGCGGCTAAACTTAGGGTCATCTGCAACAGGGAGTGGAACACAACAAAGGATGGCCTGAATCTAAAAATACACGTGACAAAGGAGGAGGGAGCAGGAGGGGAGGAAAGGGGAGTGGGAGAGAGGGGGAAGGGGAGAGGGGAGAGGGAGAAGGGGATAAAGTTAAGCAGCAGTATACATCCCCTCCTCCCACCCCCTCTCCCCTTCCCCCTCCCTCCCACTCCCCTTTCCTCCCCTCCTACTCTCCCCTCCTTTGGCACGTGTATTTTTAGATTCAGGTCATCCTTTGTTGTGCTCCACTCCCTGCTGCAGGTGACCCTAAGTTAAGCCGCAGGTAAAAATTAAGGTCATCCATTGTTTTGTGTGCCACTACCTGCTGCGGGTGTGCATAAAAGACCTCTACCCTTTACGTTTCTGTCTCACTCTGTCTGAAGATGTAATATACGAAAGTACTCACTGTTGCTCCTTTCATTTCTCCTGTGTTTAGTTTACACACACACACACACACACACACACACACACCCATATATATATATATATATATATATATATATATATATATATATATATATACACACAGTATATTACATGTTATTGTCCTGGCATCAGAAAGAGCGCACTCTATTTCTCTCTCTCTCTCTCTCTCTCTCTCTCTCTCTCTCTCTCTCTCTCTTGCGCGCGCAAGCAAGCAAGCAAGCAAGCAAGGAAGCAAGCAAGCGAACAAGCTAGTGAGTCAGAAGGGGGGAGGGGGATGCCTCCTGTCGCTCCCACAAATTCGTTTTCCACCAAATTTTGCACACGCCTCCGGATGCACCAAAAAACGTCATGTGGAAAAACTTCATGTGGAAAAATTTGTTAAACTCTATTCACTCTGAGATTTTTTTTTTAAGAGAGTTCAAGTTTTTCACCCCTTCAACACCCGTCTGCCACCCACCATTGACAGGCGTGACGCCAACATTCGTAACAGAGCCAAAGGGCTAGTTATCTGCGTGTGATGTGTTTGGCGCATGAAAGTAGTGCATGCCAACAACTTATTACTTCAGCATGTATTACAAACAGTCAGAACAACTTGCCTTGATGAGCTTGTGTATTGAACACCAAGGTGTTCCAAAACTTCACTTAACAACTGCCTACTGTCGCACAAAAATTTCTGGGATTTGTGGCTAATGTCTCAGCCAAAGGGATTTTTACAAAACAACACCTGGAAGACGCCTCATGGGTGGGGATGGAAGTTTTCCAGTTTGTCAGTATACCTCATTATTATGTGTTGTGTGGCCGTTTGTCTATGAAAGACGTATTTTCAAGAATACTGTTAATAATTTGACACGGCTAACTAAGCGACAATCAGTTAATCAGTCTGGGCCAAATGCCCAGCCCACCCACAGGGTTCAGCCAATTAGGCCTAGCCACGGACCTAAATGGCTTATGTGTATGGGTATATATATACATATATATATATATATATATATATATATGTATATATATACATATATATATATATATATATATATATATGTATATATATTTCCTCATATCTCAGCAACAGAAAAATAAATGTAAAAGTAGATGATGTACATTCCAATTTCCACTCAATTAACGCCGGCATGCCGCAGGGATCAGTTCTGGCACCAACCCTGTTCTTCATTCATATTAATGATCTCATATCTGTCGCCCACAATCCCATCCATTCATATGCAGATGACTCAACACTTAATAGTTCATTCACACTTAGACATCCATTTACAATGTCTGATATCTCTAACGTTCAACTCAGTACAGCCATCTCTTTAAATCAAGACTAATCCACGATCAGTGAATGGGGAGAAAATAACCTTGTCTTATTTAATGCTAGTAAAACTAAATATATACAATTTACTAATAGACAGGTATTGCCAAAATCGTATATTACCTTCAATGCTTCAAGTATTCCCATTTCCAAAAGTATTGAAATTCTCGGCTTCTCGCTTAACAATGCTCTCAGCTGGACCTCTCATGTCATATCACTTGCTAAAACCGCCTCAAAGTAACTTGGATTATTGTACAGAGTCCGTAACTTCTTCACTGATGAGCAGTTAGCTATAATTTATAAGAGTCATGTGCACTCTCAGCTTGAATACTGCTCACCCACATGGAATGGATGTGGAGAGGTTGCATTAAAACAACTAGACAAAATTCAGAACAAAGCTGTTAGAATTATTAATAACCCTGCTGTTACTAATAAACTACCTCCCCTACAAGTAAGAAGGAATGTTGCCTCCCTTGTGTTATTTTACAGATATTTTTATAGCAAATGCTCAGACGAAGTTGCGTCCATTGTGCCACTTCTCCATGCCTTCCACCGTGCTACACGGGCATCTGGCAGCGCTCATGACTGGAATGTCACTCAGCCATACTGTAGAACTTCTTCCTATCAGAATTCTTTCATTCCCCTAACTGTATCTCTCTGGAACTCGCTTCCCCAGAGTTGTTTCCCCCCAAACTTCACCCTACAGCTGTTCAAGTCTAACTGTTACAGATATTTTATGAACAGACGACACCAGTAATCTGGTGAATGGATTTTTTTTTGTTCATTCATTTCTTTTTCCTTCCTCTGTTCTGTCATAAATATATATATATATATATATATATATATATATATATATATATATATATATATATATATATATATATATATATATATATATATATATATATATATATATATGGTCTCCCAGGAGCTGATGCACTGAATTCAGTAAGTGATTCCTGAAGTCATTCTAAGACTAAAATATTTTTTGAACATATGTTATATTAGCAATGAGTATTGAATGAAGCAACAAACTCTCATCGCTTTTCTGTCCAGCCCTCTAATGCAAGAGTTAACCGTCACTCCCAGTCCTTCATTTATGCAACAGGTCAACTCTGGAACTGTCTACCTTTGTATTTCCTACTTCCTGTGATCTCCAGTCTTTCAAACGCATTGCGTCCAGGCATCTCGAAATGGACGGATCTTGAATTTGGCTCTCTTTTGTTTTTTGTTTTTTTCTTGGAAGGAACTGTTTTGTGGGCTCCTAGCCTTTCGTTCCTTCTTCGCATTAATATATATTTATATATATATATATATATATATATATATATATATATATATATATATATATATATATGCCAGACGCCTCAATCCCGTTTGGGGTGGCCACAAACAAATCGCCTCCAAGTCGCCCTGTCCCCCGCCATTTCACTCCCCTGCTCCCAACTCACACACCCCTCTCTCATATACCTCTCCACCCCATCTCTCCATCTCATCCTCGGCCTCCCCCGCCCTCTTTCCCCCACCACCTCACACACATACACTCTCTTCGTCAGTCTTTCACCCTCCATCCTCTCCACATGGCCAAACCACCTCAGTGTGTTCCTCATAACGCTTCCTATCACATCCACATCAACACCACAACGCTCCTTTATATCCTCATTCGTCAGCCTGTCTCTCCATGTGACTCCACAGGCTCCTCTTAAATAACTCATTTCCACTGCTCTCACTCTTGACTTGTGTCCTTCCAACAACGTCCAAGCTTCACTTCCGTACGTTAGAGTTGGTATCACAATACTGTCATGTAGTAACTTTTTCACTTCCATGCTCACTTCCCTGTTTCTTATCACTGCTTTCAAAGAACCAGCAACCTTTCTTCCCTGCTGTACCCTTTCAAGCACTTCACCCTCCAAACCTCCATCCTTACTCATCACACTACCCAAGTACTTAAACGCACTCACATTTTCCAATTCCTCACCATCCAACCTCGCTGTACATTCACTGACTTCACCTCTCTCAAAGACCATCACTTTACTCTTCCCTACATTCACCTTTAGATTCCGTTTCTTACACACTCTCTCAAACTCATCCACCAAGCCTTGCAGCTCCCCTTCGTCTTCACTCAACAACATGGTATCATCTGCAAACAACAGTACAGGGAGTTTCCAAACACTATCCTCTCTCACCAGGGCCACTCCAACATCCACTACCCTACCTTGTACCTCTTTATTACCCCATCCATGTACAGATTGAACAACCATGGAGACATGACACATCCCTGTTTCAACCCAACTTTCAAAGAGAAAAATTCACTTAGTTCACCATCCACACGCACTGCAGCCTTCGCACCATCGTACATACTCTTCACAGCATTCAACAACTTCCCATCTATTCCATATATTCTTAACACTTTCCACAATCCTAGTCTATCCACCCTGTCATATGCTTTCTCCAAATCCATGAAAGCCGCATACAACTTCTTTCCCTTCTCTAGAAACTTTTCCACTAAAGATCTGAGAATGAATATCTGATCTACACAACCTCTTCCCTTCCTAAAGCCCCCCTGTTCTTCTCCAACTATATATATATATATATATATATATATATATATATATATATATATATATATATATATACCGTATATAACTGTGGTATTGGGGGAAATTATCCTTTTCCAAACCATTTTTCTCTCCTTTTTGCATTTTTGTTTTGTTTTCACTGAAGATATCCTAAACAATAGCCAGCAAAAACACCATGATCAAAAACACCCCATAACATAAAGCGATTAGGAGTAAAGAGGATGGTAACATGCGGCAGAACAGGATTATTTCCATATTATGATAATTCATATTTGCATGTCGTTTATTCCACACCCGTTGGAAATCGACATATATTCAGAGAATATTCTTGCATTAGAATGTCCTCTGGAATCGCCTCCTGAAGTTGATACATCAGCTCCTGGGGCGTTCTGTATCAGATTTAAAGAAAACAAGAAAAATCACAAGTCACTTACGGTTGTGATGGGACTGATGAACTGTTCACTGGTCCTAACTCCTCCACTAGCACATCGTTCACTACATCCCTCGTAGTATCTTCATACTCCTCACAATGTCACTTTATCTCTCTCATTCCATTCTCCGCATCGTTTTTCCTTCGTTTACTTTAATCAACTAATTCCTGCACCCCTGTGTCCTCTGCACACAACTTTTTCAGTCATACCCACTTACTGTCCCCTCCCCTCATTTCTGCACGTATCCACACACTTTTTCCTTCCCGCGCCTCGTTTCTCATTTCCTCTCCATTACAATTTCTCCTTCTTGCTTTCAAATCCTATAGATTCCTCAAATATTCACTTCTCTTGCACTTTATTTCCCTATATTTCATCCTTCCATCCTCCTTCCTTCAGCACCTCTCCACTTTTGAGCTGCTGACTGGGAAGCACTTAGGCATTACTTCTTTGGTTTTTCCTGGAATGATTATTGCTTCCATGGCCGACAGCCATCTGAGTGTGCCTTGAGCATAACAGAGGATTTTCTTTCGGGCATGGAAACATACATTCCATTCTAGTATTCATTGACTAATGCCAAACAACCTTAGTTTTATCATGTTTGTTTTAATGCTGTCCACAACAAGGAGAAGGCCTACAAAAGGTACCGGAGCCAACCCATCCCAGAACCTCATCTCTTTTACTTTTCTGCCCGGAATCATGCCAAGTCTGTTCTTCGTTCTGCTAAAAATAATTTCATTCGTACTAACTGCTCTGAACTTTCCAACTCGAACTCGCCCCACACCTCCTGATACCTTGTCAAAAACCTTTCTAACAACTTTACCTCATCATCATCCCCTCCTCTTTTCCACTCTGATGGCCCTGCAGTTATTTCTTCTACTGATATAGCAGGTCTCTTCGCTCAGACTTTCTCCTTCAATTCCATCTTAGACTATTCCGGTATTGTTCCTCCATCATTTCCCCGTCTGACTTCCTCATGGGTGACATTAAAATTTCTTCAACTGTCGTACTTTCTACCATCACTGGCTTCAATACAAACAAGGCATATGGGCCTGATGGGGTCCCTCTTTTTTTCCTAAAAACTGCGCATCTGTGCTTACATCCAGTGTAGGTACACTCTTTTTGCCTTTGTCTGTCAACTTGTACCTTTTCTTCTGTGCTGGAAGTTTGCTCTCATTCAGCCAGTCCCAAAGAAGGTAACCATTTTCATCAATCTAACTATCGCTCAATTTTTACTGTCTTGTGCTTCGAAAGTATTCGAGTCCATTCATACCAGAAAAATTTAAAAGCATATTTCCTATCACAACCTTCTTTCTGATTGTCAGTATAGGTTCCGCCAGGAATTCTCCACTGGCAATCTTTTCATCTACATTTCAGACTCCTGATCATCCTCGTTCCGGGACTTTGGCGAAAGCTTTGCCATTGCACTTGACATCTCAAAGGCCTTCGATAGAGTCTGGCACAGATCATTAATTTCCAAACTGCCTGCTTACGGTTCCTTCTACCTTTGCCATCATCTCTAGCTTCCATTCTGGTTGTTCTGTAGCTGCTCTTGTAGATGGCCACCTTTCTTCTCCAAGAGCTATCAATAGTGGCTTTCCTCAGGGCTCTGTTCTATCACTAACTCTCTTTCTATTATTCATCATTTACCTTCTCAGCTGTATAGCAAACCTTATCCACTCATACATTGATGGCTCCACCCTCCAATTTTGCATTCGCTTCTTGCAACATACCATCTCAGCAGTTACTTCAACAAACAAGGGATGAGGCTATGGCACACCTGTCTGACTTGACTCATATCTCTGACTGGGGTAAAAGTAATCTTGTTGTATTTAATGCATCAAAGACTCAGTCCTTACAACTATCAACCCAACAAAATCTTCCGAAGGAATACCCTCCAGTTTTTAACAATATCCAGCTCAGTCATACATCATCCTTAAACATACATGTGGTTTCATTCTTTAGGGATTTATCTTGGAAAGAGCAGATTACTTCACTCATAAAATCTGTTCTAAAGAGATTTGATGTGCTAAGCCGACTCTGTGCGTTCTTTATCCCTGCAAAGTTGTTGACTTTATATACGGGTTTTAGTCGCCCCTGTGTAGAGTGCAACTCTCATGTGTGGCGAGGCTTCCCACATACAGCTCTTTTCAACAGTGTGGAGTCAAAGGCGTTTCGTCTCATTAACTCTCCTCCTCTTGCTGGCTCTCTTCAACCTTCGTCTCTTCACCGCACTTATGCATCTTTATCTCTTTTCTATTGTTACTTCAGTGATCACTGGTCCTCTGGACTGTCTGCTCTCACCCGTCCACCACTATGGCGGGCGCGTAGCACCATTCTAGCAACAAATTCTCTTCCTTTTTCTGTCGAACTCTCTAATGCAAGAGTTAACCGTTACTTCCAGTCCTTCATGTATGTAACAGGTAATCTCCGGAACTACATCCCTCTGTCTGTATTTCCTGCTGCCTATGATCTCCAGTCTTTCAAGAGTAGTGTGTCCAGGCATTTCAAAATGAACCGATCTTGAATTTGGTTCTCTGTTGTCTTGCTTTCATTTTTTCTTAGAGCAAACAGTCTGCGAGCTCCTGGACATTGTTTCCTTCTTCCTTGCATTAAAAAAAAAAAAAAAAAATCGCTCCTCTCTTCTCCGGATTGCTCCGTCTCTCACCCGTCTCCTTCACGCCCCATCACCTATCTATCTATCTATCTATCTATCTGTATCTATATCTATCTATCTATCTATCTATCTGTATCTATATCTATCTATCTATCTATCTATCTTATCTATCTATCTATCTATCTATCTATCTAGAGAGAGAGAGAGAGAGAGAGAGAGAGAGAGTTTGTGTGTGTGTGTGTGTGTGTGTGTGTGTGTGTGTGTGTGTGTGTGTGTGTGTGTGTGTGTGTGTACGTACACAAGGTAAATAGTTGTGAGGTAATTAGGTAGCCTCAGGCAGTGCTAATGTGACTCCCACTCCACCAGTCATGAATGTTTGTAAAAATTCCCAGCATTATGAAGTCATTTCTATCTTTGATACTGCCAAGTAGCTGAGAATTGTACGATGAAGTCTTTAGTCTAAGTCCTTGTTACCAGTGCGACTTGCAACAGCAGTTGACGGAGTACAGTTGCCATAACACGTTCTGTGCTGTGTGTTAGCGCCCACCTTCTGCCGTGTGTTAACATAATATTTCTGACACTCAAGAATATACTTGCCCAGTAGCACAACGACGTAGTTTCACCAGTTTTCCTCTTTGGTTGCTTCAGTTTTTTTATATGCAGAGAGAGAGAGAGAGAGAGAGAGAGAAAAAAAAAATAAAACCTTAAAAAAAAGTAGACGTCTAATGTGATTTACATAAACACTGGGGCTCCATTTATTTTCCTCGCTACGTCCAACTGGGAATGACGATTAATTTGCATTAATTTGCAGAGAGAGAGAGAGAGAGAGAGGGGGGGGGTTCCATTCCACATCCATTTCTTTCATAGTAGCAGCATCTACGCAGAGTACATAAAACCTTAAAAAAAAAAGTCGATGTCTAATGTAATTTACATCAGTACTGGAGCTCCTTTTATTTTCATCGTTACGTCCAAGTGGGAGTGACGATTAATTTGCATAACTTTATAGCCCGAGATTTAAGAACAGCATTATGATTTTACTTAGATTGTATGATATTTAGCTCTTTTTTTCGTAATGAATTTTCCATAGGGTTCATTATTCTGTGGCGTCTTTACATCTGCTACTGTTAGATGAAATTATTCAACTAGCGGAACACTCATTACTGCGAAGGGATTACATTTAGTTATAATCTATTCGAGTTATTTTTCTAGGGTCATTCTTTTACAGTGGTGTGCATTATTCTAAGATATAGTTGACAGTTTTAGTATTGACAACACACCTACGAGTTGCCTGTCTTTTAACGTGGCCGCAAGCAGCGTCAGCAAACCATCTACATCATAACGTAAAGGCCTACTATCTCTGTTTTTCTTAAACACGCTTCCCATCAATACAGTAGGTGCAGATATTCGAATAAATTTACCTTATCCTTGTCCTTCCTTGCGAAATTGTTACATAATTTTATGTAGTTATGCACACACACACACACACACACACACACACACACACACACACACACACACACACACACACACACACACACACACGCGCACACACACACACACACACACACACACACACACACACACACACACACACACACACACAATAAAATATATAATTTTGGTGTCACGCAGTATTTCAAGTCACTTCTACTACCATGCCTTTAGTTTACACTCTCTCTGTCTCTGTAAGTCTCTCAAAAAAAAAAAAAAAAAATATATATATATATATATATATATATATATATATATATATATATATATAATCTTCGTACAAAGAGGTTTGTTCACATAGGTTGAACATATTTAGACACAATGAGGAAAATTACCAGCATTTATACGTCTAGCTAACTAAACGGGTATTGCAGCTGGGTAGTTTCAGGTTATTTAGAAACTTTGCTATAAGCTTATCCTCTTCAGTACAAACTCATGGAAGTGGTAACATTTTTGTAGACAGAAAATGGCCAAATGTACGGAAGCCAGTGTTGGTGTTTGTTGTTTCGGTTAAGTTGTTACTGTATCAATTTACCCCCATCGAGCACAGCTGCAAAATATTGTAACAGTGTTTTAAAAATTTTCAGATATCGCTTAAACAATGCCTTGGAATTACCAACGGAAATAGAAACAGCGGTCAAAAAGAGTTGTGGATATTAATATAGCCTGATTTCATGGAGGCAGTAGTCAAAAAGTTGGGGATAATAATCATTTAAAAGTGTTACAGTTCAGTACATTTTAACATAAATGTAACTCATTAATTAATGAGCAGTGTTGGTCAATATATTCTTATGTTGATCTGTGATCGTACAGTTGATGATTTCTGCGTTAATTTGTCAGTTTATCTATCGCTCTCTATCTCAGAATCTCTCGTGTATATATATATATATATATATATATATATATATATATATATATATATATATATATATATATATATATATATATATAGAGCCTCTGTGGTACAGTGGTAGAGTGTGCTTTCGCACGCTGGTGGACGCTGGTTCGCCGCCCGCCAGAGTTGTAAAAACTTTGGGAATCGTTCACAGAGCCACTTGCTACTTTGGCGGACATAAAGGGTGCTGTGGTTGAACCAGTGTCGCATACTAGTATGCTTGCACCCAATCGGCTTAAGGCGGGCCGATTACACTTGGTTCACAGACTACACACACATCCAAAGCCACTACAACACTACAATTACACTTACAAGCACTTCTCACCCTACATACAGTCTCTACCAGACAGCCTAAGTCACTGGGTCGAGATACATTGGCTGTATCGTCCCTGCTTCGGTAGGGATAGGCCGGTCCTGCAGTGGACCTCAATGGTTGATGGTGATGATGATATATATATATATATATATATATATATATATATATATATATATATATATATATATATATATATATATATATACCTCTGTGGTAAAGTGGACGTTTTCGTACACTGAAAAACGAGGGTTCGCTCCACGCCAAGGTAATAAACTTTGGGAACGTTCTTCTGACCACGTACTGCTTGGCGGACATAGCGGGTACTGTGGTTGAACCAGTGTCGCATACTATAAAGTATGCTTGCACCCAGTCGGTTTGGGCGGGCCGATTACACTTGGTTCACAGACTACACACACATCCAAAGCCAATCCAACACAATAATTACACTTACAAGCACTTCTCATCCTACATACAGTCTCTACCAGACAGCCTAAGCCACTTGGTAGAAATTCATTGGCTGTATCGTCCCCTCTTCGGTCGGGATAGGCCGGTCCTGCAGTGAACACTCAAACGGCTGATGATTATGGTATATATATATATATATATATATATATATATATATATATATATATATATATATATATATATATATATATACACACACACTCACCGTCAATCAACTTTCTGGTTCCTCATCTTCCCTGAATAAACATTTCTTATCCTTCCCGACGTAGACAACCTATTTCCACTATTTATATTAACTTTTAAAGCCATGCCACACACCAGTCTCGCAACCATAAATACTAAAACACAACCATGCGTTCCAATCTTATTGCAACTCTATTGTTCCTGTTTCCTGCCAAGCCCTTCATAGCACTGGCCATCTTCCTCCTTGAACTACTCTATTCCATTTTGCCCATAATAAGATTACAAATAAGATATTATTAAAAATATCGAAAACTGCTCAATAAAATGAAAAATTTTGCACTTACCATAACTCTACAAATAATACCTTCACATACAACATATTCGTACGATTGTTTCACCCCACATGGATGCCAGCAAAATTACATTTTAAAAAGCATGAGAAAGTAAGTGATAACTAAAGTCAAAAAGGGAGACAAAGAAGAAAAGGAAAGTAAAAAGAAAAGGAAGTACTTGAAATTCTGCGCAGCAGAGTTTTAGCTTCAATGACCAAACAACACCAGTGAGCACCAGTGTATTTTTGCCGTCCCACGCAATTCAATATGCAGTAAAAAAAAAATTAAAAAAAAAACGAGTAAACTAAAAAAAGAAAAAACTTGGCATCCCGGTTCTCTTATTGATTTATTCACGTGGAAGAGCGGGATGAGAGGAGGGACGGCCATGCTGGGAGAGGTACAAAAATGGGAAGAGGAAGGTTGGGGAGGATGATGGATGGGGAATTGTAAACTGGAGGGCATAAGGGGAAAGGGATAGACGAGGGAGTGGGAAGGAAGATGATGGGGTTAGGGAATGAGAAAGAGGGAAGGGGAGAATCGGCCGTAGGGCAAGGATAAGTTGGGGAGAGGTAAAATGTATTAAGTGGGGAATTAAAGGGAGGAAAGAAAGGATAAAGGATATGGGAATGGGGAAGTATAATGGGAAGTGTAAGGACAGCCCATCAGAGTAGTGGCGTATTCCACCATAAAAGTTTCAAAAGATCATCACTTGCACTGGGAAGTTTCTAAGATAATAGAGAGGTTAAAAACCTTTGATGAAAGAAATATAATTGAATCGTCCTTAATTTTTGGCACATGGGAATAATGTATACATGAGCCATGGTCATTTTAAATGCGATAAATTGTTAACAGAATTATTGTAAAGAATTATTCCCCAGATTAACATTCTTTGTATAGACTTTCGGTGGCTATACTGTAGAATGTAAGTTCAGACGAGGTGAGGTGAGGTGAGGTGTGGTGAGGTAGAAAAGTGAGGTCATGATATAGCTGGTCAAGTTACAATAGGTCCCTGTTTGTTCTGTGTGCCCCTTCCAGCTGCCTGTGTGTTTATTAGACCTCTGCTCTCATGTCTCTGTGTCACCCTGTCTGAAGAAGTAATATACGAAAGTGCTGTCGCTATTTTCATTTCTCCAGTGGTGAATGTCCACATTTATCTTCTCGGTGATGTGGCGTTTTTGTAAATATGGATACCACGTATGCCTACAATGCTTTCCTGAACTTCGATACCTCTGTCAGAACTTTTTCTCCTCACTAAGTGCACACCACGCAAAGAGAGGCTACGTAACCAGGTTGCGATAAATAATGGCATGATAAATCCAAAAATAGCTGAATAACCCCCCCCCAAAAAAAAAATAAAATAAATAAATGAAAGGGATGATTAAACCAGGAAAGGATATAAACAAGGGATGTTAAGTAAGATCTGAAGAAGGAAGAGATAAAGGGGGACTAAAAGCAATGCAGGAAAGAACCAGGGAACGTCTAACGTGATCGTAATAGGGAAAACCGAGGGACTTGCGATAACACTGATGCTTTGGGTATGAGGTTTAGATAGCATGGTGGGCGGTGGTGGCGTGGAGCCAGGTGCAGCCATAACACAAGGACGGGAATTTGACCAGCCACCTACTGGGCAAGTTTTATCAAGTTCCATCCAGGTTTCACTCCCCACGGGCATACGCTTACGTAACAGGGACGTCCTTCTTAGTGTATTCTTGTTATGTTCACATGATTTTGTTTTAGCTTAGAAAGTCCTCTGATTCCGCAGATGTTAAAGAAGCTGTACCTGGTCCTTCCAGTTCTGTCTTCAGTTGCATAAAGTTGTATGTTGATACCAAAAAAAAATACATCATCGTAGTGAAGGGGCTCTGATAGCACATTCATTACACCTATCACAACTGTAGGCGATCTCCTAAACTGAATCAAAACGTCGTGTAACAGCAAGAATAAAGATAAAATGAGAATGACGTACTCAGGTTGAAATGGTTAAGCTAAAACAAACTTATGAATACGACTCCTTGTTGAACATGATAGCAAACAATGCAGATTTTACCAAGCTTCCCCGGTGGAAGTGTTCCCGTGTAAGTCCTAGTTATTTTTATCTCTCCACGGGCATGCTGTTATCTCCAGTTGACTAACTCAGGCTGCCACAGAGTGCAAGGTGTCACTGGCAGAGGGTCTGAGGGAGTCGTAACTCAAGGAGGTCACAGGATCTTGAGGGCGTGGGCGAAGATGTGGGTGGCATTAACTGACCGGTGCAAGATGTAGGGATTCATCCAACCACCATCATACTTGTCTCACGTCGCCCCTCATAGTTACCAGGCTACATTGAAAACTTTCGTCAATCTGCCAGGACGTCGTGTAAAGCTGAATGTGTAAGAAAGCGTTTTCTTCACACACTGACTACTTACGGTACACTTTTACCTCCAGCATCCTTCAGCCTGACACATGACACTGTAAAGGAGGGCAGGCTGGGTAAAAGATTTCCGCCTCGCTTTTAATGAAAAAAGGAGATAATGTTGCAAATATAATGACGCAAATTTGTTTAACATCGATCACTTTCTTTATGCAAGCTACCTCACTTCATATGACATTTTAGCCAGAATGTACCTTCTAGTCATCCAAAATGGTCTGAAAAGAGTGCTTCTAAACGACACCGAAATCAAAGTCACTTCCTTTTAATCACTGGCTGCATACGCAGTTTACAACCTCCTTTATTGTTTCCGACAGACCATTCCAGCGTGAAAGACTAAGTAGACTGTACCTCCCTCCTACAGAAATTCTTCTTATAAAGTTGCATATATATATATATATATATATAAAGAAACAGACTCATGCTCTTATCTTTTCACTATGACTACTTTTTTCTCATCTATCATTCTAAATCTTCCCCCACACCCCGCTTGAACAGAGGCTGTGCAGAGTGAGTTCCCTTATCTGCCAAAAATTCCTATAAAGTTGCATGTATAAGAGCAAGCTAACCTCATGTCGCCCAGTACACTTACCCAAACTCACACTCCTCTAGTATAAGAGGCAATGGACACATTGTGTCCACCCTTGTCCCAAAAATTTCCTATAGATCTATATGTATAAAAGAAAGTCTGTGTACTTTCTAATCCTCATAACTATTAACTGCAGTTAGACTGAAGGCCGATTTGATCAGGAATAAAAAATATTACATTCAATATCATCATAGGCGGTGGCTCAATCGGTGTGGAGGTGGCCTGTGGTCCTAACTGACCCAGGTTCAAATCCCAGCTGGGGCAGGGAACAGTTTAAGGATTTGAATTTCATTAAATTAGGCTATACTGAATTACCAGAAGACCCGCCGACATGTCGTAAAAATACCCCCGCTAATACCAACACACCAGTCCTGTATGAGACAGCCCTAGCATGTATTCAATATGGACGGTGGGTGTTAGCGCCGAAGTGGTGACATGTAGTGGTGTATGATACGTAGGAGGACTGCTGGGCCTTGATAGCAGGCTGTGAAGCCTATGCCCAGAGTCGGACACATAAAAAAAAAAAAAATCATCTGGACCTCCTTTCCCACCCAATGACAGTTTGTTTGAAATATTCTCCCCACAGCAAAGGTGGGGAACGGGCAAACAAAGAGCCCGTCAGAGGAAAATGCGAAAAAAGCTCCTGTAAAGGAGCATAGCAGGGACGAAGACTGGCAGACAGGGCAAGGGCGGCAGAGGAAGGGAACGAGGCGATGGTGGAGGCAACCCGATGATCGACGAGGCGAGGGGGAGAGCGGTAGACAGCTCGGCGCCGATGGAGAGGGCGCTGGCATGCGCAGGTAGAACGCCCCAAACGACTCGGTGGTGGTACGCGGCCGGCTGCTCCGATGTTAACAGAGGGCAGAGAGGGACGAGAGCGAGATAGACAAAACGGCGCCGATGGTAAGGGTGCCGAAGCTCAGGTCGAAGGTCCCGAACTCTGCCCTCAACCCCCATCTGACTCGCTCCAGCTCTCCACAGCAGCAGGTGGAAGCGTGGAGGGTAGGCCCGGTCCTGGTGGTCAACGAGGCACAACCCCGGTCCTGGTGGTGACGGAGAGAGGGTCGTCGGCCGGGTATAAAGGGCGGAGGAGCCTCAATCTCCTGATGGACCGACCAGGGCACTCCCCATGATGGAAGGACATGCCCGTCCCTTGGCTGGTGCGGCTGCTGTGGAGAGCTGGTCCCGCCGGGAACAGCGGTGGAGATGTTGCCTCGGCGAGAGGTGGACTGCGAGTCCCAATGACAGGGTGTGGACTCGAGTAGCAACGTCCAACAGCCTGAATTTGCCCAATTCATTAGGCCATGCTTCGATTCGCTCATCATTCAAGGCCATGGAATCCTGGCTTCATGTTTACCAAATGCTTTGCATCCAGTGGTAATGCTTCTTTTTATTTCGTTTTCATGGTCTTTTGTTGGCCAGCTCCATGCTGCTCTTATTGTCTGTCGCATTTCTTTCTTTCTTGTATTCTTTATTTCTTGTTTAATTGTGTCAGGCACTTCTGCCCTTCAGAATTAACCGATTCCGACCAAACCTGGTCACAATGAACGGCCTATGACCTAGTTGTGTCAGCAAAGTTTTGGTTGCTAGGCAACTGAACGTTGCCAAGCAACGACCAAAAACCCGCTTTTTTGTACTTTTTACGTTTTGAGGTGTAGAAGCATTACTAATGGATGTAGAAATCCCTGACTTCTTTAGGCGTAATCTTGAGGTCATTCCCTACTGGAAGTGTGCCATCAATTTTCCCTTCTCCTCTAGTTTTCGAGTGGCAGCCCTGTGAACGTTGGCCTCAGTGTCCCCAGCAACCAGTACCGGGTTTCATAAATGGCCCTTTAGTTTCCCAGCGGCTTGATGGAATTGAATGAAAACTTTCTGTTGTACACCTATGTGCTACATTGGCCGCGTCCAGAGTCAAACATCACCAAATGCAAAAACGGTGAAAATAGCTAAAAGCACGATTAGGGCGTGTGAAATGGTAAGGCTTCGAAGATTATTAAGCCACTACCATGATTCTTTTGGAGAATGTTGCACTGGAGTACCTCCATACATGCAACCAGGACATAGCATTCAAATTACGGGAGTGGTTCGGTTCCGTCAGGTGAAAAAACGACTATAGTGGAAACCCGAATAAGATTTTTTGTCTGTAGAGTGAAGGAGAGATATGGATGGACTGAAACATGAACGAAATAGTGTATGCTTCCTTGTGATTTTTTTTTTTTTATGCTAGGTAGAAGGAACCAAAGGCCACGAACCCGCAAAAATCGTTCCCTCCAAGAGAAAAACAAAATACAAGAGAGAGCCAAATCCAAGATCCGATCATTTCGAGATGCCTGGACACACTGCGTTTGAAAGACTGGAGATCATAGGCAGCAGGAAATACAGACAAAGAGAGACAGTTCCTGAGTTGAACTGTTGCATACGTGAAGGACTGGGAGTAACAGTTAACTCTTGCATTAGAGAGTTGGACAGAAAAGAGATAAGAGTTTGCTGCTAGACGGGTGCTACGTGCCCGCCGTAGAGGTGGAGGAATGCATGCAGACTATTCAGAGGAGCAGTGACCATTAAAGTAGCGATAGAAAAGAGATAAAGATGCAACAGTGCAGTGAGACAGAGGTTGAAGGGAGTCAGTAAGAGGAGGAGAGGTAATGAGACGAAAAACCTTTGACTCCACCCTATTGAGAAGAGCTGTATGTGGGGAGCCTCCCCAGACATAAGAGTTGTACTCCACACAGGGGCGGATAAAACCCCTGTATAGAGTCAACACTTGTGCAGGGGCAAAGAAAGAACGGAGTCAGTTTAGCACACCCAATCTCTTGGAAGCAGATTTTACAGATGTAATATGATCTTTCCAAGATAAGTCCCGAGTAAATGAAACCCCAAGCATGTTCAAGGATGATGCAGGATTAATCTGAATATTATTAAACATTAGTGGGTATACCTGTGGAAGATTTTGATGGGTTGGTAGGTGTAAGAACTGAGTCTTAGATGCATTAAAAACAACAAGATTATTTTTACCCCAGTCAGAGATACGAGCCTAGTCAGACATTAGGTGTGCCATAGCCTCATCCCTTGTTTGTTGAAGTAACTGCTGAGATGGGCATTGCGGGAACCGAATGGAAAGGTGAAGGATGGAGTCATCAGCATATGAGTGAATAGGGTTAGATGTACAGGTTAGAAGGTCATTGATGAATAAAAGGAAGAGAGTTGGTGATAGGACAGAGCCCTGAGGAACACCACTGTTGATTGATCTAGGAGAAGAACGATGGCCGTCTAAAACAGCAGCTATAGAATGACCAGAAAGGAAGGTAGTGATGAAGACACAGATAGTAGGATAGAAACCGTAAGAGGGCAGTTTGGAAATTAAAGATTTATGCCAGACTCGATCGAAAGCCTTTGAGATGTCAAGTGCAATGGCAAAGCATTTGCCAAAGTCCCGAAAGGAGGATGACCAGGAGTCTGAAAGGTAGGAGAGAAGATCACCAGTGGAGCGTCCCGGACGGAACCCATACGGACGATTAGAAAGAAGGTTGTGATAGGAAAGATGCCTTAAAATTTTTCTATTGAGAATTGACTCGAAAACTTTTGAAATACAGGACGTTAAAGCAATTGGACGATAGTTGGAGGGTTGGGAGTGGTCACCTTTCTTTGGGACTGGCTGAATGAGAGCAAACTTCCAGCAAGAAGGAAAGGTACAAGTTGACAGACAAAGGAGAAAGAGTTTGCCTAGGCAAGATGTAAGCACAGAAGCGCAGTTCTTGAGAACAACAGGAGGGACTCCATCAGGCCCATATGCCTTGTTAGTATTGAGCCCAGTGATGGCAGAAAATACATCAGCTGAAGAAATTTTAATGTCAGCCATGAGGAAGTCAGAGGCGGGAAGTGATAGAGGAACAGGACCAGAATCGTCTAAGGTGGAATTGGAGGAGAAAGTCTGTGCGAAGAGATCTGCTTTATCAGTAGAAAAAATAGCTACAGAACCATCAGAGTAGAAAAGAGGAGGGAAGGATGTTGAGGTAAAGTTATTAGAAAGGTTTTTGGCAAGGTGCCAGAAGGAGCAGGAAGAATTCGAGTTGGAGAGTTGAGAGAATTTTAGTTCGGATGATATTATTTTTAGCAGAGCGAAGAACAGACTTAGCACGATTCCGGGCACAAACGTAAAGATGATGTAATTAAGGAGTGGGTTGGCTCTAGTACATTTTGTAGGCCCTCTCTTTGATGGGGACAGCATTAGAACAAGCGTGATTAAACCAAGGCTTTCTTGCATTAGCCAAAGGATATGAGAAAGGAATGTATACTTCCATGCCCGAGAGAATAACCTCAGTAATGCGCAAGGCACACTCAGATGGCTCCCGGCCATTGAAGCAATAATCATTCTAGAGAAAATCAAAGAAGTACTGCCTGAGGGCCTCCCATCCACGGCTCCAAAATGCCACAAGCGACGTTTACCTGGAGGGTCCACAGGCCGTACCAGAGTGATAGGACAGGTTAAGGTGATAAGGTTGTGATCGGAGGAGCCCAACGGAGAGAAAAGATTAACAGTGTAAGCAGAAGGATTAGTTGTAAGGAAGAGGTCAATAATGTTGGAGCTCTCTCCAAGGCAGTCTGGGATACGGGTAGGGTGCTGTACAAGCTGCTGTAGGTCATTAAGGAGAGAAAAGATGTAGGCTTGTTCACCAGATGGATCAGTGAAAGGAGAGGAGAGCCAAAGGTGGTGGTGAACATTGAAATCTCCTAGAATGGAGATTTCAGAGAAAGGAGAAATGGATAGAATGTGTTCCATCGTAGAAGTAAGATAGTCAACGGATTTTTGATAGTCAGTAGAATTAAGGGATAAGAAAACAGCACAGATATATTTAGTCAGAGAATGACTGCAAAGCCGAAGCCAGAGTATAGACAATTCAGAAGAATCGAGTTCAGGAACACGAGAGGAAGATAAGTCATTGCGTATATATACACAACAGCAACCTTTGGCTTTGAAATGAGTATAGAGAAAGTAGGAGGATACAGAAAAGGGTTTGCTGTCAGTTACCTCAGACAGCTGTCTCGGTTAGAAAAAGAAGGTGAGGTTTAGAGGAGGAGAGGTGGTGCTCAACAGAGCAAAAGTTAGAAGAAAGGCAGCGAATGTTGCAGAAATGAAGAAGAGAGTCAGACAGTGGTTCCAGGCACCTCGATTCATCACTGGGAGAGGGGAGGAAGGTGGGGGGCATTTACATATTCTTGGCCGACATTGGACAACATTTCGTGAGTAACAGAAGCACACGCAATCCTGATCCGTTCTTCTAGCGTGGGGAGTTCTCACGTCTTGGTGGCGTACACTGCTCTTAATGTAGCCCCACAAAAAGAAGTTGCATGGTGTTAGATCCGGCTAGCAAGCAGCCCATTCGATGGGACCACGGCGACCAATCCACCGATCTGGGAACTGCTCATTCGGAAATGAGCAAACCTCATGCGGGTAGTGAGCAGGTCCACCGTCTTGCTGGAAAATGACTTCTTGCATTTCGGCTACAGCTGAGAGTTGGGAGATGCAGAACTCCTGAGCCATACAAAGGTAATTGTCTCCATTGATGTTCACGGAATTTCCATCTTTATCATGGTACAAGAACGGACCAATCTGCTCAGCTGAGGAGATGGCACACCAGACGACCAATTTCGGCATGTCGCTTTCATGTTCACAGATTTCCACAGGATTGTAAGTTCCCCAGATGAGGGTGTTGTGCCGACTGACGCGACCACAAAGGTGATAGAGAGCTTCGTCATTGGACCACCTGTGCTCCAGGATTGATGGGTCTCTTTCGTAGTGATGCAGCAATGCCTCACACATCCCCACCCAGTAATCATAGTCTTGAGGTTCCAGCATTTGAACCACCTGGATCGTGTACAGATAGAGTTTGAGATCACGCCGCAAAATCCGTTGGATAGATGTCATGCTGATGTTCAGTTCAGCAGCTGCCTGCCGAATGGACTTTCTTAACTCTGAGCAAAAGCCTCATGGACAGTTTCGACATTCTCCTCATTCCACCCACTTCGAGGACTTCCTGATCAAGGTTTGTCCTTAACGGATCTGGTCTTCATAAACTTTTGGTGGGTGGCGACGACAGTGTTCCTAGCCGGTCCATAAAGCTGTCCAAAGACTGCCCGGAAGCATCGATGCACTTCAACCACAGATTGAAAAACCTCCTGCCATGCAGCGATTTTACACCTCTGCTCTAGAGTCAGCATGGCAGAAGAAAAGGGTGCAATACTTCAAATGTAGACAAAAAAAAAAATCTCAACTACTGAGTATGAGTTTACCTCAAGATGAACGTCGTTGGTCAGTTACCTGCAAAGAAAATTGGAAATCAAATTTGTGAGGGACTTTTGAAACACCTTGTATATATATATATATATATATATATATATATATATATATATATATTTTACTTGAGAGAAGGAACTCAACGATGATACTGCACAATATGTTTCCAGAGAAAAATGTCTGTCAGTGATATTCCCAACATTTACCTTTTCATTGCTCCCTGAGAACTGATTAGTTTGTTTTCCACCTATTTTCCAGGTCTCACAACCGTACATCATAGCTGGGATAATCCATTCGTTATTTACTTTTTGTTTCATAGATACTGGCAAGCTACCTTTCATGTTGCCTCTATGTTTACCAAAAGCTTTCCATCCAATTTTAATGCATCCTTTCATATCATTTTCATGGTCTTTTGTTGGCCAGCTCCATGCTGCCCTTATTGTCAGTCACATTTCTTTCTTTCTTGCTTAACTTGGCAGGCTCTTCTACCCTTCATAATTAACCGGTTCCGACTAAACATAGACACAATGACGAGCCTATGACCTAGTCGTGTCCGTACGGTTTGGGTTGCTGCGAAGAATGGACTCAGCGTCCCTAGTAACCAGTACCGGTTTTAAAAAATGCCCTCCAAGTTCCTCAGTGGCTTGATGGAGTTGAATGAAAATTCCATGCTTATAGACATTGACTAGTACTACAACTTTCCTTTGTACAAGTATGTGTCACATTGGCTAGGTCATCAAATGCGGAAATGGTGAAAATAGCTAAAACCTCGACTATGCTCACATGAAATGCTAATGCTTCAAAGATTATTAAGTCAGGACCATGATTCTTAGGTGGAATGTTGCACTGGAAAGCCTCCATTCAAAAGTGATATTTAGTGTCGAAACTCACTTCCAGTTACAGGCAGTGCCACCTACAAGTTGTACTTCTGGTGGGCCATTCTGCAGATTTAAGTTGCCTAGCTCCACTGCAGGTGGATGGAATTGAATGAAATTTTTCATGCTTATAAACGTTAATGAGTGGTACAAGTGTGCTTCGTACGTGCATGACCTATATCTGCCAGGTCAGGAGTCAAAGGTCATTCGAGTGCAGAAAATATGAAAAGCGCTAAAACTACAACCTTGCTAGCGCGAAATGCTAAGGCTCGGAAGATTATTAAGCCAGGGCCATGATTCTTGGATGGAATGTTGCACTGGAGTACCTCCACAGAGAAATGACTTTTAGTGTCAAAACTCACTTCCGGTCACTGATAAAGCTTGGTTCGCTTCGATCTGGCCAGCGTTGCCTACCGGCTTATTCTTTTTATTTTTGTTCCCATGAGACAATTATACTCACTTCAGGGACGATTTGTAGTAATGAAGAGGGAAAAAAATGGGTCTTTCTTAATCTTTCCTTTTGAAGAATCTGGAGATAGTAGCAATATCATAATATTAACGTCCTCTGTCTAAAGAGATTTAACTCTTTACTGCACTGGGCCCTTTTTAAGCTAAATAAGGCTATTGGAAAGTAGCAAGAAAACAGTAAACACATTTTTTGTGTAAAATGATGTATTAAGCCATTCAGAACGAAACATCTCCTTTGTAGGCGTTTTTTTTTTTTTTTTTTTTTTTTTTTTCCCGCCTGATGGAACTGAATCATACCCACAGCTTGAACACTAAGTCATGGTAGTCATGGCTGCATGAAATTCATCGAACCTTAGATATGAGTTACGAATAAGTCTCCATGGTTACTAGAGTCGTTATGTTTTCACATGACGGAAGAGTCACTCTCATAACTTGAATACTAATTCGTAATTGCATGAAATCATTATTTCTTTATAAGGTAGGTATGAATCTCTTCGGTCACTAGTCAAATCAACCATCTAAATTAGGAGCATGGACGCTGGAGGTTGGGCTACTTTGTACATAAATGGCTAAATCCTTTTATATCTTAAATAAATATTCCGAAACCCAAGACTTTAGTACGGCCCGACAGCGTTTGGAAGGTGATGGGTTTGAAATACACGTCAACACATGGATACAATGGTGAACATTTAGCTCAGCTGTTTCTCTCTCCGGACCTAATGGATTTAATTCCGTGCGTCAGTTCAGTTTATGTTTGCACGGTCTAAATTGGCTGACGCAGAGTGGAGCTTGTTGTTGCTGTTGTTGGTGGTGGTCTGGTTGTTGTTGTTACTGGTGTTTCTGTTAGTGATTTTGTTATTATACTGTGGCCTTCATGCACTATACTGTGTCCTCATTGTGTATGTTATATTATTTTTATATATTATGTTTTTTTCATTTGCTTCATTTTATAGGTTTTCTCTTTTTTGAAGATGTTTCTGTTGTTATCTCCGTCAGCGAAGCTAGACAGATGTTATGTATTCTTCCATGTATGTATGTATGTTTGTAGGTGGATAGATTAACAAGGGGGCAAGGAAGAAATTAATGTAATTTTAGGTAGATCCGAATCTGGATGCAGAAGTAAATGATAAAATTTATTAGCGCTGATGGAGGTACGCACTCTCTGGTATTGTGTAACGGAACAAACTAAGACCGTAGAATCAACTATGTGAGACTGTGAAAGACTTCGTGTGGTAGGAAAGAAAGGTTACAACAGTAAATCACAAATATTATTGACGATTGGGAATGTATGCTCTCTAAGTGCTTCCTAGCTGCTGTTTTGGCTGCAGTATTTTCAGAGAGGTTTTTAATAACTTTGTGGTGTCAGTAATTTAATTTTTCTTTTTCGTTATTGGTGCTTTTCTAGTTACTGCATTTTTTTGGAAGGGGGGGAGGGGGAGGGTTGGTGTTGATGCTTCTGCTGATGTTTTTGTTATTATATTGATGACATTGTTCTTATCGAAATAATTACTGATCCTGAAATTTTCCCTAATAAATGATTCATTTTTGTATACATATAATTTTTATTATTTTTTAAAATTAAGAACTCCGCATTCTGAGGAGTTCTTAGTGATATTGTAGGTATTATTTCTTTTGAGGAGGCGTGGGAGAGGGGGAGATCTGTTAAGAGTGTTAATCCCCCTTGACGTCAGTCGTAGGTGAATTCAAAGTCTTGGAGTGGTTTCCTGATGGTATATTAAGCACCGCCTTATATCTCCACACAGGAGCCGTATGAACACCCTTATCCGTCCCCAAGTCCATGCTAACTGCTCGACTCTCACCGGCTAGGGGGATGGTGCGGCCTCAAACTCATGGTTTCAGCAAAATTGAAACAGGCCAGACATTAGTAAGTAATCAGTGGCGCCCTACTTGGATCACACGTACAATACCTACATGCTATACCCATGTACTACATATTATTACAAACGGTTACAAACAATTTTCCCCCGCGTTAAAAAGTGTGTCCCCTGACACAGCGGTGGAGGCATTAAGTCATAACGTGGCAAGAATGTAATTGGATAGATTATACAGTACAGTCAACTGGGGACTACGTGGGAGTATAATTATAAAAGGGATATATTATAATGTAAGAAGTTGGATGTAATAAGGGAAAAATATATGTACAGTACATGGCCATGTTGGAAAGGTAGGGAAGGTTATAAGTACTAATAAATGCAAAAGTAGAACGCAAACAATGCACTATCGTGGTATAGGCCACGAACCAACCAGACACATAGTATATGATAGGCATAGTGACGGTATACATATATAGGTTTGGTCAAATTTACAAATGGATGTCTTAATATATACTGTATATGGTAAGTACTAGTAATCAAAATGATACCTCTATGAGGAACATAACAACGGAATGCACCACTTTATACACTCCAGTTTATCGTACATAGAAGGCACTGTTTGAGGGTGATCAGATATTCACTTCCCTTATCTCATTTGTATTTCACTAGTTTTCATGCCCTTGACTCACTGTGTAGTAATTATAGTGATATTATTACATTTTGTTTCAAGTAGCTGAACTTTCAATTTGCACAGGGATTTCCTTTTTTTTTTTCTTTTTATTCTTCAGTATGATCTTCACATCTTCACAAATCATAATGAGTGTTACTTACAACTACCAGTTTGCAGGTCTTTTGGTTGTCGCACTAACCTTGTTGCCACATGGATCTCATACAGTCTTTTGTCCATTCGCTTAACACAACAGTACAGGATACATACAGTTACAAGAAAACCAAGAAGACAGAATACCACTGGAGGAAATACAAAGACTGGATGTACCCAGGAGGGTTTAAAGGCTGAAGAGAACTGGTTCATAGGGTTGTCAGAGTGATTCAGATAGTTCAACATACGTAGGTTGTCTGATGTGATGGAAAGATTGTCTGTTGGTAGATGAAAGATAGTATTAATAGGTATGAAGATGTCATATTTGTCGGAGCGAAGTGCGAAGTGATAATGTGTAGCATGGGCTATTACAGGCTCAGACTTTTCTGTACAGTAATCAGGGGCCTTATACAAACCAATTGCGGATAGTGAGCGGACAGGGGTTCCTGGACAAATAAGACTGACAGGAGTTGAGACACTAAAGAAGAAGAAATAGCAGATGTGATTTAAACGAGCATGGTGCACTTGGTGCTTGGAGGCCGGAACAAAGATACAGACAGGTTGTATTGAGAAGTTACGGACTAAGGCAGATTCGCAAGGAGCAAGGCTGCCAGAAAAATTGTTAGGAGGTATGCAGCACAAACTCGAGAGTTGGGTGTGAGAAAGGCACATCTGTCGAGGTCACTTGAGGAGATGAAGGCAATATAGAGATGATCAGGGGAAAGAAGGAAGTATTCTGAAGAGACAGAGGCTTGTACCAGGGAATTATTGTACCAGAAGGGAAAGGGAACGATGTGAAAGAGGTTGAATGTGATAAAAGAAAGAAGAGGGATATGAACATTTATATCTTCAGTAAGGAATGTGGCCTCTAGGGTTGGGTAGTAGTGTTCTAAAGAAGAAAATGAAATCACAGGAGACAAGTCGAAGGTTGAGTGAGCCCATTCCAAAGTAGAACGAAGATCAGAGATAGTTACTAAATCTAGGGTGACACGACCATTGACAACATTGACGAATTAAGCTAGAAATTTGGGAGACAAGAGAGTCCAGAGAAACTTGCAAATTACCTACATGTAATTTGACATACATTAGTTCTGATACAATATTTACCTTCGATACTTCATGCTTAAGAATTACTGTAAAATTATTTAACGTGTTTGTAACATCATTTAAATGGTGTGTTATCTCTTGTAGCACTGAATGTTGAACACTTAATACCTTTTCCTGGGACTCTAGAGCATTTGCTAATTGAAACAAGTCTTCCTTAAATCCAGAAAGGTCACGGGCAGTCGCTACACCAAATAATCTGCTCAGATTATCTCCTACAAGATCAGAGTCCACGTTTCACTCGTGAACGGCCCATAGGCGTTTGGTTAGGGAAGGAATCTTGGAGGTCGTTGAACTGATAACGAATATAATCCAACTTCTGGCAGATGGGTAGGTAGAGTGGGTACCAAAATGTGTCTGTGGGTTGCTGATCTTTAATGCCTGACAGGAGTCCCTGCAGGTCGTCCAGCTGACGTGCAAAGTCAGGTAGGGGGATGGCCACGGCGGCTAGTGGCTCTAGGTCATAGCGCAAGGAGACTACATCCTTCACCACCATTACCTCGCCTCCTGCGCCAACCAAGGCTCCGGGCCATGTGACACCATCGTCCTCACCCAATCCAGACCCGACCAGAGTCAGCACAGCCAGCACATTGACCCACAGAATCTTTCCTATAAAATGAGTTGATTTTAGAGGTGATGTTAATGCAGAGGGTGACGAGAGTGTGAGATGATAGCGTTATGCAAGAGACTTGGTGGCAGAAAGCAATTTAGCACGATAGTTATTAACAGTAGGGAAAGGTTGAGTAGGAGTGTCAGAAGGACTTGAAGAAGAAGAAGTAAGAATCTACTTCCGGAGAAGATGTGGTCTCTCCCATTGGCTCCTCCAAGACTATGCACTTTGATGCACGTTTGAGATCATCTGCATGCACGCATGTTGTCTCTGCCTCATACGGATCTCTTAATTCGAATTTATTACCCTTACAAGATATGATGCGGAAGGGACCCAAGAATTTACTATCTAGTTTTGAATTTCTGTCATGATCTAGAAACTAAGTCACCTACTTGGATGGTAACATCTTTGGCAGTGGCATGTTGATTACGTACCATTTCCCCATTTGTAAGGGCCAGATTTTCCTGAATGTATTTATGAATTTTCTGGAAGTTGGACAAGTGGACTTGCACATAGTCATCGTAGTTGTAGATCGGATCAGGTTTGGATTGCAACAAGGAATAAAGTAGTCTTTTGTCAAAGCCATAGATGACAAAGAATGGTGTTTCACCAATTGACTTATTGATGGATGAATTAATTGAAGCAGCTATCTGCGGAATCCACTCGTCCCAAGTGAAAGTCTGATCTCCCACTACGTGACGCAGACTCTCCAATATCTTCCTATTCTGGCGCTCTACTAGGCCATTTGAGGCTGGATGATGGGCCACTGTGTTGGATTTGATAATTCCTTATCAAAGACAAATTTCTTCCAGTACTGAATTATTGAACTCTGACCCGTTATCAGTTAAAATTACTTCTGGTGTTGTGAAAGGGCAAATTACTGAATTAATAAAGGTATGTGCCACTGCGTTAACAGATTTGTCATGCAATGGAGCTAAGATAACAAATCTAGAGAAATGATCAACTACCACTAATAGATAGACGAAGCCAGATTCTGAACGAGGCAGCTTCAGAAGACCAAGAGAGACAGTTTGCCAAGGTTTTGATGGTAATGGGTACTGCAATATAGGAGCAGGTTGACAGGTTCTTCTCTTATGATGGGCACATAATAAACATGCATCGCAGTGCACTTCTATATGCTTTCACATAGTAGGCCAGTAATATGACAGACGTGCTTGCCGTAAGCTTCTGTTTTGACCAGGGTGTGATGCATGAGGGGTGTCGTGGATTAAAGGAAGGGCAGCAGGAATTAAGTCTGATGGAAGGACTAGTTGCTTAAGTTCGCGATGAGGTATGTTGTTACCTTTGAGTACTGAGTGTTTATAGAGCAATTCATTGTTGAGCAAGAAATCAGATACAGGGACTGGTAACCTGGGCAAGGATGAATCATCACCTGACTCTAGAAAATATATGACCTGTGACCATATAGGGTCCACATGTAGTGTGTCATAACTGAATGCCAAGTTTACATCACAACCAGTTGAGACTGTGGCTACATGCTGCGAGAGGGCATCGGCTATGACATTGGACTTCCCAGGAACGTATTCAAATGTCGGATTATAGTCATTCA
Organism: Coenobita brevimanus; assembly: GCF_032717465.1. NCBI lineage: Eukaryota > Metazoa > Arthropoda > Malacostraca > Decapoda > Coenobitidae > Coenobita > Coenobita brevimanus. Next base: position 21,488,456 of record NC_137058.1, read on the forward strand.
CAGTGACTGTCCAACGTGCAAGTCGACCAGTAAGGTTACGTCCTCGAAACAGGTCACATAAGGGAAGATGGTCTGTTTGGATGTGAAAAGGATAACCGTAGATGATGTCGCAGAAATGTTTTAGAGACCAGACCTCAGTTAGAGCTTCCCGATGAGTTACACTGTAATTCTTTTATGCAGAATTTAACACACGGCTGGTATAGGCAATGACACATTTCTTCCCTTCGGAGTCATTTTGCATGAGAACAGCACTTAGGCCTACTCTGGAAGCATCAGTACAGAGAAGAAATGGTTTTGAATAATCAAGGAATGCCAAAACCAGGGACTGTGCTAGGGCATTTTTCAGTGTTGTAAATGCGGTTGCTTGTTCATCAGCCCACACAGAAGACGCATCCTTTTTTAGCAGTTTTGTTATTGGCGCAGCTATCTGGGCGTACCCCTTAATAAATCGGCGATAATAGCCACTAAGACCGAGGAAACTGTGTACTGCATCGGTGTTCGTTGGAGTAGGGAAGTTTGTTACGGCTTTGACCTTGTCATCTGATATATGAATTCCATGAGCATCAACAGCATGTCCTAGGCATTGGAGTTTCTTACATAAAAAGTCACACTTTGATAGTTTGATCTCAAGTTCAGCTTGTTTGAGTCTAGTGAACACTTTGGCCAATTTTTCTAAGTGTTCCTCTACCGAGTGACTAGCGATTATGACATCGTCTAGATAAGCAAAAACTGAATGACGAATCATATGGTGAAAACTGTATGAATTAGCCACATAAACGTCGATGGTGCATTTCTCAAACCGAATGAAAGTCTACGGAACTGGTAATGCCCGGATGGGGTACTGAAGGCAATGATAGTACAAGATGATTCCTCCATTTCTACTTGCCAGTAGCCACTCAAAAGCTCTAGGGAGGAGAAAACACAATTGTCTTCGCCTAAGGATTCCAGCAGATCAGTGAGTACAGGAATTGGAAATCTGTCCAGGACAGTCAGCACATTCACACGTCTGTAATCTGTCACTTGTCATAACTCACTGCTTTTTTTTGGAACGAGAGACAGCGGGCTGTTCCACGGACTATCAGAGTGTTCAATGACCTCGTTGTCCAACATATTCTGAATGAGACAATCAGCATATTGACGTTGGCTGTGCTTAAACGGTAGGCAGGTATATATACTGGCTGAGCTCCGGGTGTAACATAATTTGATACTTTACTAAGTTCGTCTTACCCATATTCTCACTGGGTAGGGCTACGACTTCACGATAATCTCGCAAGAGATCAAGCAAGTGACTTCTGTATTCTGGGTAATCACTTTGTTTTACACGAGATTCAAGATTAGATGGAATGTTGGTGAACTGAGCACACATCTGCAACAGAGTGGGAAATCTTGGCACACACGTATGGCCACTGGGTATACCAAGAAGTCACCAATCTGTGTTCCTGTTCATAACATAAGTGGGGCATTAGTAATGTTGGCTAAGTACAAGTAGCATAAACTGTCCTCCAGCAGCATACATAATGCTGACACTAAGCTAAGCCATTCACACAACACGTCTCAGGTAAGGTTAGTACATCCATCCCTGCTTTCGCACCCAGAACACGAACAGAGACTCTGGCAAATTTATGTGGCAAAAAAACTGTGCACTGATTTGTTACTGCACGCCTTGTCTCTGCATGTTGTAGAACATCATTCACACTGTGTGAGGTAGTTAAATGAGACATGTCTGAGTCGCCAAATGTGCCACTGTTTGAGGGGTTGATACGATCCACAGCTGAATGCTCAAAGGGTAGCCTGCATCCATCGGTAAATGCTCAGAGGGTGTAGTACTAGATGGTAGTGAATTTGGCTGTTCAGGTAACGGTGTGTTTACCTGTTTACTCTCGAGTAATGATGGAATCACGTGAGAGTGAATAACTGAGTTTGTTTGGGAAAGTACCACACGTGGATATTCCACGCTAGATATTAGGAAACCATTGATATCCATGCTACGAGAAGCTGGTAGGAGAGCAATCGCTTGTTGAGCCATTGTCGAAAAGCCAATGAGAGTATCCACTGGATATTTAAGATAATTGGTGACGTGAAACTCCACGTCAAAAGGTCTTAAGGCTTTATCAAATTGTACTTCTAGTGTGATGTTTCCTTTGACCTGAAATTCTGGGCCATCCATGCCGCATAGGTGAACGTCAGGTGGTTCAAGAAGCCCAATTCTTTTAGTTGTTTAACTAATGTTGTTTAGAGAGGTATCTAAGATCAATTTTACCATAGATCCGGTGTCCATAAAGAAAGAGCTTTGTACCCTTTTGCTCCATCCTAGAATGACTAGGCCTAAAAATGTTAGGGGTCTCACCTGGCAAATGAGGAGTTGATTTTCTGTTACCTTATTTTCAGACACCGGCGGATCTTTCACTATTAGGTTACATTTTTCCGATCCGAGCGCTCTTTTTCCCCCAACTGATGGCTCTTAACCCGCCGCGTCCCGGAGACGTGAATTCACGTCCTCACATGATGTGCACTCATATCCCGGAGACATGAATTAACACGGCAACATTGCAAGGTCCCTAATTTGCACAATTTTCAATTTTTGCGAGTGATTTTGCACGTGATTTTTGGCACATATACACGGGACACCTTCCTCTATTCTTCTACAAGATGCCAAACAGGGACAATGCCTTACACCGCATAACCTCTCCACCCCCTGCACGCCATTGTCTCTGCAATTCACCTGTTACCAGTGAACTGGCCAATAAAGACATTCAGGGCCAGAGTGATTCCCCAATCGATGACAATGTGGAGGACAAAGTTTACATAGCATTAGAGGAAGAAACAGTCAGAAATGATGATCAGGTAATGTGGAAAAAAAAAGGTCATGAATGGTGATGAGTTAGTGAGTGAAACAATGCTTATAATGCCTATATTACTGTTTGAAAACCAATATACTCTTGTACTACATATAAATTCATACCAAGTAAATAAATAAATACTGTTTATGAGTGGATAAAATAGTTACCCTCCCATAGAACTCGTTTTCTTTGGTGCCAGCCTGTTAGAAAACCCAGTCAGGGAAGGAGGTACTCGTACCTAGATCGAGCGATTTCTCTGAATTTTCGATGTTTCTCACAAAAAGCAGATGTTTGAGCCAAAAAAAAAAAAGGTCCAAAAATGTCGGGACTGAGGCGTACCACTGCCCAGAAAACGTCGGGATGGGGCGGGTTAAGGTAATGACACTCATCAGCGAAGTGAGTTGTGTTATTCTTGTGATATTTGCATGTAAGACCACGGGATTGCAAGGGTGTGTGCTGTCATTACCCTGAGCTAAATCATCTTTGTCTGCGTACACAACTAGACTCTTGATGACCTACATCACCGCAGTGCCAGCACACAGTAGAAGATTGTTTGCTTCGTTGCACCGTAGATTTGTCACGACCGCTAGATGGTGAATGATAGTGTGAGTGAGACCAGTTACTAGGTTTGGTTTTTGAAGTTGGCCGTGAATGAGAGGAATCAGATGAAGTAGTGCTGGTATGTAGCACTCTCGCAGTACCGCCCACAGAGTAAGAGGCTGAGGTGTAAGAACTGGCCTGGCGAGTGAAGTCTGATCCCGACCTTTGTACTATGGCCTTTGAGAAGTTAACTATTTTGTCACCGGGGTTAAAGCCAAGTTGTAGTGCTATTTGTTTCTGGCGTTCTGTAAGCCAATTAATAAATCTAAAGTAACCCCACAAATTTGCAAAATTGTTGAGTGAAACCATAAGCTCTCCATTAACTTCGGCTACCCATTGAGTACCACGGAACAATTGGCGCATCTTGGAACTCATCACCTTCATGGTAGCGGCTGCCTCAATTACATTTGCATGTTGGGGAGGTACCTTCATGTTCTCCATTTGCTTAAGAAGGTTTGTCAACCCCATAAGAGATGCAGCACTGGAATGTTGACAACAAAGTTGAATTAACTGTTGGTGACAGGCATCACATGTTTGGCAATCTTTGAAGTGCCCCGCACGAATAGCAGCTCCTATTAATGACCTGCCTTAATGTAGTCGAACCAGCAGATAAGGAACTTTTAAGGGTTCAGTTGTGATTTGCTGATTACGAATGTCATTTTCGACCTCTCTGAGGAAGTCGTAAATGGTAACTGTACTATCCTCTCCTGTAAATTTGGGTCGATTAACATCGTCCAAATATATGGACTGGGGAGGTTGGGGTTTCTGATTCGCCATCGTAGGAAGAGGGTGAGACAGCGAAGGTGAGGAAGTAGACACTGTAGTAAACGGAGACAGTGTGTAAAAAGGAAGTGTCGTGGCGATAGTGGTGTGTATCTTGGTTAGTGGTGACGTATGTGTAGTAGAAGGTAAGGACAAAGGCTGTGGAGAAGGCTGTGTGACTTCAAGAGAATCAGTTGGGGAAGATGATACAGTATCTGGTGTCGATATATCTGGATTTAGAGTAGGAGTAGTAGGGTCAATATAGGTGGTAGCAGGTGTGGTAAGACTAACAGGAGTAGTCGTAGTGGAAGCAGGTAGGGAACTTACGGTTTGTTTACTGTAAGAGCTGCCACAATGAAGATATGTTACACTGTCATCACACACAGGATCATCTGTTTCATTGTCAAATTCAATAGGGGAGAGATCTACCCTTTTAAAAATAGGACATAAATAGAATAGGAAGCAAGTAATGAAAATAAATGAACAAATGGATGAATAAATGAAAGAATGAATAAATGAAAATATTTATAATATGTGAAAAAATTATTTATAAAGAATGAAAATGAGTGAAAAAGAATGCGTTATTTACAGCTGAGTATAAGTATAGCTGGGAGAAAATGGGATGAAGCAGGAGTGAGTGAACGAAAAATTCTGAATGAATGAAAAATGAGGGGCGAGAAATGCAATGAATGGATAAGAATAATTTTTATTTTTATGCGAGGAAGAAGGAACCAAAGGCCGCGAGCCTGCAATTATTGTTCCTTCCAAGAGAAAAACAAAATACAAGAGAGAGCCAAATTCAAGATCCGATCATTTCGAGATGCCTGGACACACTGCGTTTGAAAGACTGGAGATCACAGGAAGCAGGAAATACAGACAGAGGGAGACAGTTCCAGAGTTGACCTGTTGCATAAATAAAAGACTGGGACTAACGGTTAACTCTTGCATTAGAGAGATGAACAGAAAAGAGATGAGAGTTTGCTGCTAGACGGGTGCTACGCGCCCGTTGTAGAGGTGGAGGAATGCATGCAGACAGTTCAGAGAAGCAGTGACCATTAAAGTAGCGATAGAAAAGAGATAAAGATGCAACAGTGCGACGAACAGACAGAGGTTGAAGGGAGTCAGTAAGAGGAGGAGAGTTACTGAGACGAAAAGCCTTTGACTCCACCCTATTGAGAAGAGCTGTACGTGGGAAGCCTCCCCACACATGAGAGTTGTACTCCACACAGGGGCGGATAATACCCCTGTATAGAGTCAACAATTGTGCAGGGGTAAAGATGGAATGGAGGCGGCTTAGTACACCTAATCTCTTGGAAACAGATTTTACAAGAGATGTAATATGATCTTTCCAAGATAAGTCCCGAGTAAATGAAACCCCAAGCATGTTCAAGGATGGTGAAGGATTAAGCTGTATATTATTAAACATTAGTGGGTATACCTGCGGAATATTTTGTCGGATTGATACGTGTAAGAACTAAGTCTTTGATGCAATAAGAACAATCAGGTAATTTTTACCCCAGTCAGAGATATGAGCCAAGTCAGACATTAGGTGAGCCATAGCCTCGTCCCTTGTTTGTTGAAGTAACTGCTGAGATGGACGTTGCGGGAACCGAATGGATAGGTCAAGGGTGGAGTCATCAGCAAATGAGTGGATAAGGTTAGATGTACAGCTTAGAAAGTCATTGATGAATAAAAGGAAGAGAGTTGGTGATAGGACAGAGCCCTGAGTAACACCACTGTTGATAGATCTAGGAGAAGAACGATGGCCGTCTACAACAGCGGCTACAGAACGACCAGAAAGGAAGCTAGAAATGAAGGCACAGATAGAAGGATAGAAACCGTAAGAGGGCAGTTTGGAAATTAAAGATTTATGCCAGACTCGATCGAAAGCCTTTGAGATGTCAAGTGCAATGGCAAATCTTTCGCCAAAGTCCCGAAAGGAGGAGGACCAGGAGTCTGAAAGGTAGGTGAGAAGATTGCCAGTGGAGCGTCCCTGACGGAACCCATACTGACGATCGGAAAGAAGGTTGTGATAGGAAAGATGCTTTAAAATTTTTCTATTAAGAATTGACTTGAAAACTTTTGAGATACAGGATGTTAAAGCAATTGGACGATAGTTAGAGGGTTGGAAATGGTCACTCTTCTCTGGGACTGGCTGAATGAGAGCAAACTTCCAGCAAGAAGGAAAGGTACAAGTTGATAGACAAAGGCGAAATAATTTGCCTAGGCAGGGCGTAAGCACAGAAGCACAGTTCTTCAGAACAACAGGAGGAACTCCATCAGGCCTATATGCCTTGTTAGTACTGAGGCCAGTGATGGCAGAAAATACATCAGCTGAAGAAATTTTAATGTCAGCCATGAGGAAGTCAGAGGGGGGAAGTGATGGAGGAACAGCACCGGAATCGTCTAAGGTGGAATTGGAAGAGAAAGTCTGAGCGAAGAGATCTGCTTTATCAGTAGAAGAAATAGCTACAGAATCATTAAAGTAGAAATAAGGAGGGAAGGATGATGAGGTAAAGTTGTTAGAAAGGTTTTTAGCAAGGTGCCAGAAGGAGCGGGAAGAATTCGATTTGGAGAGTTGAGAGCATTTAGTACGGATGAAATTATTTTTAGCAGAGCGAAGAACATACTTAGCACGATTCCGGGCAGAAACGCATAAAAGATGTGATTCAGGGGTGGGTTGGCTCTGGTACCTTTTATAAGCCCTCTCCTTGGTGCAGACAGCATTAGAACAAGCATGCTTAAACCAAGGCTTTCTTGCATTAGTCAAAGGATATGAGAAAGGAATGTATGCTTTCATGCCCAAGAGAATAACCTCCGTAATGCGCAAGGCACACTTAGATGGCTCACGGCCATGGAAGAAATAATAATTTCATGGAAAATCAAAGAAATACTGCCTCAGGGCCTCCCAATCCGCAGCTCCAAAGTGCCTTAGACGTCGTTTCTTTGGAGGGTCCACAGGCCGTACCGGAGAGATAGGACAGGTTAAGGTGATAAGGTTGTGATCGGAGGAGCCCAATGTAAAGAAAAGATTAACAGTGTAAGCAATAGGATTAGTAGTAAGGAAGAGGTCAAGTATGTTGGAGCTCTCTCCAAGGCGGTCAGGGATACGGGTAGGGTGCTGTACAAGCTGCTCTAGGTCATTAAGGATAGAAAAGGTGTAGGCTAGTTCACCAGGTGGATCAGTGAAAGGAGAGGAGAGCCAAAGGTGGTGGTGAACATTGAAATCTCCTAGAATGGAGATTTCAGAGAGAGGAGAAATGGATAGAATGTGTTCCATCGTAGAAGTAAGATAGTCAAAGAATTTTTGATAATCAGTAGAAGTAGGGGGTAAGTAAACAGCGCAGATATATTTAGTCAGAGAATGACAGGAAAGCTGAAGCCAGAGTGTAGAGAATTCAGAAGAATCGAGTTCAGGAACACGAGAACAAGATAGGTATTTGGATACATATGCGCAACATCCAGCTTTGGCTTTGAAATGAGTATAGAGAGAGTAGGAGGATACAGAAAAGGGTTTGCTGTCAGTTGCCTCAGACAGCTGAGTCTCGGTTAGAAAAAGAAGGTGAGGTTTAGAGAAGGAGAGATGGTGCTCAACAGATTGAAAGTTAGAGGAAAGGCCACGAATGTTACAGAGATGAAGAAGAAGAGAAACAGACAGTGGTTCCAGGCAGCTCGAGTCGTCACCGGGAGAGGGGCAGAAAGTGGGGGCATTTATGCCCCCCCCCCCCTGGGGACTCCAAGGCTTGGTGTAGTGCTACCATGACTTTTTTTTTTTTTAAATTTTGGAAAAGGAAGTGTAGTGTGTACTGTGCATATAGTTTGGTGTTGATAGAGAAACTTGTTTTGGAGAGTATGCTGGCCTACTCTCTGTGTTACTGAGACACTGAAAAAATTCAGCAAAGGGGGATGGTCGGGCCCTAGTCCAGAGGGCTGATGAAACGGGAGCTCCAGCTCTCCCTGTCATCAGCTTTCCATCCACCTTGAGAGTACTGCTCTGCTCGACTGGTACTACAGTCTACTCCTCCTATGATGAGAATATCACAATCTATAGAGACATCTCGCCATCTCTGTAGAAAGGAATCGATTAATGTGATGGGATGAGAAAATGCATGAAAATGCAGATAGAAAAAATACTTGTAGTAAGATGTGTTCCCTGCAGTATATTAGTGTCAAGTGAGGTTCTCGTGCAGTAGTGTCTCCTCCCCCCACCAGTGTTGATTGGGTGGAGATGTTCGTGACATAACTGGGCGGCAGCCAAGCACTGGGCGGAGCTAGAAGCTGGCAGGAGCAGGAGGCTGTGACGTAGCTCGTTGTGAGTGGCCATGCTCCCTGGGTAACGTCTGATCTGTGCGGTAGGTGCGGGGACAATGACGTAATGGCGTCAAATGGCGGTTGGGGGCTACTTCCTGGAGCTGGGTTTGGGTTGGAGTTTGTGGTGGCTAAAACTAACCCCGTACAGCATGATAATATAACAGGTCACACAGGACTGGCAGGTGAAGGCAGGTGGTGTAGGTTATGGTGGAGGCTTATGTGGCTGTGGTTGTGTGGTGGTAGGTAGGGTGTTGGTGTGGAGGAAAGTCCACCAATCTACACCAAACTGCAAGGATGATTCCATAACCACAGAAGAACCACACCAAGACTGCAAAGGGGGCTGGAGACTGGGGTGGAGATAGACTGTGTGTCGTCGTGGGAAAATCAGCAGCATGAGAAAATGGACAGTATAGCCAAGATCGCCCACAGAAGATGTGAAATCACTATTATCCCACTCGCATTCCACCAGATGTTAAGAGTGTTAATCCCCCTTGACGTCAGTCGTAGGTGAATTCAAATTCTTGGAGTAGTTTTCTGATAGTATATTAAGCACCGCCTTATATCTCCACACAGCAGCAGTATGAACACCCTTATCCATCCCCAGGTCGTTGCTAACTGCTCGACTCTCACTGGCTAGGGCTGTGGTGCGGCCTCAAACTCATGGTTCAGCAAAATTTGAATCAGGCCAGACATTAGTAAGCGATCAGTGGCGCCCTACTTGGATCACACTTACAATACTTACATGCTATACTTATATACTACATATTATTACAAATGGTTACAAACAGATCTAGAAGGCTGGCATTCCGAGACCGTTCACGATAGAGACAAAATTTTTAGGAGTGATAAATGTTGATTGCAGGCGTCAATTAGCACAAAAAAAAAAAAAAAAAATCCTAGTAATAGCACCCTCTGTCATTTTTTTTCAATTTTGCTCTACTGCACAGCAAAAACAATTGAATCAATCAAGTGTTTTAGTATGTAGTCCTCAACATATACTTGTGCACCTGGGTTTTGATATTAAGATCCAACAATTTCTTTTTGAGATATTGAGGAAAATCAGAATCGTAGCCTCATGCACGAAAGTTCTAAATCAGAAAGTATTTGGCCGGTTTTGACCAAACTCGGCGGAATTGTAGTGGGTCACGAGTGAACATGATCTGCATCGTATGAATGACCTTTACCTTGATCTCAAGGTCACAGTCTTGGATTTTTTTTTTTTTTGTCATTCTGATCTGGAATTTGGCATTATCATCTGGAATGTGAAGTTCTTTGAATATTCATTCAACAGTTTCAGAATTCTAGTTGTTATTATTATTATTATTATTGTTATTACTACTACTGCTACTACTACTACTACTACTGTTACGAGCTTCCCATTCTTTGGAATTCTTATTAATAGCAAAATATTTTTTCTTTTTCTTTTTTAGGGGTTTTTTGGAAGATCTAGAAAGTTCTCATTACAACACAGTTTGAGACAGAGACTTGAAGTTTCAGGAGTGGTGTATCTTGGGTATAGGCTTCCTTTCACACATTTTTTTTTTTTCCTAGCACCAGCATCCTCTATGTTAATCTTTAAATTTTTGGTCTCCTGTACTGAATTGATTGCTTTGCAAATGTTCCAGTACATAGTCGACAACATTCCCTAGTGCACCTGGGTGTTGATATTGAGATCCAACAAATATTTCTTGAGATACTGAAGACAATCAAAATATCTGCCTCATGCCTGAAATGGCTAAATTAGAAAGTAGTTGGCCTATTTTGACCAAAGTACACTAAACTCGATTATCTGGCAAAATGCAGCCAAGCCCTATGCTTCATATTGCACAGTACCCCCACATCGGCTCAATATTTGGCATCGAGCCAGATACTTATGTATTGTTTGTTTATCCATCTTAACCCTCTGTCCTAAAAACTTTCTCATAAGTAAAAGATGAAAATTAAGCATAAAATACATGAATGATAAGATACAATAGTGCAGTAATACAGTGCCGGTTGGCTACCATTTATGAGCCAATCGATGCACCTCAATGCCGGATATTGCATAGAACCACCGGTTATGTCACGTTTCGGCGCCAGAAATATCATAATTTTGCCGGTTATTTCTTCAATAGAACCGTTGCATTGCACCAGATATTGCAACGATGGATAATTGAAAGTTTATTGTAAGTGGAAATGTAGTAGGTCATGAATGAATATAATTTGCATAGTATGAATGACCTTGACCTTGAGCTTAGGGTCGTAGGTCAAAATCTGTAAAAAATTTTGAGTCTTACCAAAAATCCCTTTATAATTGGTCTACAATGATATAATTTTCAGAATCTTAGGAGTGTCTACTTAAGATTTCATAACAGCAGTTACTACATATCAATATTTTTTATGCTTTTGATCATTTTTGGAACTACTATCAAAATACTATGTATGTTTCAAAGACTGTACACAATATCCAATGTACAAGTGTGGATTTTTTTGTCATTTTAATCTGAAATGTCATTATCATCTGGAATGTGGAGTTCTTTGAATATTGCTTCAGCAAGTTCAGAATTCTAGTGTTTGTTGCTTTTGTTAATTTTGCTGGTGTTCATATTTGTGATGATGGTTTTGTTGTCAATGTTGTTGGTATTGTTATTGTCGTAATACTTCTGTGTTATTGTTGCTGTTGTTAGATTTGTCATTGCTGTCACACGTTGTTTTTAGTTATTTTGTGATTGTTGGTGCTGTAAATGTAACTGTTGTTATATTTTATTGTCAGCGTTTTCTTAGTGTTGTTTTTGTTTTTGTTTTTATTTTCCATTATCAGAACTTCCTACATTGTTATATTTTATTGTCAGTGTTTTCTTAGTGTTGTTTTAATGTTTTTTTTTTTTTTCCATTATGAAAACTTCCCACATCCTTTGGCAGGTTTCATAGATTTTGTTTCTATATACTCTCATTACCATTCTTTCTTCTTAAAAAATAATAGGCAATTACTCGGAGGCAATAATGCCTAGAGCCTCCAAACTTCGTCAGTTGTTTACCCCAGCTGGACTCTTTATCTTGCAACATTGGAAGGAAATCGGTTAACCAGATCTCTGGATAATACTTGGAACATAGAAAACTATATTGTTGACACTATCTCAGAAACAACTTAAACTAGAAAGCTGAACTTTTTTTTTTTTAGCTTATGGCCCTTGCATGGGAGCAGATCCGAAAGGAGTATGATCTTAATCAAATGAATACCCTCCCAGATCGCCTAAGGTCAAATATTGGGACTTTCCCAGATATTCCGGATGTCACCTAATTCTCCTGGAAAAAATGATGCTAGAGTTACCAAACGTGGTGGCCTTGTAGAAAATGATGACCTGAGATGATATCCATACTATCAGTGATCTTGCCCTCGCCTGGGAAAAAATACTGGGACTCTTTTGGATACTCCAGATGTCACATTTTTCCATGAACCATCAAAGCCAGTCACTAAACTTGGTGGACTTACAGACTGTGATGATTTAAGGTGACCTACACATGATCAGTTGCCTTTACCTCGTGTAGGGTAAAAAACTGGGACTTCTCTGGATATTCCAGATGTCACCTAATTTTCCATGATGTAAAGCTAGAGCCACTAATCTTGGTGGATTTATAGACTGTGATGAGCTAAGGTCACATGTAGGAGATCAGTGACCTTGACCTCAAGGTCTTTTAGAGCTTGGCTTTCAGAAGGCAATGGCTGTAGGAAGTTTGTTAATTAAAATTGTCGTTGGACAATTGTACAGTGTTCTACTTGTCTTTGCTTCTGTTGCTGTGCTTGGTTTTTGTTTTATTGTGGTTCTTTCATCTTCCAACCGAATAAGGGTTTATAACCGAGGAGTGGTTGGGTTTCTTACACTCAGGGAAACGGCATCTGATCAAACTTGGCTTTGCTTTTGACACTAAGTAACCTGGCCCCAGGCCCCCTACGTTCTCGAGGATGCATTAAAAAACTGAATATTACATAGACTGATAGACTGATAGATAGGTATTATTCTGCCAACAGTCAATGAAGTAGTCGGCTAAGAGAACTCTCGTAGTGAAGTGGTTTTGGGTTATTTCCTCTACTGACAGTCGTCTACCATAACGTGAATGAAGTCAGCAGGTGGGATCGGAAATAAAATGTACAGTCCACCATTGTCGGAAAGGAGCAAATGGAGACTGTTCAAAATTCCTTTGGTATGGTTGACATCCCCTAAACTTATGTATAATAATGTAGTGGCAACAAGGACAAAACATAAACATGTCATAGAAATAAAAAGTCTGAAGTTTTGAATACAGTGATACATTTCTTTTTCTTTCTCTTTCTTTTTTATGTATATTCTTATCATCTCTATCTCAGAAGATTAGAGAATTCATTCGCCTTTCATAATTAGATGGGGCTCGGCCAAACTGAGCAAGGCTTTTTAGGACAATAAAAAATAGAATGGCATTCGTAACCGTATCAAAGAACCTATTATGTTTGGTATCTATTGTCGGGTTACTAAGTAATGCCACAGAGCCCACAGAAAATGTACAATCTCTGTGACATCACATCCTAGAGTGACTGTACAAAGATCGGGTGTCGTATTTTCTAAACTCTTTTTAGATCTTAAAATTAAAATACTTGTATGATTAAGTATATCTTTGTGTCCACTCATGGCGCTGGAGAGGGACGCCTTTATGTCATGGCACCTATATCGCTGAGCGGATCAACTGCCAGGTTATTAAAACGTCCCACAACTACTTCCTCATCTTTCAAAAGGTGGACTGTGGACCTCGGGAGAAAGGCAGTTTAAAAAGCCTGTTGCCCTCCGGGATTAGGTCTCATATGAACCTAAGGCAACAACAACAACAACTACTACCACCACTACCACTACTACTACTACTACTACTACCACCACCACCAACTACTCTTCACTTACAGTAGACAGTTACCATTAACTTGACAGACTAAAGTGAATGCTAGAGTTACAAAGCTATACTCCTTTTGCTCCAACTTGGCTCTCATTTTCGTCTTTTTGCACTTATTTTACGTTCTTTAGTCGCAAAATCAGTAAATGTTACCCAATACGGCCAATCCATAGCATTTTTTTTTCTTGACTAGCACCATATTCTAGTGTAAATCTCTTTTAACAACTAACCTTTCATAATGGATATATGACTTTTTTTTTTTTGCCAAGATAGAATAAATGTTTGGTACAAAAAGCAGAACAAACTGCAATAATTGTTCACTCTTCTGTAAACTTTTTATAAAAAAAACTAGTAGAAAACCATACTTTATATATAATTTCCAGAGACTATAAACATATATATATATATATATATATATATATATATATATATATATATATAGAGAGAGAGAGAGAGAGAGAGAGAGAGAGAGAGAGAGAAATATAGATAGATAGATAGATAGATATTACTGTCCTTGCTAACACCTGTGGGAGTGGAGAGAACAGAAAGAGTCGATGTAAAGTTTGAAGAACAAACCTGAAGGAATCGAAATTAGCAGAAACAGAGGGACTGCAGACGAAAGAGAAAGGAGGGACAGAGACAGAGTCAACAGAAGGAGAGAAGAAAAAAAATCAGGAAGGAATGGATGAGAGAGAGAGAGAGAGAGAGAGAGAGAGAGAGAGAGAGAGAGAGAGAGAGAGAGAGAGAGAGAGAGAGAGAGAGAGATTGTGACTGTGAAAAAGCGAAGAGTAACAGAGAGAGAGAGAGAGAGAAAAAAAAAAAATTGCTTTTGTACTGTACGTTTGTGTCCTTATACGTTACACGTTTTTCCCAAATTATGTATCTAACTTGTTATAAACATGGCAGTCAGTAAAACACACACACACACACACACACACACACACACACACACACACACACACACACACACACACACACACATCAAGGGTTATATGTGTGGCCTAGCTTTCTAACCTACAGTGCTGTAATTCAAGTAAACAGAGATGAGGCGTAGTTTCTGAAGTATAAACACAAAACCTGCCCTAGTCTCTCAGCGAGGTTCCTTTCACTTACTATGTAACTGTAGACTCCAATGATGGGCTTCATGTTGCACATACTCGTATTCGTGTCTCCAAACAGTTTTATTTCCTTGCCCGGGACGACTTCGGTGGGGTACTGTTTTTGGTCGAGTTTCTTTGTTTGTTAGCAACATTTCGGAAAAAAGGCTGAATGAAATTACATGAAACTTTCAAAGATATGTGGGCACTGGTTCCAAAAGGAAGCTATTAAATTTTGGAGGTAATCGATTGAACAAGAAAGGTCAAAATAAAGGTCACGGATGTTTGGGGGACTATAACTTGAAACCGGGTTAAGATAGGGATAATTACTATTATCAACATACGGGATCTCTCGTATGTGCTTTCATCTGGCACTAAGACCTTTGATCTTGAGTGACCTTGAAAGGTCAAACTCAAAGTCACAGATATTCAGGGGGCTATAAGTCGAAACTGGTTGCAGATAGATATTTACTGCCATCAACATACGGGAAGTTCCATGTGGGTTTTGAATTGGTACCCTGACCTTTGATCATAAGTGAAAAGATCAAACTCAAGGTCATGGACATTCAGGTGGTTATAACTCGAAACTGGTTGAAGATAGAGATATTTACTCTTATCAAGCTATAGGAAGTCTCATATGGGCTTTCATTTGGCACTTGCGTGGTCGGGCGAGGTTTGTTGTGACTGGCATCACTTGTTCAATTTTTAGAACGATCGATCGTGCATCAGGGCCACTGGGCTAAGTGATATGTGTAACTCTTAGTTTTTAGGCCAAATGTAGGTCTCGTGCGTTACACTTTTGGGTATTCTAATGTTTATTTTTTTTTTTACATAGGGGTCAAATATGAATGTAACCTCAGTTTCTAACTCATTTATGATACAATTGTCAGTGATGGATGCAGTTGACCCGTATGCCACGTTAAAGATCACATTTATGTAATAGTTTTTTTTGTGATGGATCCAGTTAGCCTGTACGCTATGTTACAGAGCAAATTTATGTAACAGTCGTCAGTGATGGAGCTTGTATGCCACGTTACAGAGCACAATTATGTAACGGGAATCGGTGATGGATGCAGTTGGCCCGTATGCCTTAATACAGAGCAGGTTTATGTAACAGTTGCAAACATCTGATAAGGTGACTCTGATGTCATGTTATAAAGTACATTTATGGAATAGCCAAGTGATGTTGATATGGTTAACCAACATTCTATGCTTTGCAGCTCGTTAATAGTGAGATTGAGAAGCTTTACTCTCATCAAAGAATAAGCAAAATGTTTCAGTTTTGCAACGTACTATCGACTGGCTTTTCCAACCCAAAGATTCTGGAATAAAATACACCTATACTCCATTTTTTTACTGAGGCGAAGATGCACTTGACAGGTTGACGATGACTGAATGAATGCAACATGTCCAAAAAATATTTACTAACCTAAATTTCCCCCTCAGATATTTGTTGTCAGTTAATAATGCTAGATTATGAAGTAATGTTGCATTCAGCCAATAATCACAAATTTGTCAAGTGCATCTTCACCTCGAAAAAAATGGAGTATAGTATGAGTTCATGGGGCAGTTTTCGGGTTATATTCGTTAATATTTTAACGGCACTGCTAATGTTCTCAGCTACAACCTGATGTCTTACATCTTTTAATTCCTTCATTATATCTATCTGTCTATCTTTATATATATATATATATATATATATATATATATATATATATATATATATATATATATATATATATATATATATATATATATATATATATATATATATATATATATATATATATATATATATATATATATTGTCACTGGCGTAGTTACCCCAGTAGCGAATGGGTGAAATAGAAGATAAGGTGATAATGAAAGGAGAGAGAAGCGAGCCATTAATAACATAAAATCTTTTTCTTATCAGTTTTTTCATTCATTCATTGCCAGACGCCATGTATCCCAAATGGGGTGGCCAAAGGCTTAGAGTTAATTGTTTTACAGGGAGGGGCACTAATCCTTCACCAACCCCACTTGACTCGTAGGGATGCCAACAGCATCTGGTGTTCCCAGGCGGTCACCCATCCAAGTACTAACCAGACCCAAAGTTGCTTAACTTCGCTGATCGGATGGGAAGCGGTGTACTCAACGTGGCATGGCCGTTGCTGCCTGTAAAGGGTAACCCTGGTCCCCAGCTGTATTTACCCAAGCGGTCACTTTTGCCTTCTCAACTGATAAAACACCACATGTTTTTCTCACAAATTACACAGAAAGTTCCTCTTGTCCTTGAACTGTGGGTGTGACATAATGTGGGAGGAGCAAAGTAGGGACGTTTGCCAATTAGAAGCCTAAATGGCACTTTCGTCACGTTCTTGATGGCACGCAATTGGTTCTGTCTGAAGTGTATGAGGCCCTCATTGGTAGCAGGTGTCACTATTGTTTCTGCATGGACAGAGATTATTTTTAAGACAGCCTTGTGGTTAATTAGCTGAGAAAGGCGGAGTAAGACTCCTTTTTAAGCTCCAGGAAAGTGTGAAGAGACACATTTAGTCTCATTTTTGTACACACATTCCTGAACACATTTGTCATTTGTACACATTTACTGACACGTTACACTTTTGTCACATTGTGTTGCACTTTTCCCCAACACTACTCAGTACGTGACTTTGATTACAAAACACACTGTTTGTGTACAATTTCCCATTTTTGGTTCACTCCTCCATTTACACTAGTGTGTGATTTATATCTGGATTTAACCTTCGAAATCTCCATGTTTCCTAGAGCTGTATGAGTACTTAGCCTCCACTGAGTGTATTCTGGTTAGGTAAGAAATAACTTGTTTTATATTTGTAATCTGAGGCCTAAATGAATCCTCCCTTTTGTAAAACGAACCCTGGTTTCTTCTTTGGTTGTGTATGTTACAGTGTACAGTAAAGTTAAGTTAGTTTCTTGCAAACTTTATCTTATCCCTTTTGGTGCTTAATTAAGGGTTAAGAGTGCACCGTAATATACACCCCCATAACAATTTGGTGACTTCGCCAGGATAGCTCTGTGACAAATATTGGCAACTTTGTCCACATACACAGTGCTTACTCTTACCTACTTAACTATAATCAGTAATCATGGCCCTAATGAGTGATAGTGATGTGAAAGCATTTTTGGATTCTAAGCCATCCCCAAACAGAGTGAAAACACTCACAAAACACGAGCTCATATTGCTTGCCCAGGCCTTACAGTTGAAATTTCCTGCCTCAGTCACTAAGTTACTTGATTAAATATTGGACACCATGTTTGAGCAAAGTGAGTCCTCTGTAGCTAGTTCTGAGCCATTTGATTCTGCACAAGGTGTTGACCCTGAACCTTTGGCATCGGAGATACCTGGCCCTAATGAGTTTTCTGCTCATGATACTAGTGACAAAGTGCAACTTGAGTTAGCCAGAATTAAGTTGAGGGAACTTGAAGTACAAGCAAAAATGAGAGAACAAGAATGGAATGCCAAAATGAAGGAAATAGAATTACAGGCTCAAATGAGAAAAAAAAATGGATCACGAATTCAGACTGAAGCACCCTGGTTTACTTAGAGCTAGTAGTTCATGTGCCAAGGAATCTTTTGATGTTGCTAGGAACATTAAGCTAGTACAGTACCTTCCTTTAATGAGCAAGATGTCACTAAGTATTTCCATATGTTTGAAAAGGTAGCAGGTCGTCTCTTGTGGCCAAAAGACTCTTGGACAGTACTGCTGCAGAGTGTTTTGAAAGGAAAAGCTCAAGAGGCTTATATTTCTTTATCTGTTGATCAAAGTGCCAACTATGATTGTTTAAAAGATGCCATTCTCAAAGCATATGAATTCGTGCCAGAGGCATATAGGCTTAAATTTAGATCCACCTTTAAACAGAGAGATCAGACTCATGTGGAATATGCTAGAGTACTCACAGACTTATTTGATCAATGGTTGCATTCTAAGAAAGTTGATGATTTCTGTAAACTTAAAGAATTAATGATCTTGGAGAACTTCACTGGTAAGATGGATAGGGATGTGGCTGCATACCTAGTGGAAAAAGATTTAGATACCCTAGCTGAGGCTGCTGTTGTAGCAGACTACTATAGTATAATTCATAAGCATGAACGTAAGCCTCAGTTATTTGTTAAGGGTAGGAGAGTGAACCAACCATTTTTTGTGAACCCTTCTTCTGGTAAAGACATGTTAATGTCAAGTGACACTAGTGGGAACACTGCAACCCAAAAGCATGTTAGTTCTACGAAAGTAAGTCAGGACAGTGTTGCCAGAGGGTCAAGAAAAAGTGTCAGGTTTTGCCAGTATTGCCAGAAATGGGGCACTTGGAGGATTGGTGCTGGAAAAAACGAGGAAAAATCCCTCTGCAAAACCAATTTCTTTAGTAAACTCTTGGTGATCTGTTGACACCAACAGAGAGCAGCCACCCACAGATATTGTTAACGGTAGTCAGATACAACTCCAGCAGATGCATATTGTTAATAAGGCCTGAGTGGAACTGTCAGTGGTGGATAGACAGACTCCTGTAGAGCCAGTGTTAGACACTAGTAAGACTGGGGCAGTGCAGCCCCCAGGTTCAGGTGAGAGTGGTAATAAGACTCTATCAGAGTGTCCTCCACCAAGCAGTACTCAAAGTGACTCCTCCCCAGGTCATTTACTTGCTAACTTTATTTCTAAGGGGTTAGTTTCAGTTGACGGAAAAGGTGGTAAGGAAGTCAGTATACTTAGAGACACGAGCTTCACAGTCATTAATATTGAAGGGGATTGTTGATGCAGCTGACCCTAATGAATGTGTCTTCCTACAGGGTATAGCTGAGTTTGTATCTGTTCCCCTAGTTGAGGTGAAGCTCCAGTCAGAGTTAATTACTGGTTCAGTGCGTATAGGTGTTGTTGACCAGCTTCCTGTACAAGGGGTCACTTTCCTTTTGGGTAATGACCTGGCGGGAGGACAGGTGAGTGCTGTTCCCTGCGTGTCAAAAACTCCCCTCAGTGAGGATAGGACTAAAGAGTTGGAAGATACATGTCCTTAATTGTTTCCCGCATGTGCTGTAACTAGAGCTATGACGGCAAAAGCCAGCCATGAGAATGTTGACAGTAATGGCACTGGCAACGCCGATGATGATGTTGGGCTTGGTGATACCTTTTTTGCCCAGTTAAATGACTCGGAGGTTGATGATTCTCCCCAAACTGATGCAAGTACAAAGTTAGCTGATATGCAAAGATCTGATCCAGAGATTGCCACTTTAATTGACTCAGCAGTTAGGGAAAATGAATGAGTCTGAACTGACAGAGTGTTATTATTTAAGGCCAAATAACGTGTTAATGAGTAGATGGAGACCTCCTAGTGTTGCTCATGATAACGAGTGGGAGACCGTACATCAGGTGGTGGTTCCAAGACCCTATAGGCAAACAATTATGTCCATTGCTCATGACTCTTCTTTAGCAGGTCACTTAGGGGTGAGGAAGACTCTCTCCCGCATCTGGCAGCATTTTTACTGGCCTGGAATCCGTTGAGATGTCTCCTGGTTCTGCAGGTCATGTCAAACCTGTCAGGTAGTCGGTAAGAGCAATAAGCCCATCCCTGTGGCTCCTTTGATTCCTCTACCTGTGTTTGAGGCCCCATTCACTAGAGTCCTTGTGGACATTGTTGGCCCTTTGCCTAAAACCTCTTCAGGCCACCAGTACATCCTCACAATGTAAGACATGGCCATTAGATATCGTGAAGCCATTCCTTTGAGAACTATTTCAGCTAAATTGGTTGTAAAGGAGATGCTAACCTTCTTTACCCGCTTTGGTCTCCCTAAGGAGGTGCAGTCAGATCAAGGTAGTAATTTTAATTCCAAACTGTTCAGACAAACCCTTAACCCGCCCCATCCCGACGTTTTCTGGGCAGTGGTACGCCCCAGTCCCGACATTTTTGGACCTTTTTTTTTTTTTTTTGCTCAAACGTCTGCTTTTGGTGAGAAACATCGAAAATTCATAGAGAAATCGCTCACCTGAGGTTTAAAATACTCGATCTAGGTATGAGTACCTCCTTACCTGACTGGGTTTTCTAACAGGCTGGCACCAAAGAAAACGAGTTCTATGGGAGGGTAACTATTTTATCCACTCATAAACAGTATTTATTTATTTACTTGGTACGAATTTATATGTAGTACAAGAGTATATTGGTTTTCAAACAGTAATATAGGCATTATAAGCATTGTTTCACTCACTAACTCATCACCATTCATGACCTTTTTTTCTCACATTACCTGATCATCATTTCTGATTGTTTCTTCCTCTAATGCTATGTAAACTTTGTCCTCCACATTGTCATCGATTGGGGAATCACTCTGGCCTTGAATGTCTTTATTGGCCAGGTCACTGGTAACAGGTGAATTGCCGAGACAATGGCGTACACAGGGAGGGGGAGAGGTTATGCGGTGTACGGCATTGCCCCTGCTTGGCATCTTGTAGAGGAATAGAGGAAGGTGTCCCGTGTATACGTGCCAAAAATCACTCGCGAAATCACTCGCGAAAATTGAAAATTGTGCAAATTAGGGACTTTGCAATGTTGCCGCGTTAATTTACGTCTCCAGAATATGAGTGTACGTCATATGAGGACATGAACTCACGTCTCCGGGACTCGGCGGGTTAAGGAGTTAGGAATCTCACGGATCCTTCCTCAGCATATCATCCTCATAGTCAAGGTGCATTATAGAGGTATCACCAAACCTTGAAGAGTATGCTCAGAAAACTATGTGTTGATGATAAGGAATGGGACAAGAGTTTACCTTTCCTGCTTTTTGAAACCAGAGAGGCACTGAGCGAGTCCTTGGGTTACTCCCCGTTTCAGTTAATCTTTGGCCATGAAGTAAGAGGTCCCCTTAAACTCCTCAAAGAACAATGGGTCAAGGATGGTGACCAAATTAACTTGCTAGACTATGTGTCAAAATTTAAAGAAAGACTGACCTATAGTATGGAAGTAGCCAGGGCACACTTGGAGTCCTCTCAGGAGAAGATGAAGAGATGGTTTGACCACTCCAAGAAAGTTAGGCACAGAGTGTTTCACCCAGGTGATCAAGTTCTTGTCTTGCCTCCCATTCATGGTCAGCCTCTGCAGGCAAGTTTTGCAGGCCCTTATCTAGTGGAAAAGAGGGTAGGTGAAGTAAATTACGTCATTTTAACCCCAGACTGGAGGAAGGAACAAAGATTGTGCCATATAAATATGTTGAAGGAGTACCACAGGCGAGACGTGGACCCCCCTTAGTGCTGCATGCATGGTGTCGGCTGTCAAGTTTGCGGACCCCCCTAGTGCTGCATGCGTCGTGTCGGCTGTCGAGTTGGCAGAGGATGAGGGCTGCCCTTTGACTTTGGACAAGATGACCAGTTGGAGAGAAAATCAGGAAGCTTGGAGTACACTGGCTGATAAACTCTCCCACTTGATTGCAGAGCGGTGTGCTGAGCTTGTTGCCCTTCTCAGGAAGTTCCCTGATGTCTTCCGGGACACCCCAGGACAGACAGAAGTGTCACAGCATGATGTGGACGTTGGAGATGCCAGCCCTGTAAAGCAGTCTCCCTACTGGGCTAGTCCTCAGAAGCAGACCATCATTTGCGAGGAGCTGAACTACATGTTCCAGCAGGGGTTAATCGAGTCCTGTCAAAGTGAGTGGTGCTCCCCGGTCATAATGGTTCCAAAACCCGATGGGTCACATCACTTTTGTATTGATTATCGTAAAGTCAACTCCCTTACCAAGACTGATACTAACCCACTTCCTAGAGTAGATGATTGTGTGGACGTGATAGGCAGTGCTAAGTTTATCACAAAAATAGATTTAATGAAGGGATATTGGCAAGTCCCACTCACACAAAGGGCCCAAGAAATTTCCTGTTTTGTGGCTGGTGGCAGGACTTATAAATGTAAGGTCATGCCCTATGGTATGAAAAATGCTTCTGCTACGTTCCAAAGGCTGATGAATGATCTCTCCAAGGATGTTGAAAGCTTTGTAACTTATATTGACGATGTTGTTATTTTTAGCAACACCTGGGAACAACACTTGAGCCAACAAGATGCCTTGCTTCAGAGACTGTCCTTTGCTAATTTAGTGCTTAATTTAGCTAAATGTGAATTTGTGAGGGCTCGAGTGCAGTACCTAGGTTATGTGGTCTGTTTAGGCCAAGTGAGTCCACCTGATGTTAAACTTCAGGCCATAGTCAATTTCCCCCAACCCAAAAATAAGAGAGAGTTGCAATGATTCTTGGGTATGGTAGGGTACTACAGACTTTTTGTCCTGAACTTCTCTGATCTTGTAGCTCCCCTCACTGATTTGTTAAGAAAAGGAGTCAAGTATGAGTGGAAGCCAGAATGTGAGGAAGCCTATTCTAAAGTCAAAGCCATCCTGTCAAGTCACCCAGTGCTTCAAGCTCCCAATTTTGATAAACCCTTTAAATTAGCTGTTGATGCCAGTGGCCTAGGGGCCGGCGCAGTTTTGCTTCAGGATAATGATGAAGGCTTTGAGATGCCTGTGTGCTATTTTAACAAAAAGTTCAATAAGGCCCAGAGAAATTATTCAACTATTGAGAAAGAACTCCTTGCACTCATACTTGCCCTTCAACACTTCTCTGTATATGTTGGTCCAGGGTCAGGTGATGTTGTAGTGTACACTGATCACCACCCTCTGAAATTTTTGTCCCGATTTAAGGACAAAAATCTTAGATTGATCCGCTGGGCCCTATTTTTGCAAGCATACTCCCTTGATGTAAGACATGTAAAAGGTGTTAGTTATGTTTTAGTAGATTACCTGTCCAGAACTTAGATTGTACAGCATCCAAGAACTTCCCCTTGGGAAATTTCTCCTCTCAGGAAGGGAGGTGTCACTGGCATAGTTACCCCAGTAGCGAATGGGTGAAATAGAAGATAAGGTGATAATGAAAGGAGAGAGAAGCGAGCCATTAATAACATAAAATCTTTTTCTTATCAGTTTTGCTGCCTGTAAAGGGTAACCCTGGTCCCCAGCTGTATTTACCCAAGCGGTCACTTTTGCCTTCTCAACTGATAACACACCACATGTTTTTCTCACAAATTACACAGAAAGTTCCTCTTGTCCTTGAACTGTGGGTGTGACATAATGTGGGAGGAGCAAAGTAGGGATGTTTGCCAATTAGAAGCCTAAATGGCACTTTCGTCACGTTCTTGATGGCACGCAATTGGTTCTGTCTGAAGTGTATGAGGCCCTCATTGGTAGCAGGTGCCACTATTGTTTCTGCATGGACAGAGATTATTTTTAAGACAGCCTTGTGGTTAATTAGCTGAGAAAGGCGGAGTAAGACTCCTTTATAAGCTCCAGGAAAGTGTGAAGAGACACATTTAGTCTCAATTTTGTACACACATCCCTGTACACATTTAGTCTCATTTTTGTACACACATTCCTGTACACATTTGGCATTTGTACACATTTACTGACACGTTACACTTTTGTCACATTGTGTTGCAATTTTCCCCATCACTACTCAGTACGTGACTTTGATTATAAAACACACTGTTTGTGTACAATTTCCCATTTTTGGTTCACTCCTCCATTTACACTAGTGTGTAATTTATATCTGGATTTAACCTTCGAAGTCTCCATGTTTCCTCGAGCTTTATGAGTACTTAGCCTCCACTGAGTGTATTCTGGTTAGGTAAGAAATAACTTGTTTTATATTTGTAATCTGAGGCCTAAATGAATCCTCCCTTTTGTAAAACGAACCCTGGTTTCTTCTTTGGTTGTGTATGTTACAGTGTACAGTAAAGTTAAGTTAGTTTCTTGCAAACTTTATCTTATCCCTTTTGGTGCTTAATTAAGGGTTAAGAGTGCACCATAATATACACCCCCATAACAATTTGGTGACTTCGCCAGGATAGCTCTGTGACAAATATTGAAACTTTGTCCACATACACAGTGCTTACTCTTACCTACTTAACTATAATCAGTAATCATGGTCCTAATGAGTGATAGTGATGTGAAAGCATTTTTGGATTCTAAGCCATCCCCAAACAGAGTGAAAACACTCACAAAACACGAGCTCATATTGCTTGCCCAGGCCTTACAGTTGAAATTTCCTGCCTCAGTCACTAAGTTACTTGATTAAATATTGGACACCATGTTTGAGCAAAGTGAGTCCTCTGTAGCTAGTTCTGAGCCATTTGATTCTGCACAAGGTGTTGACCCTGAACCTTTGGCATCGGAGATACCTGGCCCTAATGAGTTTTCTGCTCATGATACTAGTGACAAAGTGCAACTTGAGTTAGCCAGAATTAAGTTGAGGGAACTTGAAGTACAAGCAAAAATGAGAGAACAAGAATGGAATGCCAAAATGAAGGAAATAGAATTACAGGCTCAAATGAGAAAAAAAAAAAAAAAATGGATCACGAATTCAGACTGAAGCACCCTGGTTTACTTAGAGCTAGTAGTTCATGTGCCAAGGAATCTTTTGATGTTGCTAGGAACATTAAGCTAGTACAGTACCTTCCTTTAATGAGCAAGATGTCACTAAGTATTTCCATATGTTTGAAAAGGTAGCAGGTCGTCTCTTGTGGCCAAAAGACTCTTGGACAGTACTGCTGCAGAGTGTTTTGAAAGGAAAGGCTCAAGAGGCTTATATTTCTTTATCTGTTGATCAAAGTGCCAACTATGATTGTTTAAAAGATGCCATTCTCAAAGCATATGAATTCGTGCCAGAGGCATATAGGCTTAAATTTAGATCCACCTTTAAACAGAGAGATCAGACTCATGTGGAATATGCTAGAGTACTCACAGACTTATTTGATCAATGGTTGCATTCTAAGAAAGTTGATGATTTCTGTAAACTTAAAAAATTAATGATCTTGGAGAACTTCACTGGTAAGATGGATAGGGATGTGGCTGCATACCTAGTGGAAAAAGATTTAGATACCCTAGCTGAGGCTGCTGTTGTAGCAGACTACTATAGTATAATTCATAAGCATGAACGTAAGCCTCAGTTATTTGTTAAGGGTAGGAGAGTGAACCAACCATTTTTTGTGAACCCTTCTTCTGGTAAAGACATGTTAATGTCAAGTGACACTAGTGGGAACACTGCAACCCAAAAGCATGTTAGTTCTACGAAAGTAAGTCAGGACAGTGTTGCCAGAGGGTCAAGAAAAAGTGTCAGGTTTTGCCAGTATTGCCAGAAATGGGGCACTTGGAGGATTGGTGCTGGAAAAAACGAGGAAAAATCCCTCTGCAAAACCAATTTCTTTAGTAAACTCTTGGTGATCTGTTGACACCAACAGAGAGCAGCCACCCACAGATATTGTTAACGGTAGTCAGATACAACTCCAGCAGATGCATATTGTTAATAAGGCCTGAGTGGAACTGTCAGTGGTGGATAGACAGACTCCTGTAGAGCCAGTGTTAGACACTAGTAAGACTGGGGCAGTGCAGCCCCCAGGTTCAGGTAAGAGTGGTAATAAGACTCTATCAGAGTGTCCTCCACCAAGCAGTACTCAAAGTGACTCCTCCCCAGGTCATTTATTTGCTAACTTTATTTCTAAGGGGTTAGTTTCAGTTGACGGAAAAGGTGGTAAGGAAGTAAGTATACTTAGAGACACGAGCTTCACAGTCATTAACATTGTAGGGGATTGTTGATGTAGCTGACCCTAATGAATGTGTCTTCCTACAGGGTATAGCTGAGTTTGTATCTGTTCCCCTAGTTGAGGTGAAGCTCCAGTCAGAGTTAATTCCTGGTTCAGTGCGTATAGGTGTTGTTGACCAGCTTCCTGTACAAGGGGTCACTTTCCTTTTGGGTAATGACCTGGAGGGAGGACAGGTGAGTGCTGTTCCCTGCGTGTCAAAAACTCCCCTCAGTGAGGATAGGACTAAAGAGTTGGAAGATACATGTCCTTAATTGTTTCCCGCATGTGCTGTAACTAGAGCTATGACGGCAAAAGCCAGCCATGAGAATGTTAACAGTAATGGCACTGGCAACGCCGATGATGATGTTGGGCTTGGTGATACCTTTTTTCCCCAGTTAAATGACTCGGAGGTTGATGATTCTCCCCAAACTGATGCAAGTACAAAGTTAGCTGATATGCAAAGATCTGATCCAGAGATTGCCACTTTAATTGACTCAGCAGTTAGGGAAAATGAATGAGTCTGAACTGACAGAGTGTTATTATTTAAGGCCAAATAACGTGTTAATGAGTAGATGGAGACCTCCTAGTGTTCCTCATGATAACGATTGGGAGACTGTACATCAGGTGGTGGTTCCAAGACCCTATAGGCAAACAATTATGTCCATTGCTCATGACTTTTCTTTAGCAGGTCACTTAGGGGTGAGGAAGACTCTCTCCCGCATCTGGCAGCATTTTTACTGGCCTGGAATCCGTTGAGATGTCTCCTGGTTCTGCAGGTCATGTCAAACCTGTCAGCTAGTCGGTAAGAGCAATAAGCCCATCCCTGTGGCTCCTTTGATTCCTCTACCTGTGTTTGAGGCCCCATTCACTAGAGTCCTTGTGGACATTGTTGGCCCTTTGCCTAAAACCTCTTCAGGCCACCAGTACATCCTCACAATGTAAGACATGGCCATTAGATATCGTGAAGCCATTCCTTTGAGAAATATTTCAGCTAAATTGGTTGTAAAGGAGATGCTAACCTTCTTTACCCGCTTTGGTCTCCCTAAGGAGGTGCAGTCGGATCAAGGTAGTAATTTTAATTCCAAACTGTTCAGACAAACCCTTAACCCGCCCCATCCCGACGTTTTCTGGGCAGTGGTACGCCCTAGTCCCGACATTTTTGGACCTTTTTTTTTTTTGGCTCAAACATCCGCTGTTGGTGAGAAACATCGAAAATTCATAGAGAAATCGCTCACCTGAGGTTTAAAATACTCGATCTAGGTATGAGTACCTCCTTACCTGACTGGGTTTTCTAACAGGCTGGCACCAAAGAAAACGAGTTCTATGGGAGGGTAACTATTTCATCCAGTCATAAACAGTATTTATTTATTTACTTGGTACGAATTTATATGTAGTACAAGAGTATATTGGTTTTTAAACAGTAATATAGGCATTATAAGCATTGTTTCACTCACTAACTCATCACCATTCATGACCTTTTTTTCTCGCATTACCTGATCATCATTTCTGATTGTTTCTTCCTCTAATGCTATGTAAACTTTGTCCTCCACATTGTCATCGATTGGGGAATCACTCTGGCCTTGAATGTCTTTATTGGCCAGGTCACAGGTAACAGGTGAATTGCCGAGACAATGGCGTGCAGGGGGGGGGGAGAGATTATGCGGTGTACGGCATTGCCCCTGCTTGGCATCTCGTAGAGGAATAAAGAAAGGTGTCCCGTGTATACGTGCCAAAAATCACTCGCGAAATCACTCGCGAAAATTGAAAATTGTGCAAATTAGGGACTTTGCAATGTTGCCGCGGTAATTTACGTCTCCAGAATATGAGTGCACGTCATATGAGGACATGAACTCACATCTCCGGGACTCGGCGGGTTAAGGAGTTAGGAATCTCACGGATCCTTCCTCAGCATATCATCCTCAGAATCAAGGTGCATTATAGAGGTATCACCAAACCTTGAAGAGTATGCTCAGAAAACTATGTGTTGATGAAAAGGAATGGGACAAGAGTTTACCTTTCCTGCTTTTTGCAACCAGAGAGGCACCGAGCGAGTCCTTGGGTTACTCCCCATTTCAGTTAATCTTTGGCCATGAAGTAAGAGGTCCCCTTAAACTCCTCAAAGAACAATGGGTCAAGGATGGTGACCAAATTAACTTGCTAGACTATGTGTCAAAATTTAAAGAAAGACTGACCTATAGTATGGAAGTAGCCAGGGCACACTTGGAGTCCTCTCAGGAGAAGATGAAGAGATGGTTTGACCACTCCAAGAAAGTTAGGTACAGAGTGTTTCACCCAGGCGATCAAGTTCTTGTCTTGCCTCCCATTCATGGTCAGCCTCTGCAGGCAAGTTTTGCAGGCCCTTATCTAGTGGAAAAGAGGGTAGGTGAAGTAAATTACGTCATTTTAACCCCAGACCGGAGGAAGGAACAAAGATTGTGCCATATAAATATGTTGAAGGAGTACCACAGGCGAGACGTGGACCCCCCTTAGTGCTGCATGCATGGTGTCGGCTGTCAAGTTTGCGGACCCCCCTAGTGCTGCATGTGTCGTGTCGGCTGTCGAGTTGGCAGAGGATGAGGGCTGCCCTTTGACTTTGGACAAGATGACCAGTTGGTGAGAAAACCAGGAAGCTTGGAGTACACTGACTGATAAACTCTCCCACTTGACTGCAGAGCATGTGTGCTGAGCTTGTTGCCCTTCTCAGGAAGTTCCCTGATGTCTTCCGGGACACCCCAGGACAGACAGAAGTGTCACAGCATGATGTGGACGTTGGAGATGCCAGCCCTGTAAAGCAGTCTCCCTACCGGGCTAGTCCTCAGAAGCAGACCATCATTTGCGAGGAGCTGAACTACATGTTCCAGCAGGGGTTAATCGAGTCCTGTCAAAGTGAGTGGTGCTCCCCGGTCATAATGGTTCCAAAACCCGATGGGTCACATCACTTTTGTATTGATTATCGTAAAGTCAACTCCCTTACCAAGACTGATACTTACCCACTTCCTAGAGTAGATGATTGTGTGGACGTGATAGGCAGTGCTAAGTTTATCACAAAAATAGATTTAATGAAGGGATATTGGCAAGTCCCACTCACACAAAGGGCCCAAGAAATTTCCTGTTTTGTGGCTGGTGGCAGGACTTATAAATGTAAGGTCATGCCCTATGGTATGAAGAATGCTCCTGCTACGTTCCAAAGGCTGATGAATGATCTCACCAAGGATGTTGAAAGCTGTGTAACTTATATTGACGATGTTGTTATTTTTAGCAACACCTGGGAACAACACTTGAGCCAACTAGATGCCTTGCTTCAGAGACTGTCCTTTGCTAATTTAGTGCTTAATTTAGCTAAATGTGAATTTGTGAGGGCTCGAGTGCAGTACCTAGGTTATGTGGTCTGTTTAGGCCAAGTGAGTCCACCTGATGTTAAACTTCAGGCCATAGTCAATTTCCCCCAACCCAAAAATAAGAGAGAGTTGCAATGATTCTTGGGTATGGTAGGGTACTACAGACTTTTTGTCCTGAACTTCTCTGATCTTGTAGCTCCCCTCACTGATTTGTTAAGAAAAGGAGTCAAGTATGAGTGGAAGCCAGAATGTGAGGAAGCCTATTCTAAAGTCAAAGCCATCCTGTCAAGTCACCCAGTGCTTCAAGCTCCCAATTTTGATAAACCCTTTAAATTAGCTGTTGATGCCAGTGGCCTAGGGGCCGGCGCAGTTTTGCTTCAGGATAATGATGAAGGCTTTGAGATGCCTGTGTGCTATTTTAGCAAAAAGTTCAATAAGGCCCAGAGAAATTATTCAACTATTGAGAAAGAACTCCTTGCACTCATACTTGCCCTTCAACACTTCTCTGTATATGTTGGTCCAGGGTCAGGTGATGTTGTAGTGTACACTGATCACCACCCTCTGAAATTTTTGTCCCGATTTAAGGACAAAAATCTTAGATTGACCCGCTGGGCCCTATTTTTGCAAGCATACTCCCTTGATGTAAGACATGTAAAAGGTGTTAGTTATGTTTTAGTAGATTACCTGTCCAGAACTTAGATTGTACAGCATCCAAGAACTTCCCCTTGGGAAATTTCTCCTCTCAGGAAGGGAGGTGTCACTGGCATAGTTACCCCAGTAGCGAATGGGTGAAATAGAAGATAAGGTGATAATGAAAGGAGAGAGAAGCGAGCCATTAATAACATAAAATCTTTTTCTTATCAGTTTTGCTGCCTGTAAAGGGTAACCCTGGTCCCCAGCTGTATTTACCCAAGCGGTCACTTTTGCCTTCTCAACTGATAACACACCACATGTTTTCCTCACAAATTACACAGAAAGTTCCTCTTGTCCTTGAACTGTGGGTGTGGGAGGAGCAAAGTAGGGATGTCTGCCAATTGGAAGCCTAAATGGCACTTTCGTCACGTTCTTGATGGCACGCAATTGGTTCTGTCTGAAGTGTATGAGGCCCTCATTGGTAGCAGGTGTCACTATTGTTTCTGCATGGACAGAGATTATTTTTAAGACAGCCTTGTGGTTAATTAGCTGAGAAAGGCGGAGTAAGGCTCCTTTATAAGCTCCAGGAAAGTGTGAAGAGACACATTTAGTCTCATTTTTGTACACACATCCCTGTACACATTTAGTCTCATTTTTGTACACACATCCCTGTACACATTTAGTCTCATTTTTGTACACACATCCCTGTACACATTTAGTCTCATTTTTGTACACACATTCCTGTACACATTTGTCATTTGTACACATTTACTGACACGTTACACTTTTGTCATATTGTGTTGCACTTTTCCCCAACACTACTCAGTACGTGACTTTGATTACAAAACACACTGTTTATGTACAATTTCCCATTTTTGGTTCACTACTCCATTTACACTAGTGTGTAATTTATATTTGGATTTAACCTTCGAAGTCTCCACGTTTCCTCGAGCTTTATGAGTACTTAGCCTCCACTGAGTGTATTCTGGTTAGGTAAGAAATAACTTGTTTTATATTTGTAATCTGAGGCCTATATGAATCTTCCCTTTTGTAAAACGAACCCTGGTTTCTTCTTTGGTTGTGTATGTTATAGTGTACAGTAAAGATAAGTTAGTTTTCTTGCAAACTTTATCTTATTCCTTTTGGTGCTTAATTAAGGGTTAAGAGTGCACCGTAATATACACCCCCATAACAATATATATATATATATATATATATATATATATATATATATATATATATATATATATATATATATATATACTCCTTAAATGGATACCCTCATGCACGGATGCACGTTCTCGAAATGAACCGATCTTGAATTTGGCTCTCTTTTGTATTTTTTTTTTTTTTTTTTCTTGGAAGGAACTGTTTGCTGGCTCCTGGCCTTTGGTTCCTTCTTTCTTACATAAAAAAGTATATATACATACGTATTAAAAGGCACTCTGAAGTTTCTTTTATCACACTCAGCATCTCTTTGTTGTAAAATCTTTTGTGATATCTCTTGGATCGAGCACCATATTTCACAAAGAGGTAACGAAGCAGAGAAGTGTGTCAGAGAGAGAGAGAGAGAGTACTTGTGGATTGAAAGACATTAAGTACAGTATATACGTATATGAATAATGGGAAATGGAGAAAGCAGTGTGGATAATATCTCAAAAGGGGAAAATTAGGTCCAACAGAGAAATTAGATTTAAGAGAAGAAATAGGTTCCTAGAAGGAAAATAGGTCGCTGGAAGAAAAATAGGTTCCTGGAGGGGAAATACGTCCCTGGAGGGGAAATAGGTCCCTCGTAGGAAAACAGGTCTGTGGAGAGAAGATAGATCCATGGAGTGAAAATAATTCCCTGAAGGAAAAATAGGTCTCAGGAGGGAAAAATAGATTCAGAGAGGGGAAACAGTTCTGTTGTGGACAAAATGTTCAAATGTGAAAATAATTTTATTGGAGAAAATAATGTAGGTGGAAAGGGAAAAATAGATCTGTGAGTGAAATTGCCAATGTGAAAATAGGCCATGACGAAAATATATCCATAAGGAAATAGGTCCACAAGGAAACTCTGTCAAATAAGGGAAAATTCTTTAGTGTGGAACCAGTTCCTGGTGGAAAACAAATGGGAGTTTGACCCCCACAAAGTGTAGCCAGTGGCGGGATTACGTGCTAATATTCGTTTTCGTTTTTAAAGGCTCCAACATGCTTGCATGTGTCGGCCTTGGTCACCTAATGGCGGCTTTCCACGCTGCACGATCCATTGCAGCCTTCCTGTTCAGTCCCTTAACCCTGAGGTCACACTTAACCCCTGAAGACCGCAATTGTTTCAGCCAGGCTACCTTCCACAACCACAATTCGGGTGTGTTTTGGCGACTTTCACCAAGGGCAAATTGACTGTTCTGGCTAAAGAGGAAGAATTTACACACCTGACAACTTAATCCGTACCCCCGTAGGCCTAATGGTTACCGCACAATCACATGTCAAAGTTCAAAAAATGTTTATGATAGTTACCCCTCGAAAATAATCGAAAACATGAAAATTTTATTAACTACCTATTTTTCTTATTAAAACAGGTCATTTCAAAGTGTTTTGTCACACCAGCCACGAGAACAGGTGTATGTAGGTGTGGGGAGATTACTAGACTGTGAGGAGATAAAGTAGGCTGTGGAGAGTAGGCATATAGGTACGGGGGTTGGAAATAACCAGCTTTTCGCATGAAAAGAAAGCACTTCATTGTGTTCTGTAACATCTACCATGAAAACAGGTGTGTATGTAGGTGTGGGGAGATAACTAGTGTGGGGAGTAGGCCTACAAGGCCTTGGTGGTACTTGGGGAGAAAAATTTTGGCAACAACCAAATTCTCTTGTGGAAACCCTCCATTTTAATGGGATTTGTCATACCAGCCATAAAAACAAGTGTATATGTAGGTGTGGGGAGATAAAACGGGTGTGGAGAGTAGCCCTACAAGGCCTCATAGTCATTCCAAAACTAACATAGACGCATATAAATGTTTATAACCATCAAGGACATCAAAATAAAGTTGAATAATGCTATAAATGCATGCGTAAGAAAGGAAATAAAAACAATAATTTGTTTCCGATTTCTTTTTACTGTCCCAACTTTTCATTACACATTTATCACACCATTACAGTTATCACATTATCATCACACTTCATCACACTTATTATAGTTTTGGCAACAACCAAATTCTCTTGTGGAAACTCTCCATTTCATTGGAATTTATCACACCAGCCATGAAAACAGGTGTGTTTATATGTGTGGGGAGATGAAACAGGTGCGGGGAGTAGCCCTACAAGGCCTCATAGTCTTTCGAAAACTAACACAGACGGACACTACTCAGAGGTGCTAATCTGGGCAGGCAGGAAGAATGAAAAAAAAAAAAAAAGATGCGTCGTATGCAGTACAACATACAGCATTCTCCAACTACCTACGTACAGAAACTGGTAGGTATGAAGTGAAAAATGAACAGAGTGAGGTGTAAAAATTTGGGAAGAAATAGAAATAATATGAAACAGGTACGTACATCAGGCCTGACACTCGGGGGCCTGTTGGGGGTTGGACGGGTAGTAAGGGATGAGGAGGGAGAGATGGGGTGGGGTTGGGGGGGGACGAGGCTAGCAGGGAGGGAGGAGGGGCAAGAGAAGGTGGGAAGGGACGCAGGTTGTTGTGGGAGGAGAGATGCAGTTGCGTGGAGGGGTAGGAGAGTGATGGGGGACAAGGAGGGCGTGAGGAAATGGAGTAGAGGGTGGCATGGAGGTGGCCGAGAGGGGGGGGTTCTCCCCCACCGCCCTGGTTGGTTCGATCCCCCCTCTCGCCACATCAGGGGCTAGTTCTCATTGCCCTGAAGCCATGTATGTCATAATCGGGGTGGAGCAAGTGCTCCGCAGTTTTTTACAGGCCACGTTCAATTGATGCGATTAGGCATTTTGGCATAAAACTCAAATCGCATCAGTTGATGCAATTAGGACTTGAGGGGTTAATGACCTCGTCCCATGTCTTTCTCGGTCTACCTCTCATAACCCCACCCCCAATATTAACACTTCTCACCTTCCTCACCCAATTATCATCCCACATCCTCTCCACATATCCATCTCAATCTACCTCTCCTCACCACAACACTAATACACTCCAGTCCCATTCTACCTCTCAACTCTTCCATTGTAAACCCAGCTCCAGGCCTTGGACGCAGGGACGCACTACACATCCACCTAATCATTGTCATTTCTGTACGTCTGAAGAGGCGAATATCTTCCTCTTTCACTGCCCAGGTCTCATTATTCATACAGCATTACACTCCTAACACATGCTGGATACAAAGACCCCTTAGCACGTAGGGAGAGTCCTCTCAATGTCAGGAGAGGCAAGAGCTCCCTGAACTTCTTCCAACCACTTCTCACCCTAGCCACAGAGTGGCAGCACACAACATGTCTCCCAAATAACAAAACTCTTCCACACATTCAAGAGATTCACCAGCAAGTTCAATCCTTTCACGTCTGACAATTTCCACCTGCTCACACATAAAATCAGCATTATCTCGCAGTCTACCTCTGATACCACTACATCTCTTATGCACCCATTTATCACAAACCACTTTCGTTTTCTTCGTTTTACACAGTACTCGTAGGTGCCAGATGGACGGCTTTATTAATATTACTTAAGTTTTACAACTGTTATTTTTGCTTAGTTGCAAGTTGTATCAATATCACTTATTCTATCATTGCAGTATAGCTGCTTGGTCGAAAGTATTAACAGTTTCATATATAAGTTTTCTTCGTGTTATAGTTGCCTGATCGAAAATTTTATCAATACCACGTAAGTATGCTTGTCAGTTGTTGAGTGGAAAGATTTATTAATATCACTTATGTTTTCTTCATGTTATAATTGCTTAGTCGAAAGTATTATGGAAATATCATTTATGTTTTCCTCATGTTAAAGTTTCTGAATCGAAAGTTTTATCGATATCACTTAAGTGAGCTTCATGTTATAGCTGCTGAGTCGAAAGTATTATGGAAATATCATTTAAGTTTTCTCCATATTATAGTTGCTTAGTCAAAAGTTTTATCTATATCGCTTAAGTTTTCTTCACGAAGTTGCGTGGTCAAAAGTTTTATTAATATCACTCAGGTTTTCTTCTCGTTATAGTTCTCTGGTCAAAAAGCTTTATCGGTATCATATAAATATTCTAGTGATAGGTGGTGGTGACCATCATTCACTCACTTGATAGTGTTGTCTACAATTTCCTTAGGTGATTCTGCACTGAGTGACAAGCCTAATGGTTTCATGTAACCCAGACTACCATTTACAACCCTGGATAGTAACCATATAACCAAGTAACGGAGTGATGTGGAGCCTACAGATGCCCTTGTTAACTGGGTGGAGAGACGCAAATGCGGCCTCCACTCAGGAGCGAAACCTCCACACTCTTCCCCACTCCTCGCTCTGGCAATGCGCTGTCCACTGCAAGGGAACAATGGTTCACTAGCACATTGGATGGCTCTGCAAGAGGGACTGTTTTTATTACGGTTGATGGGTCTGCTCGGCCAGATGGCCTAGCATTACCTTACTGTTTTCTTTTGAGTATGTGTGTGTGTCATTGTTGCCTGGTCGAAAGTTTTATCAATATTGCATAAGCTCGTGATATACTTGCCTGTTCCAAAGCTTTATCATAATCATTTAAGTTTTCTTCGTGTATACTGTAGTTCCCTGCTTGGAAGTTTTATCGATGTCACTTTTTTTTTTTGGGGGGGGGGGGGCACTTGTTTTCCAGTGTCAGCCGGAGTTGCTAATTACGTAGGTGAATATCACCTGTTCTTCCTCCCGACTCAGATTCCATCGGAGGAAACCGTGTTGCCTCGTATCCCGTTGTCAGTTGTGTGGCAGGTGTCTTGTTCCTGCAACCGGTATCGATCTGTGTTGCATACGCTGTTATTATATTCTGTATTTTTTTGTATCTTAACTTGGTACAAATTATCGTCCTTTTGAGGAGTATTTCATTGGTTCAAATGCCCAAAAAAGAGACAATACTACGATTCTTCATCCTTTTCATACTACTTCGTGAAAAGCATCATATTCGATTTTATTTTAAAGAAAGCGTATGATAGAATTGATAGGGAGGCTTTGTGGACTGTTTTAAGATTGTATGAACTTGATGGTACGTTACTAAAAGGTGTGAAAAGTTTTTATATAAATAGTAGAGCGTGTATAAGAGTGGGAAATGCTGTGAGTGATTGGTTTCCCGTGAGAGTGGGGCTGCGACAGGATGTGTGATGTCTTGGTTGGTTATTATTTATATGGATGGTGTTGTAAGGGAGGTGAATGTTAGAGTTTTAGGTGGAGGTCTGAGTCTGGTGAATGTTGGTGGTGGAGAGTGGAATCTAAAGCAGCTGTTGTTTGCTGATGATACTGCACTGGTGGCTGATTCAGAGGAGAGATTGAGACAGATGGTAGAGGAGTTTGGAAGGGTATATGAAAAGAGGAAATTGAAAGTAAATGAGAATAAGAGTAAAGTGATGAAGTGTACGAGGTTGGTAGATGGTAGGGGGATGAATATAGTTTTCAATGATGAGTTGCTTGAGGAGGTAGAGTGTTTTAAATATTTAGGGTCACATGTTGGTGTTGATGGAAGAATAGATGCAGAAGTGAAGTTTAGAATAAATGAAGTAGTTAAGGTGCTGGGAGGAATGAAAAAAGTGTTTAAATGTCGTTCACTTAGAATAGATGTAAAAAGAAGGCTGTATGAGGGTGTTATGGTACCGACTGCATTATATGGGGCTGCAACATGGAATATGGGTGTAACAGAGAGGAAAAGTTTGAATGTAATGAAGATGAGATGTCTGAGGAGTATGTGTGGAGTGACGCGTATGGATCGAGTGCGAAATGATGAAGTGCGAAGGAGAACTGGTGTTGTTCGGGAGATGGCTGGTAGAGTTGAGCAGAGGGTGTTTCAATGGTTTGGGCATATGGAGAGAATGGATAATGAACGATTGGTGAAAAAGATAACTAGATCTGATGTGAGAGATGTAAGGCTGAGAGGGAGACCATGAATAGGATGGATGGACAGTGTGAAGAGAGCGCTGGATGCGAAAGGGATGTCTGTTGAGCAAGGAAGAGTGGCTGTGCGTGACAGAAGTAAATAGAGAGAAATTGTGAATGAATAAATGATGACACAGCCCTCAGGGGATATTCTCCCGCATTTGGCCTGATCAGCTAGTCAGGTCAGGTGCGGGTAAGGGGATGGGTCTATTATGATGTGGCAGGGGTAAACCAGCTCTGCCGTCGGGCCCTGCTGCGGATGTCACTGATTGCACTGCACAGTTGACCCTTGTGCGGTGTGGTGCGGTGAGGACAGTTGACCCTTGTGCGGTATGGTGCGGTGAGGATCTGTCCCTTCTCCCCTTTGGGGCTAAGATGCGAATGAATGTGTTTGAATGGATGAGTAAATGGGGAGTCTGTCGTCCTGTCTCGGCTACCTCCCTTTCCTTGGGGGAAGCAGCCTAGGTATATAGATAGATAGATAGTGATAACTCCACATTCCGGCTGGGAAGATGGCAGTTACAAGCCAAGATAAAGTACACAGAGAGTAACACATGTTCCTCGCTTCTAGTTCGGGTTCGGCTAAAAATCCGTGAGATAGATGGATTAAGTGGCTCCGTTGCAATTTGCCTTAGCGACTTACTGTACATTGTACATTTTTATATTCATGTATATGGTATTTGTAGGCTATCGGCAGATGAACTACGCGGAATAATTTGGAAAGGAAAAGGTATTACGAATCTCGAAACTAGCTTTGAATACACTGTAGCAAAACCTGTTCTTGGCCTTCAGTTCGAGGTGATCTGCTAATCCGTGAGGGAGGTGGTGGTAGAGTGGAAACATCAGTGGACTGGGGAAAATGGATGGGAAGATTTTTTTTTTTTTTTTTCACTATCCTATGTTCCAGATAGGACGAAAAGGATTGGATGATCAACAGATAGACAAATACATACACAAATAAGGAATTTCGAAAAAATAAGAGAAAACGATGCTATATTCTTCGTCACATCAGTTTTAGTGTGGACAGGTTAGAAATAACAACACATTTCGCGATTTAACTTTTTTTTTGAAGTGCCTCTGTTCGGAGAATTTTGATGATACTGAGACAAGCTGGTATTGTATCTCTGCACCTCCTTCAGTACTAATATTTAATTTGTCAGCTTTGTAAAACGGTATATAAGCGGCAAGAAAATAATGATTCTTTTTCGTGGCGATGAAAAAGGTTTAATAAGGATTTGTTTTAAATCTTGAACCAAAAGATTGTCCCTTCATGAGGAAATATAAGCATTTGGACTAAAGATGAAGAGTGGTCAACGTCAAAAAAAATAATAATAAATAAAATAAAAAGCAGGAAAAAGATTGCAACAGAAGTTCTTGAGACAGGGTTAGGGACAGAGTCTAGGTTACCTTAGTTCAAAACATTTTTAGGGGAAGTGCGGGGAGGGGGGTTGGTAACAGCCAATACCCTCTTTAGGCACAACATAGACCACAGGTATACGTGACAAATAATGAGAAGGGTGGATGGTGAACTGAATGAACGGAAGGCAATGATTAATTAGTATGTGTGTGTAAAAGAAAGAATGAGATGGTACGTAACGGATGCAAGAGCATATAGAGGTTGGGGGTAGTGGTAAAAGCCAAGGTTCAAGAACAATAAGGGAATAGAAGGAGGGACGGACAGGAGGAAGTAGTCCATACAACGAGGGAAAAAATGTTGGAAGTGAATGAAAAGAAGACACATTATAAGAGAGAAGTGGGTAAATATGATTTGGAGCAGATGGGGGAGGTGGAAGATGTGTGCAGGATATTCGCAGAAGAAATCTGTGCAGCATGTGAGACGGTGTGTGGGATGAAGATTTGACATAAGGGAGTGCAAGGAACAGCATGGTGGAATGAAGAGGTGAGACAGGCTGTGGCACAAAAGAAGAAAGCATATAGAGAGTGGATGGAAAGCAGAGGCATGAAGGAAGTTGAGAGACGGAAGAGTGAGTTATATGTACTGTAGAGAGAAAGAGAGATGTGAAAATATTAGTATGAGAGAGTTTGAGGAGTGAATAAGGAATTTGGAAGGAATTTGAGTGTAAAGTGGAGAGAATGTAAGAAAATGTTCTGGAAGGAGGTAAAGAGAGTTAGACAGGGTGATTAAGAAGTTAGTAGGGAAGTGAAAGATAAAAATGGTAGTTTGTTAGTGGAGAAGGGAGTAAACGTGACCAGATGGAGAGAACACTGTTAGGAACTGTTAAACATTGAGAATGAAAGTAATTCGAGTGTTAGTGGCTGGGGAATGGCTGGGAGAAGGAAAGAGGTGAGAGGGGAGGAAGAGATCAGTAGGATGAAAATAATGGAAGCAATGGAGAATGTCAAAATAGGGAAAACCCCACGAGCTGATGGAGTGTGTGGTGAAATGCTGAAACTTGGGAGAAAGATAGTACTAGAATGGATATGGAAGAAGTGCAGATTGACCTGGGAGGAAGGTAGAGTCCTGGAGGATGGGAAGTCTGGTATTATTATTTCCCTGTACAAAGGAAAAGGGGAAAAAGAAGTGTGTGGTAATCATAGTGATATTTGTCCTCTTAGTGTAACAGAAAAAGTCTATAGCTTATTGACAGAATAAGAGAAATAACAGAGGAATAAGTTGGAGAAGAACAGGGAGGTTTTAGGAAGGGGAGAGTTTGTGTAAATCAGATATTCATCCTTAACCCTTTAGTGAAAAACTTTCTAGAGATGGGAAAGACGTTGCACGTGGCTTTTATGGATTTGGAGAAAGCATATGACAAAGTTGATTACAAAGAATGTGGAAAATATTAAGAATATAATTATGGAGTAAAAAGGAAGTTGTTGAATGCCGTGAGGAGTATGCATGACGATGACAAGGCTGCAGCCCATGTGGAAAGTGAACTAAGCGAATTTTTCTATCTGAATATTGGATTGAAAAAGCGGTGTGCCATGTCTCCATGGTTGTTCAATCTATATGTGGTTGGGGATACAAAGAGGTAGAAGGCAGGGCAGTGGATGGTGAAGCGGCTCTAGTGAGAGTGGGCATCATTTGGAAACTTCCTGCGCTGTTGTTTACAGATGATACTGTATTGTTAAGTGAACACGAAGAGGAACTGCAAGGCTTAGTGAATGACCTTGGTAGAGCGTGTAAGAAACTGAATCTAAATGTGAATATAGAAAAGAGTAAAGTTATGGTCTTCAAGGTAAAAGTAATGAAGTCACTGAATGTACAGTGAGGTTGGATGATGAGGAAATGGAATATGTGAGTTCATTAAAGTACTTGGGTAGTGTGATGAGTAAGGATGAAAGTTTGGAGGATGAAGTGCTTGAAAGGGTGCAACAGGGAACAATGTTTCCTCGTTCTTTGAAAGCAGTGATAAGAAATGGGAAGCGAGCATGGAAGTAAAAATGTTGCTGCATGATAGTATTGTGATAGCAACTCTAACGTATGGACGTGAAGCTTGGACCTTGTTGGAAGGACAAAATTCAAGACTGAGAACAGTGGAAAGGAGTTATCTGAGAGGAGCATGTGGAGTTAGGTGGAGAGACAGACTGACATATGAGGATGTGAAGGGGAGTTGTGGTGTGGATGTGGATGTGATAGAATGCGTTAGGAGAAATGCACTGAAGTGGTTTGTCCATGTGAAGAGGATGGAGACCGGGAGACTAACGAGGAGAGTGTATGTGAGTGAGATGGAGGAGGGGAGAGGTAGGGGGAGGCCGAGAATGAGATAGATGAATGGAGTGGAGACGTATATGAAAGAGAGGGGTGTGAGTTGGGAGCAGGGCAATGAGATGGCGGGAGGGGGGGGAGTGAGAAGGCAAGGGACAGGCCAACATGGAGGCGATTTGTTTGTGGCCACCCCTGACGGGATTGAAGCTTCTGGAAATAAACAGATATGTAGCCTTCGCTCATGGACACATTTTCTGCTTATAGTGCCTCCAGTCGCCTCATGGACGTTCTAATGGACACAAGCGGGCTCGTGGCCTTTGGTTCCTTCTTCCTAGCATTAAAAAAAAAAAAAAAAGCATAATTGTCGCTCAGACTGGCACTGTAGAATACTTGATGACCAGGCGTTGTGCATTCTAAATCAATGTTATCTTGATTATCTTTGTAACCATTTTACTTAGATTATCTTTGTAACCATTTTACTTTAGAGCCATCCCCCTACCTGATGATATTTTCGTTATTCTTTTTGCCGCATTTTTTTTTTTTAATCAAGCTTATGGGACCTCGTCGTAAATACCGACATTTTTCACCATTCTGATAGTTTTATATTTAAGATCGATATTCCTTCAAAATTATGTGGAATTTTATGTTAACAAGGGTAACAAGTATTGCTTTATATGTTTCACCGTACCTGTTTCCTTTCTGCTACCACCAGATGATTTTACACAACACTGGAGTGGAAATCAAGATTTAGCCCGTCTTGAAGGCATCACTTTGTTTATAAGACAACTTTTTCCCGCAGCTGCAGCAATTACACTTTGTACACATATGAGTACACCTGTGAGACAGATCCCTTAGGAGTTGTATGTGTGTGTGTGTGTGTGTGTGTGTGTGTGGTCATGCGCTAATGTGCATGCGTGCTTGCTAATGTGCATGCGTGCTTGCGTGAGTGTGTGCGTCTTTCTCTCTCTCTCTCTCTCTCTCTCTGCGTGTCGGTGTGTGGTGTGTGTGTGTGTGTGTGTGTGTGTGTGTGTGTGTGTGTGTGTGTGTGTGTGTGTATGTGTGTGTGTGTGCGTGTGTGTGTGTGTGCATTTGTTTGAGTTTGCATGTGTGTATGTGTGAAAGCGTATGTACAGTATATGTATGTATATATGTGTATGTGTGTAAGTATGTGTGAAAATGTATGTATATATTATGTATGTATGTATGTGTATGTGTAAGTATAGGTTCATAGTCGTGAGTGCATATACTAAAGTTTTTTATACCCGAGTCTGTGTGCGGGTAGGGGATGTGCGCCGGTGAATGTGTCCTGTCTTTTTTTCTTTTGTAAGTGTGTGTAATTTTTAATGTGTCGGACAATGTGTAAGTGTGTTCATAG
Source organism: Coenobita brevimanus (assembly GCF_032717465.1). Taxonomy (NCBI): domain Eukaryota; kingdom Metazoa; phylum Arthropoda; class Malacostraca; order Decapoda; family Coenobitidae; genus Coenobita; species Coenobita brevimanus. The sequence goes on from NC_137058.1 coordinate 21,530,638, forward strand.
AGTGGCTATGGATGTGTGTATGTGCGTGTGCATGTTGGTAGATCAGCTTCCACTCCACGGCTGGTGCATAATGCATTATCTTCTTTCACCTTCTGTCCCCGTCCTCACCCTACCTGTTTGCACACATCATGCTTCCTTCAGCAATGACTCTGACCCAGTCTTGAATCCTGCCTTATCTGTCTTACACTTGTACGATAGATTTTTCTTGAGTTTAGTAAATATGTCTAAAGTTAATAAGAAGAAACTAAATACCCGAACTCAACGATATATCCTCACCACTGTTCTGCAGAAATCTGTAGTGAAAATATTAACTGGTATTCTGTTCTTCACGTATACATCTGGTCAACTCTGGTACTCATTTCCACATTCAGTTTTTTCCGTTACCTGCGACGTCCATTATTAAATGCGCAAATGCGTCCATGTGTTTCGAAATGAATAGGCCTTGCATTTGGATTTTTCTTCTTTCATCTTACTTTGGCTGACTGCCAGCAGTGGATTCGTTGTTTTAGTATTAATAAATGTTGTTCCGACAGAGTTGCTGTAGTTTGTAAGGCTTTTATTGTGATATCATTCCCTAGTCTGACTGTAGTAACTTGAAGGTTGACATTGTAGATACCCATCCATACAGTCCAGTCACGTTTTGTCCCCATCAGGAGGAATGTTGGAGCTTGCGTTAGGATCTTCGTCCAGACACTTAATGCAAGGGCGACCAGTGTGTGTGTACCCTGTGCAGCAATATTTCAGCAATAAACAACAAAAATCCTTTGTACTGAAACTGATTTGGGTAATGTTTGTTTAGAATGCCTTAACCCACTAGACCAACAGACTTTCATTTGTTTGCTGCATGGTTACCTTGTAAAGTAGACATATGACTGTTTCTGGGAGTAGGGACTTGTTTAAGTAAAACACCTCATAGTGAAGAAATAAAAAAGAAAATTCTCTATTGCTCTCTTCAGTACAGTGGTGTAACTTTCGATGCTCTTCTTGCTACAGTCAAACAATTTTTTTCAGGTCTGGAGAGCCATCGGACTGAAGGGGTTAGAAAGTAAAAGTAAGAACAAAAAAACCTGAAAGCGTCTAATGGGTGTTCTGAAAATGGGCCCAACATTTACACTAAAATGTTGTGTCCCAGTTATTTTTTATAATGGGATTCCACTTTGGGAAATATGAGAAATGAAGCAGCTTTACATTTCATCTCATCTTCATTCTCGTAAAACGTTGCCTGTGGTAATGAATACTGATTCACTTAGGTAAAACTTCTATTATTTTTTTTTCTTCGGATTCAGTGTCGGTAGGAATAAGCCGATTTACATGTAAAATGCTGAGATTAATTAACTGAAGACGTAATGTTATTCATCCTTAGCCCTTTAGTGGAAAAGTTTCTAGAGATGGGAAACAGGTTGCATGTGGCTTTTATGGATTTGGAAAAAGCATATGACAAAGTGGATAGACAAGGAACGTGGAAAATATAAGGACGTAATGTTATTTTCTTCTAAGCTAGTTTTCAGTTAATTGTTTTACAAATTTTTTTACTTTTACAGTTAGAGGAAGAGGAAGGGTGAAGTAAAAAACTGTGAAAGAGAAACAGTGGGCTAATGAGAGAGAGAGAGAGAGAGAGAGAGAGAGAGAGAGAGAGAGAGAGAGAGAGAGAGAGAGAGAGAGAGAGAGAGAGATTGTGACAAAAACAATTGGAAATAGGTCAGAGTGAAAGGTGGTTGAGAATGAAAAGCAAGGGTGGAAGAAAAGAAAGGACTGGAAAAGATGATGCTGGAGGGAAAAAAAAAAAAGTGTGCTTGGGGGGGAGAAGCCAGCGAGGAGAAAAAGAAATGAACAAGAAAGATCAACTGCAAGAGAGAGGGTCGTGGATTATTGACCTTCAAGTCCAATGTCTCCCGTGGGATTTGTGGGTCGTTAACTCTCAGGAAAAGAAGATTTAGCAGAAGCCGAGATTGGACCTACTGTGACGGGATTACCTGCCCTTGAGGCCCGCCATCACGTACATCCGCCACGGACCACCACCATAAATACCACAGAGTTATGATGGTGGTGGCGGTAAGGGTGCGGCAAGGGTGAGGTTAATGGATAGACTTAAGGTGTTGATGCAAGGATATTAAATACTGTCGGGCATTAGTATGTACGGCACTTTGGGTATTTAAATGAGCAGTGTTTTGATCCAAAAAGGAAGTCACCAAAATAATGCAAACGTTCCTTCATTATTTAAGTTTAACAGTGGTAAGGCCACAGCAAGGTAATTTTTATTCGAAATACCTGTATACACTATGTTTGAAAGAATAGAGATTGTAGGCAGAGGGAAAGACAAGCTTAGGAAACTAGTCCAGAAATAAAGAGTTGTAGAGTGTGCACTAAGGGCTAGGAATATCGGTTAACCATTGCATCAGTGCGGTGTTTGGAGTACAGCTGATAGTGTCTGGATATACACGTAGTGCGTCCGACGTAACAGGCTAGCACTGTTCTGTGTATCAGCGGGTGAGTAAAACTACAAAAAAGTACAAAAGGAGTAAAAAAAAAAAAAAAATCAACAGATCTACTGGTTCTTTCGTGGCTACATACAGTATAGGATACGTTTTAGCTTACATAATTATTCTCTTAGTCGAAGTCAAGCATGACAAAACAGGAAGTATTTTATCATGGCACAGGCATAGTCTCCTGGTAATAAAAAAAGATCACTGTGAAGCGGATAAGGGGATACCTGGATGACTGTAATGTGTGTAGGGAGCGATATAAGGTTGTGGGTGTGGTGGCATAAGTTACGGAAAGGTACCAGAACCATCATAATCTAATCCTACTTTTCACGATTACATGGAATGAGCATCAATCATCAATAAGAAAATGAAGAAATAATAGCAGGACTATCATATTAGTGACCACGGATTGGGCCACACACTTAATATATATCATTCGAGTCTTTGATATTCTCGGATCCACAGCACAGGCAGTGAACCATACTACAACTAAGAGGCGTTCAGAGAGCACATACGTCCTTAAATGCCATTGCCATTAAAAAGGATCCGGATCCAGATCCGTGGACATGGGATCCAGATCCGGATCCTGATCCGCCCTAAAATTTAACCAATTCTTTCTTGGGCCATGGCCCACCTTTCCACAAAATTTCATTGAAATTCATTGAGAAGTTTTGGAGATATTGTGCGGGATACTCCGGATCCGGCCCCAAAATTCATCAAAATTCGTTCATATTTTTTTTAGTAAGCCTGCTAACCGACACACAGTTAGACATACAAACAAACAAACAAACAAACGCAGGTAAAACATACACCTCCTGGCGGAGATAATTAATATTAATATCATGGCACAAGTGACAGTAAACATAAGCATGGACATATGAGTGAACGGAGTAAAATGGATTTAATATGGATCCAGGCAGAAAATGGCTAAACAAATTATATATAGCCTTGTCGGTGATGCATGAAGTGTGAGTGAGATGAATATGGCTGAAGTTGGCCGAAGAAATAAATGTGAGGAGATTCTTTTTCCTTCTTATTCTTTCTTTTCTTTTATTTTTTTTTTTTTTTTTTTTTTTTTTTTGTCAAGCAGTACTTGACGAGTAATTGACATAAGAAGGTAGACAGCTTGACAGAGAACCCCAGATTCCCCTATCTAAAATCACTTAATTATGGCAGTCGTTTCAGAGGGCCACGGAAGGCCCAATACCTGCCCAGGGCCTCAACCAAATGGACAGATTCGCATGGCCATGTGGAATGTGAGAAATGTGAATGAGGAGAGCAAGAGGGTGGAAGTGGTGAATGTGTTCAAGAGTGCGAGATATGACGTGATGGCATTGTGTGAAACGAAGATGAAAGTATGCAAAGTGGACGAGTGGGAGAATGTGAAATTTGTAAGATCGGGAATGAATGGGCGAGGAAGGTGTAAGGAAGGAGTTGCTTTGTTGATGAATGAGGTGTGGCAAAGTGGAATGAGAGACTACAAATGTGTCAGCACGAGGTGTATGTATGTCACATTCAAGTTTGAGAAAGTGAAAGTGGCAGTAATTGTAGCATATGCACCGTGTGAGGACAGGAGTGAGAAAGAGAAAAACAAGTTTTGGGATGAGCTGGGTAAAGTAGTGGGAAAAATGCCCAGGAGCTATAAAGTGATTGTAATGGGGGATATGAATGGAAGAGTAGGGACTGGCCCTGAGGATGACATTATGGGTTGTTATGGAGTACCAGGAGAAAATGATAATGGGAAGAGACTAAAGGATATGTGTCAGGAAGCTGTGCATTTGTAATTCGTATTTCAAACACAGAGGCACATAAATATACTTGGTATAGAGGGAATGGGGATTGTGTTGAAAGAAGCCTGATTGATTGCGTGCTCGTAGAGAAGTCAATGATGGGAATGGTTGCTGATACGAGGGCCGTGAGAGGACGATGTGGAGGTCTGTCAGATCATATGATTGTGGTATGCAAGATCAAGCTGAGAGGAGTGAGGTGGATTAGGAGAGAGAGGAGCAGTCAGGGAGAAAGACTGAAAGTTGAGAAGCTGAGGATCAAAGAAATGGCAGATGATTACAGGACAAAAGTAGACGAGGAGTTAGAATTACTGAATTGGAATGAAGTGGATCTGGACAGCCTGTAGAATGCATATAGGGATTGCTTAGTTAGGAATGCTAAAGCGGTGTGTGGTTTGGCAAGAGTAACAACAAAGATGAAAGGTATGGCATGGTGGGATGAGGAGGTAAAGAGAGTGGTGGAGGAAAAGAGGAAGAAGTGGCTAATGTGGTTACAGAACAGGGGTTCTGTTGAAATAAGAACTGAATATGTTGAGAGCAAGAAGCACATAAAGAGACTAGTGAGGAGGAAAAAGAAGGAGGTAAATGAGGATCTCGGAAGAAAAATGAATGCGAACTACTCTGAAAATAGGAAGTTATTCTGGAAAGAGGTACGGATATGTAGAGTGAAAGCGGAAGGAAATGTGATGGTGTGAAGGATGTAGGTGCTAGATTATTAAGCCATGGAGATGAAGTAAGGACCAGATATTTTGAAAGCCTGATGAATGGGAATAGAGAGAGCAGAGCGGCTGTAAACACAACAAATCGAGTGAAAATAATACCCGTCCCCGAAACTCTCCGCGGCGGGGACGGGTAATAGGCCAGATATCCAGTGATTCAGTCCATAAGCACAAAGTCTGGATACAATATACCGACTTAAGGTTGGATATAATTTGCTGACTTGATTTTGTAATATTCTGGCAAAACACACACACACACACACACACACACACACACACACACACACACACACACACACACACACACACACATTATCGCGTCGCTAGACGGACGATAACCACTGAGAGAGAACACAGGTATACAACATACCAACAAGAAAACAGGGATGCAAACCAGTCAGACAAATAGTGTGCTGTTGTTGTTGTTGTTCTTTTTTTTCTTCTTCATCGACATCATCTTCTTGGTGTTGTGGCCTCTGCCTGATCTGGTGCCTGGACCTGGAGGACTGTAGGCTTAAGCTGTCCCTCTGCAATCCTCCTTCCTACTTTCGAGGATTAGGGGAGTTGTATAACCAGACACTGAGCAGTTCAGTTGTATCGATGCCGCGAAATGAAGGTGAGCGAGCTTCTAATTATAAAATACTGCCGAGGAATACCATCGCTATGAAAAAGGGTATTTTTTCTGCAGTTGTATTTTCGCAGGAAAAATAGAGATACGAGAGGTCTCTTCGCAGCCAGCAGTAATAATAATAATAATAATAGTAAAAATAATAATAATAATAATAACAAAATCACCGTAAAACTGTCCAGGGGTAATTAAAATAAAAGAAAAACTTCCAGCAGCCATGGTCTACTAGAAGCTGAACTACAAAGGGACTCTAAGGTCAAGGTCACTGATCTTATGCATGTCACCTTAGGTCATTACAGCCCATCCAAGTCCACCAAGTTTGGTGGCTCTAATTCTTAACGAAAAATTAGGTGACATCCAGAACACCCAGAAAGTCCCATTTTCCCCCCCAGACAATCTCAGAGAATAATGAACAGATTCAAACCATACTCCTTTCCGCACTGCATCTGCCTTAAGGCTTTATTGTAGTACAATCTCAGCTTTTCAGCTTAAGCAGCTCTTGTAGTGTGGCTGACTCACTTTCCTGTGTTCTGGATAACATCCGGAGATCCAGTTGAAGGATTGCCACTATATTTGCACCCCCCCAAAAAAAAACAAAAAAAGCGAACGGGTGTCCGACTCAGTTTTCCTAGTTGAAGGCTCTAGGCCAAAAAGCCTTTGAAATATCGCAATTTTAAAGTGAGAAGGTAATAATAGTAGTAGTAGTAGTAGCAGTAGAATAGTAGTAGTAGTAGTAGTAGTAGCAGAAGTAATAGTAGTAGTAGTAGTAGTCGTAGTAGTAGTAGTAGCAGTAGTAGTAGTAGTAGTAGTAGTAGTAGTAGTAGTAGTAGTAGTTGCAGCAGCAGTAATAATAATAATAATAATAATAATATTAGTAATAAAAATAATAATAATAATAATAATAAGTACTACTACTACTACTACTACTACTACTAATAATAATAATAATAATAATAATAAGTACTACTACTACTACTACTACTACTAATAATAATAATAATAATAATAATAATAATGACAAAAACAGGAAAAGTTCCCACAGGGATGTGGGAAGTTTTAATATTGTCTTGACAGCGGTGACAATAACATGTATAGCACATGTCATGATGCTGAAGGGGTGAAAGCGGAGAATAATAGGATATATATATGTCACACATCGCATCATAGCATAACTCATCTCAGCGTGACAAATTTCATTATGACACAAAAGCCCATTACCTAAAAACGCTAGAGTGTTAACGAGGCAAAAATGTTAAACAACTGCTTGAAGTAATTAATGAGTGCACGCACGAGCACCCTCAGTAGTCATGCGTAAATAACGTTGAAATGAACTGTCCCCGTCGTGTATAACTGCCACACAATAATATTCATGCAAAAGAAATATTCCACCACAAAAGAGACGACTGGAGCCACAAAAATAAAAAAAAGTGAGAAAAGGGCGGTATTTACAGCAGTGAACAGGTGGCCTTTGTGGCTGTGAACAGAATGTATAATGAAAACAAATGAAAAAATAACAAGTGAAGTGTAACAAACTCAGCAGTTCATATTATATCATTTACTGTTGCTTTTGGCTTGCATTTGACATTTCATTCTCTCTCTCTCTCTCTCTCTCTCTCTCTCTCTCTCTCTCTCTCTCTCTCTCTCTCTCTCTCTCTCTCTCTCAACGGTTAACATGAGGTTGACAAAGGATACTTTGTTTTCTGTGTACCGGTACTTGATGCTTTCCCGCGGATCATATACTTGGATGTAGTCTATATATATTAAATAATATGAATGTTATAGAAAATAGTTTGTAATCACAAGGCACCAGTGGGAGTGGCTGATTTGCCTTTATACATGGCATGGAAACTCTCAGAGATGACTGGAGTTTCTTCCATCATGTACTACAATCAGAGATGTAGGCCTGTCTCTTACCCTCTAATGTTCTGGGATGTATATATTAGTTGGATCTTGTTTCCATATTGCCTGAAAAGGATAAACAGAAAACTGGCTGTTATACCTATAACTGGTGTGCATGTTGAGAATATACATGCTTCCTAGTTCTTACACGACTGAAAAAGTTGATTTGAATTGGATACAATATGAGTATAGCATTGAAGCTAACAATCAATTAATGTCTTTCTCGTCACGTCAGTGAAAACAAGAAACACAGTCTATCAGTAATTAATTCGCTTTATATCTAACGATCTGAGTTTAAGTGTGCTGTGTAGGTGTGCTGCAACACTGAGCGTCGTGTGCCACCGGCACCTGCAACACAATACCAACATTAAGCATGCTATCACAGACGGTGGAAAGAAAAATGTATAACCTGAGAAAGAGAGGCTAATCAGAATAATGCGTCTATAGTTTATATCCTCTAATGTCCTCAACGTCACTATTGTCCACTCACTTTTACAAGCCCAAAATTTTCATCATTTTGTAGCATACTTCACGCAGCTTATTGGCAGAAAAAGACGATACTGTGGCTCTCTCTCTCTCTCTCTCTCTCTCTCTCTCTCTCTTTTAACAGTCATTAGCATCATATTCCAGTGTTAATCTATTGTTATAGCTCAGTATTCAAGATGGAGGGATGACAGTTTTAGGGCAAGGTAAAGTGAACAGAGTATAGCTGTTGTCAGGCATCTCACTGGTATTACCACTCCAGCCTCAGTCATGAATGAAGTTGGGGGAAAAAATGTGCATCATATATCATATCCATCCACTTGCTTCGACCTTCATGATGCTCTACACTTTTCATTTAAATAGCAATAAGATATAATATTAACGACATTTCTTTGACCAGCATAAGTTGAGATATTGTTGTTTCTTAGTTTCATGTATAATTATCTATTTATCTATTTACATTCGTTTCGTTCGTTTCGTTTTTAAAGGCTCCAACATGCTAGCATGTGTTGGCCTTGGTCACCTAATGGCGGCTCTCCACGCTGCACGATCCATTGCAGCCTCCCTGTTCAGTCCCTTAACCCTGAGGTCACACTTAATGACCTTGTCTCATGTCTTTCTCGGTCTACCCCTCACAACCCCACCCACAATATTAACACCTCTCACCTTCTGCACTCAGTTATCATCCCCCATCCTCTCCACATGTCCAAACCATCTCAATCTACCTCTCCTCATCACATAAATACAAAAATAGAGAGAGAGAGAGAGAGAGAGAGAGAGAGAGAGAGAGAGAGAGAGAGAGAGAGAGAGAGAGAGAGAGAGAGAGAGAGAATCATGTTGCCCTTGCCTGACTGGAATACCAAATTCAGTGACAACAGCGGCCGTGTCAGTTAGTTCTACATTTTATAACGGCCATCGCCCTGGTCAAAACTGTTCGATCTTAACCTTAATAATTAATACCAAATAATACGAAAATGCAACTATGAATGGTGATAGGGAAAAAGGAGGGGGCAAAGATGAGTGGTGACACGGAAGATATGAGAGTGATGAGAGAGCAAAGCCGAATGGCATGAGAGGAGGAGTAGGAAAAGAAGATAGTGGGTAGAAAGATGAGAAAGTAAATTTTTTTTTAATCATTTAGAGACGTGAGAGGGATGAGATGGATGAGTGAAGAAAGATGAGTGGGGTGAGGTTGTCCCCTCTGAATACACCCCTCCTTGCCGTTCGTCTTTTTACACAATCCTCCTTGACGGTCCCCTCTGAATACACCCCTCCCTGACGTTCCCCTTTGAATACACTCCTCTCTGACGTTCCCCTTTGAATACACTCCTTGACGTTCCCCTTTGAATACACTCCTTGACGTTCCCCTTTGAATACACTCCTTGACGTTCCCCTTTGAATACACTCCTCTCTGACGTTCCCCTTTGAATACTTCCCTCCCTGACTTTCCCCTTTGAATACACTCCTTGACGTTCCCGTTTGAATACGCTCCTTCTTGACGTTTCGCGCTGACTACAGTCCTTCTTGATGTTCCTCTTCGAATACATTCCTTTACGTTCCCCTTTGAATACGCCCTTCCCTGACGTGCCCCTTTGAATACATTCATCCTTGACGTTCACCTCTGAATACTCTCGACGTTCCTCTCTGAATACACTCCTTGACGTTTCCCTTTCAATACACTCCTTGACGTTTCCCTTTGAATACACTCCTTGACGTTCCCCTTTGAATACACTCCTTGAAGTTCCCCTTTGAATACTCTCCTTGACGTTCCCCTTTCAATACACTTCTTGACGTTCCTCTTTGAATACACTCCTTGACGTTTCCCTTTGAATAAACTCTTTGACGTTCCCCTGTGAATACACTCCCTGACGTTCCTCGTTGAATACACTCCTTGACGTTCCTCTTTGATTACATTCCTTGACGTTCCCCGTTGAATACACTCCTTGAAGTTCTCCTGTGAATACATTCTTCGACGTTCCCCGTTGAATACACTCCCTGACGTTCCCCAGTGAATACACTCCTTGACGTTCCCCTTTGAATACACTCCCTGACGTTCCCCTGTGAATACACTCCTTGACGTTCCCCCTTGAATACACTCTTTGACGTTCCCCTTTGAATACATTCCTTGACGTTCCCATTTGAATACACTCTTTGACGTTCCCCTTTGAATAATTCCTTGACGTTCCCCTTTGAATACACTCTTTGACGTTCCCCTTTGAATACATTCCTTGACGTTCCCCTATGAATACACTCCCTGACGTTCCCCTTTGAATATGCTTCTTGACGTTCCCCACTCAATACACCTTCTGATTCTTGATTTTTCCTTATAGGACAGCTTCTCTTTCCCTATCCCTCTTGTTGTTAATACATTGCTCCATCAGTATCAGGACATTTTATAAGAATTTATTTCTACCACCGCCAGCTGATTATATTTAGCATAGGAAACTTGTACTGAAAGGATTAGAGGCATGTTCACTGTTTCTTCCAGTATGATGTCTTCCTAGTTTTAAGCTTCTTAATACTAGAGGATAAAATTTCACAGAGATGCATAGTAGTCAAGAGTTTGTGTGTGTGTGTGTGTGTGTGTGTGTGTGTGTGTGTGTGTGTACAATAATGATAATAATAATAATAATAATAATAATAATAATAATAATAATAAAATAAAAATGATGATGATGATGATGATGATGATGATAATAATGATGATAATAATAATAATAAATAATAATAATAATAATAATAATAATAATAATAATAATAATAAAATAAAAATTATGATGATGATGATAATGATGATGATAATAATAATAAATAATAATAATAATAATAATAATAATAATAACAACAATAATAATAATTCACGGTTTATTTAAGGCAAGGCAGTCCCTACGGTTTTAAATATACACACAGTTTAAAAATTACATTAGTAAAAGGCGAGTACTGTCTTAGAGTAAATTAACAGCCATAATTACAAAGTGACAATAAGTAGGTTTACTCAAGGAATGAGCAAACAACAGTAACAACAACAAAAAATCTAGATTGGTGGAGACTTTCTAAGCAAGTGTTCGTTGATCATTCACACAATGATAGGAAAAGGGCTACTCTTATAACGATCGCTTCTATCTGTAATTGATCGTAACATGATGCTGGTACGGATGGGGGAAGGTGATGTTGGGGCGGGGAGTGGGAGTAAGTTTGGGTGAAGCCTGTGGCGAGCGACATATTGATTTCATAAAGGTGTGGAGCATGTGGCAAATACGTTAGGAGGTGTGGGGGGGGAGAGAAAGGTACCATCTGAGCGAGTGTCCTGCAAGGATATGAAACGCAAATTTGCTGATAACATCGGGATGTGACTGCGATGAAGTTTGAGGGACGGCAGGAATATTGTTGAAGGACTGTAAACAGGTGGACTGTCTATCAAATGTCAGTTTTTTGTAACGAAATTTGAATACCATCCTGGTTTGGGGGACGAAGAGTCGACGAAGATAAATCAGGGCGAAGGGCGGAAGGAGGGCAAAAGGAAGTCTGGCAATAAACGGAGGAAAGGGAGTGGGTGTAGAAGAGGGAAGGTGGGAAAAGTGTTAATATTACAAGTTTGTTATGGAGACAGAAACGAGAGAAAGGGGAAGGGAAGGGGTAAAGTCGTGGAAACATATGACAGAGGAAAAGCCACACAAGGAAAAAGAAAAGAGAGAGGAAGAATAATAAAAATGCACCAACTAGAGAAGATTGCATTAGAATAAGGGATGCAAGATAGGGATGGGGGTGGGGGGAGACATATCATAAAGTAAAAGAAGATATATTAATACAATTGGAAGACCAAGAGTAGATGACTACAGTGACTGTATGAGAAAAATGGGAAAGGGCAGCATAAGAGAAAATAATGGAGGAGTCAATGAGTGTGATACATCCGGGGGGGGGGGGAAGAGAAATGAAGAGATGTGGAGTTTAACTGGAAGTACATGTGGAAAGAGACAATAATGACTAAGATTGAATGCTAATATGTCGGGATAAAGAGAGGGTACTAATGTATAATTGAAACCCGTATTGTAAGTGGCAAAAAAAAAAAAAAAAAAAAAACTTCGTAACGCTACCTGTGTGATTTATTTTCCTATATACAACTTAACATTTTCTTATATATTATTAATCCGTTTCCAATATCCACGGGTTTTGCCTCTGTGGCATAGAGGAGAATATAAAGAGACTTAATATTCAAAATAACTTTGTGAGGAATAGTTGTCACAGAAATCAAAGGCCGTTCAGAATACAATCATACTGTAAGTGAAATATGAGTTGACGAGATAATTATTATGTGGATGTGTGAAGAAGTTGGGGAAGAGTACAAGAGGAGAGACGAGAAAGGTATTTTGTATATATGGTTATGGTTATGGCGTAATAACTATATTGGGTATATGAAGCAAAGGAAAAAATAACACTGAAGAAGAAGAACCATTAAATATGAAAAATAATGTGAATCATGGCAGGAAACTATGTCAGTGATGGACTGGTAAGACAGCCAGTGTGGGTAAAGGTAGTTGGGGTGTAAAGGATAATGAAGAGACTTAATTTACACACACACACACACACACACACATATATATATATATATATATATATATATATATATATATATATATATATATATATATATATATATATCATCGGCCGTTGCACGTCCTATGCTGAACACAGGCCTCACCCAACCTTTTCCACGAATTCTTTGACTGACTATCTCTGTCAGATTTTGCCTGCAAACGTCTCTGTCTCATCTCGCCACCTTCTATGTTTTTAATTACGCTTGCAATCCCCTGTAGTCCAGTCAGTCAACCTCCTGCTCTGTTCATAGGTTATCCCTTATTCTTGTTAAATGACCTGGCCACCTTCATTTCTGTTCTGTTATTATTTCCAACAAGGAGTGTTTGTTTTCACCCCTGTTTGTTTGTTTGTTTGTTTGTTTGTTTGTCTGTTAGCAGGATTACTCGAAAACTAAAAGAGAAATCTGGACCAAATTTGGGGGGTAGATAGCCTATGTCCCAAGGAACAGTCAGTTAACTTCTGGGATCGTTGTTATTTTGTTTGTCTGTTAGCAGGATACTTAAACACTAAAAGAGAAATTTGGACCAAATTTGATGTGTTGATAGCCCAAGTCCCAGGGAACAATCGATTAACTTTTGGGACCGATCCAGGTCGATTTACAGGTTCTGGATCCGGAAAACACTTTTTGAGAAACCCTAATCAGTGTTGAGAAAACCTAACCCATGATGAAAAGTGGTTTGGAAATTACGTTGCCCTTGTGGGATTGATGCGCTCCACTGAATACCCCTCTAGTTATTTCTGTAATATCTTTGGTTTTAGTCTGCTTTCTCACCCAAGTTGATCTTTCCCTGTCTTTCAAAGATATTCCCAAGAATGACCCTTCCATTGCTCTTTGGGAACGGGTCAGTTTATATTGTATTGATTTTGTCATTTTCCAGGTCTTAAAACCGTACGTAATACCTAGGATTAAACATTCGTTGTACCCTATACTTTCTGTGTCACACATACTGGCAACTACTTTTCGTGTTGCCTCCATGTTTACGGTTACCGAAATCTTTCCGTCCAGTTGTAATGCGTCAGTTTATTTCGTTTTCGTGGTCTTTCGTTAGTTTGTAATTAGCCCCAAGTAAATGTACTTTCGACTTATTCACGAAAGTCTTCGTTTATTTTGGTGACGCTGTTTGGTGTATTTGGATTAAACATTACTTTCGTTTTACTCCTGTACATCTTTAGCCCTACTGTGAGGCTTTCTTTACTTAAATCTTTTAAACTTTCTTACAAAGTCTTTGCCATTTCTGAGATTAGGACAATGTCATCTGCAATCTGAACTGTTTAACATTTTCTCCATTATCTTTACTCCTTTGTTTTCCCATTCTAGCTTTCTAAATGTGCTTTCGAGGCATGATGAAAATAATTTTGGTGAAACTCTATCTCCCTAACCCGCACCAATCTAAATTTAATTTGTTTTTCTGAGTCTATGTAACCTATCTGTAGCAGTTCCCTCTTTGTATGTATTTTCAAGCAGCTCTACAATGTCCTCATTAACTCTTTCTTCCGGCAATGAATTTATAAATGGTTAGGCGGTAGCTCAATCGGTAGAGAGGTGGCCCGCAGTTCTAACGGACCTAGGTTCAAATCCCCGCTGGGGCGGGGAACAGTTCAAGGATTTGAATTTAATAAAAGCAGACTTTCCTTATAGTATCTACCAGAAGACCCGCTGACATGTCGTAAAAATACTCCCGCTAATACCAATACACCAGTCCTGTATACAGGGGCATACCTAGAGATTTGGGGGCCCGGGGGGTCTAGGTTCTTTGCGGGGACCCCCTAGGGGGGCCCCGCAAAGAACGCACCCCCCCTAATTCTCAAAACTTATCTAGTATCTCAGCCGGGATTGTCGGGATGATAAATATATATATTTTTAAATATTACTAAAAAAGCTTAGAAATTTTTATGGCTTTTTGGGGCCCCCCTTAATTGGGGGCCCGGGGGGCAGTTTCAAACAGCCCCCCGCCCCCTCTCAGGTACGCCACTGCCTGTATAAGACAGCCCTAGCATGTGTTCAAAATGGTCGGTGGGTGTTAGCGCCGAAGTGGTGACATGTAGAGGTGTATGGTATGTAGGAGGACTACTGGGCCTTGGAAGCAGGCTGTCAAGCCATTGCCCAGAGTCAGTCACATAAAAATAAATAATAACAATAATGTTCCACTGAGTCGAAAGCCTTTTCGTAACCAGCAAGACCTAAGCACAATGGTTTATTATACTCTGGAGTTTTCTCAATTAGCTGATCAATAGTGTGCAGGGGGCCAATAGTCGGATACGCGCGTCGGAATCCTGCCTGCTCAGGAGATTGGCTTTCTTTCAAATTTGTTGTTTTTCTGTTCGTAAGGACTTTAGTGAAGCTTTTGTAAATAACTGATAATACGCTAATAGGTCAATAGTCACTAAGAACTATCGGGCCGTAATTTTTGGAAGCAAAATAACTATTGCATTACGCCATGTTTTGGGAATCTTCTTGATACATACTTTTAAGTTAAAAATTTATTTCATTTGGTGCTACTGCTGGTATTTCACTTATGGCAGTCAAAATGTTAGCTATTTGTATTAATGTTTTTGATGCATACATTTTTTGTGTGAATTTCTTCAACGCTGTTCATCATCGTTCTGCATCTAATGACTTCATCATTTTTTTCTTTTAGTGATATAATCTACTGCTTTCCTAGTGCCATTTTGCTTCTGACCTGTTTAAGACTTTTTCCTTTTCTGGGGGTTTCTTTGATCTAATTCATGTTTCTCTTTCGTTTTTCTTCCCTTTGCCTCTTGTTGATAAGCTTATATAATTCCCCTCTTTCTCTTTCACGTTTCTTTGTTTTTAATTTCATCTCTTTTCTTCTTGTCATGGACTCGAGGGTCGTTTCTGTATACTTGTTGGCTTTGGTTGTATTAGCTTTCCCTGCTACCTTCGCTGATTCTCTTAGCACTTTTGTTAGTCTGTCATTCAACTTCTTAATGCCACACTCGGTATAACTTAGAGCGTGAAGTCTGTTCTTTATTCCAAACTGAAAGGCAGCTTTGTTTTCACTAACATTTATTGGTCACTCCTTTATATTTACATTTTCTCTTTTGAAACTGAAGCTGGCTGAGCAACTCAGAATTCGGTGGTCACTTCCGATAATGTATTATTTACTTTGTTGGTAACTGTGACATTAGTGATCGTGTTGTTTTCATCTGCAATAATGAAGTCTATTTCGTTCTTTGGTTCTCCAATTGGGCTTCTCCAGATCCATTTTTCCCTGTTCATTTGTGGAAGAATGTATTCATATTCTCATATGATACATTTCAGCAAAATTTACAACTATTCCATCTGTCATTCCTCTCTCCTACTCAGAATTTCACGTACATGTCTATAAATTTTTTCGACAAAAAATGATTCATGGATAGATAGATAAACTAACGAATGTGTGGACAGATAGATAAATATAGATATATATCCTGATAAATAAAGTTACCTAAATACACTGTCTTTGTTTCCTAGGGATGTATTGTTTGTGGTTATGGCCAGCAACAAACGACGCCCATTACCCACAAATTTTACGCCATTTGTGTGTGAGGACTAAACAGCCAGCTCCAAAATTTTCTGAACAAGAATTGCATCGTAAACAACACAGATGGTGCCGCTGTGTGTGTGTGTGTGTGTGTGTGTGTGTGTGTGTGTGTGTGTGTGTGTGTGTGTGGGAGGGGAGGTGGGGGTCCCATTGCCGAGTGCATTCTCTCTTTGTGTATTGTAAAGTATCACGTTGTTGAACCTACAAATGCACTGTTACAATCGTTTGTAAACTTAATAAAGTACTAGCATAATTGTGGATGTATAGTGGATGAATTATAGTCAGAGCTTATAAGTGTTTTTTACTGTAAAGAAGCAATGATTAGCTCCAGCTCTTGACACTGTTTTATCCCTGATCTACTCACAGTCTTGTACATGAGCCTAAACTACATTTATACACTAAATTTCACACCCCCAAAACATTAATTATTTCAGTACGGTGTCGTTTTACTTATATACTGTTTCTATAGTATAATATTTCTCCCTCCATACGATTTATATCAGCTTACAAAAAGTCTCCCTTGTTCAGGACCCTAAAACAATCCTTATTAACCTGATAATGGAACGCCTTACTTATTTTTTTACCCTCAGTCCAATTTTCTTTACCTAGAGACAAACCCAACCTTATGAAAGTATTTGAAAATTATGCTAAATGTCACGACACGGCTAAAAAAAAAAAAATAAAAAAAAAAATAAAAAAAAAGCTACATGCACTAGTAACAAGCTCGGACTCTGCCTCTTTGCCGGGCCTTTCATCCAGCGGAATAATCAGGCATGGATTTTGGTCAGTTGGGCAGCGGCTTTGAATGTGTACGACTGATTATATGTCTGGGTGGGTACAAAACAAAATACAAGTGTCTGATTACTGAGTCGTTATTCCGCTTTGTTAGCGAGGCAGACCCAGTGGGGTAACAAGATCACTGGGTTTTGTAAGAGGAGAAAGGTACTGGGTGGATATGTAATGGTCAGAATCAAACATAGAGAGACAGACAGAGACAAAGACAAACACATGCAGAATCGGAGGTAACGACAGAGAGAGGAAACGACGCAAAGATAAGGATGACGTAGAACAATTAAGGAGAAGGAAAAAACCAGAGAGAGGCATAAGCTTAAACAAAACGAAATACGGGGAAATAGTACGAGTGTGGCATAACGGAAGGAAAAAAAAACAAGAAAAGGTAGAGAGTGAGAGAGAGTGAGAGAGAGAGAGAGAGAGAGAGAGAGAGAGAGAGAGAGAGAGAGAGAGGGAGAGGCTTTGCTTGGAAAAAAGTGAGGGATGGAGACTACAATGTACGGGGAATATCGAGGGATGGAAATATATATCGAACTAGTCAACGGACTTTGTACCTGACAGAGATAGATACTGATAAGAGAAATATTGTAAAAATGTGGATCTGCATTATTTGCATTTCCACTCTGCTTTGAGGCTATCATTAGGAATTTCATATAACATCGGTCTATCTATACACTCCTAAGATACAGTTGTCCACGCATTTCTCTCAAGAATTGTCCAGTATCTGTAGTCTTTCATCTACGCAACTGGTCAGCTCTAACACAGCCTTCTTAAACTTATTCCCCATCTTTCTGTGACAACTGGTCTTTCAAACCCTCTGTGTCTGGCAATCTCGAAATTGATTTGTGTTGTGCTCGTATTTCGTTTAAATGATCAGATTTTTCCAATAGGTGAATGTATATCAGTGGAAGTCAAGAACAGAAGTATGATAATGGCAGACAAAAAAATAATGAGAGAGGTGCAGATGCTTGAGAGCAAACTTCCAGCAAGAAGGAAAGGTACAAGTTAAGAGACAAAGGCGAAAGAGTTTACCTAGGATGTAAACACAGAAGCTCAGTTCTTGAGGACAACAGGAGGGACCCCATCAAGCCCATATGCCTTGTCAGTATTGAGGCCAGTGATGGCAGAAAATACATTTGTTGAAGAAATTTTAATGTCAGCCATGAGGAAGTCAGAGGAGGGAAGTGATGGAAGAACAGCACCTGAATTGTCTAAGGCGCAATTGGAGGAGAAAGCCTAAGTGAAGAGATCTGCTTTATCAGTAGAGGAAATAGCGACAGAGCCATCAGAGTGGAAAAGAGGAGGGAAGGATGATGAGGGAAAGTTGTTAGAAAGGTGTTTGGCAAGGTGCCAGAAGGAGCGGGAAGAATTCGGATAGGAGAGTTAAGAACATTTAGTATGGATGAAATAATTTTTAGCAGATCGACGAACAGACTTAGCGTGATTCCGGGCAGAAACATAAAAAGAGATGTGATTCATGGGTGGGTTGGCTCTGGTACCTTTTGTAGGCCTCCTCCTTGTTGTGGACAGCATTAGAACACACGTGATTAAAACAAGGCTTTTTTACTTTAGTCAAAGGATATGAGAAAGGAATGTATGCTTCCATGCTTGAGGGAGTAAACTCAGGTGGCTTCCGGTCGTGGAAACAATAATCATTCCAGGGAAAATAAAATAAATACTGCCTGAGGGCCTCCCAGTCGAAAGCTCCTAAGTGCCACAACCAGGCCGTACTGGAGGGATAGGATAGGTTACGGTAATAAGATTGTGATAGGAGGAGCCCAGTGGAGAGGAAAGATTAACAGTGTAAGCAGAAGGATTAGCTGTAAGGAAGAGGTCAAGCATGTTGGAACCCTCTCCAAGGTAGTCAGGGATACGGGTAGGGTGCTGTTCAAGCTGCTCTAGGTCATTAAGGATAGAAAAGATGTAGGTTTGTTCACCAGGTGGATCCATGAAAGGAGAGGACAGCGAAAGGTGGTGGTGAACATTGAAATCTCCTAGAATGGAGATACCAGGGAAAGGAGAAGAGGATAGGATGTGTTCCATCATAGAAGTAAGATAGTTGAAGAAGTTTTCATAGTCAGTAGAATCAAGGGATAAGTAAACAGTGCAGATATATTCAGTCAGAGAATGACAGGAAATCCGAAGACAGAGAGTAGAGAATTCAGAAGAGTCAAGTTCAGGAACACAAGAGCAAGATAAGTTGTTGCGTATGTATACACAACAGCCACCTTTGGCTTTGAAATGTATCTGGGTGCGTGGTTCAAGGACGATGGCTGCACTCACTCTGTCCTCACATTGCATCAACTACATAATCAGGTAACAGTAAACGAATTTGCCATATTTTGTGCCACAAATACGGAGAATCGATACCATCACAAACTAAAGGTATTTGTAGCTGCAGTGACATTATCATTGTTTTATAGATCAGAAACATGGTTTACAACCATACCCTACTGAGTGATTAAAATATATAATCAACTTGTGAAGTTTCTTCTTATCTAAAACTAATATTAATTTGTGCCTTGTAGCACGTGGAATTTAACCAACATAATTCATAATAGATAAAAGAAGAAAAGCTTCTCTGTACAACACAAAATCCCAAAATGGTGATGTGGAAGAGCCGCATCAAATAGTACTTGAGATGTTCAGAGCAGCCAGTTCACCAGGTTATAAGTTAATACAAAACACTCAAAGGTTTGACACGGAAGCTGATCCTGTAGAACCTATTATGAAATTGACTGTGCCACAAAATATGTCACATGTAGATCAAAAGTTAGTCCAGGCCTTACAACACACATAATTTATAAGGATAAAATTTATATCTCAACCTACTGTATACTCGGATGGTGTTCACTCGACTAAGACTCATGTCCCATAATCAAAGAATAGAGTCTGACAGGTCGAGCCGAACACCACCTAAAGAACGATTATGTCAATGTGTGGGTAAGAGTGTGCAGGATGAACAACATATGTTATTAGACTGTACACTGTCAATTCAGAGTCGTCATAAGTACTCTACACTTGAGTTTAATACTCTGAATTCTCTTCTCAGCGAAAGCCAAGGCATTGCCAGGATGTGCAAATATATCTATGATGGACTGCAGGTCTACAGACAAATATGAGCAGTAATGTGACCTTATATATATATATATATATATATATATATATATATATATATATATATATATATATATATATATATATATATATATATATATTTATTTATTGCCAGACGCCATACTCCCGTAAGGGGATGGCCATTTGACTTTGAGTTATTTGTTTTACGGGGAGGGCCACTAACCCTCTATCAACCCACTTGTTGACACCTAGGGCGCACGTATGTTTTGGTTAAATGGTTACCACCCAGAGTTGTAAATGGTTTCTTGGCTTACAGGAAAGCATTTGGCTTGTCACTCGGATTCCTGTAAGTGTAAGATATATATATATATATATATATATATATATATATATATATATATATATATATATATATATATATATATATATATATATATTTGTGGTAGGTGGGGGCGCTCACCATCCACTCACTCAATGTAGTGCTGCTCTCGGGTGTTTGCCCTGTCCTCTCCTCCATCCTTTGTCCTTCCATCTTTTTCTATCTTTCATTCATTGTTTCCTTGTCCTTCTGCCTACGGGTAACTTTACACTCCCTCTTCTGTCTTTCATTCCTTCATTCTTTCCTCTTTCCTCTGCCTATGGGTGACTCTGCACTGAGTGACAAGCCAAATGGTTTCCTGTACACCAGGGAACTATTTACTACGCTGTGTGGTAACCATATAACCAAATTTTGGCGCCTGGTGGTTTAGTAGGTAATTATTGTGCTCCAATTGGATTGAGCCGGTGAAAGTTTATGTCCAAGGAGTGGTTGGGGTTTATTGCTCACGTAATGCCACTCAGGGATGAGTGAGGCTGGTCACTCTCATCTTAAATGTCAGGACCAACTGCCTATCCCCGGGCTCCAACGCTCCTTATGGGGCAACGTAGGATTAGATGATGGAGATATATATATATATATATATATATATATATATATATATATATATATATATATATATATATATATATATATAAACATGTATGTGGAACGTGTTAAGAATATATGGAGTAGATATATAATATATATACTGTATATATATATATATATATATATATATATATATATATATATATATATATATATGTATATATATATGTGGAAAGTGTTAAGAATATATGGAGTAGATGGGAAGTTGTTGATTGCTGTGAAGAGTATGTACGATGGTGCTAAGGCTGCAGTGCGTGTGGATGGTGAACTAAGTGAATTTAAATTTTTCTCTTTGAAAGTTGGGTTGACACAGGGATGTGTCATGTCTCCATGGTTGTTCAATCTGTACATGGATGGGGTAATAAAAGAGGTACAAGGTAGGGTAGTGGATGTTGGAGTGGCCCTGGTGAGAGAAGATAGTGTTTGGAAACTCCCTGTACTGTTGTTTGCAGATGATACTGTGTTGTTGAGTGAAGACGAAGGGGAGCTGCAAGGCTTGGTGGATGAGTTTGGGAGAGTGTGTAAGAAACAGAATCTAATGGTGAATGTAGGGAAGAGTAAAGTGATGGTCTTTGTGAGAGGTGAAGTCAGTGAATGTACAGCGAGGTTGGATGGTGAGGAATTGGAAAATGTGAGTACGTTTAAGTACTTGGGTAGTGTGATGAGTAAGGATGGAGGTTTGGAGGGTGAAGTGCTTGAAAGGGTACAGCAGGGAAGAAAGGTTGCTGGTCCTTTGAAAGCAGTGATAAGAAACAGGGAAGTGAGCATGGAAGTGAAAAAGTTACTACATGACAGTATTGTGATACCAAGTCTAACGTATGGAAGTGTAGCTTGGACGTTGCTGGAAGGACATAAGTCAAGAGGGAGAGCAGTGGAAATGAGTTATTTAAGGGGAGCCTGTGGAGTCACATGAAGAGACAGGCTGACGAATGAGGATATAAAGGAGCGTTGTGGTGTGGATGTGGATGTGATAGGAAGCGTTATGAGGAACACACTGAGTTGGTTTGGCCATGTGGAGAGGATGGAGGGTGAAAGACTGACGATGAGAGTGTATGTGAGTGAGGTGGAGGGGGGAAGAGGGAGGGGGAGGCCGAGGATGAGATGGAGGGATGGGGTGGAGAGGTATATGAGAGAGGGGGTGTGAGTTGGGAGCAGGGCAGTGAAATGGCGGGGGACAGGGCGACTTGGAGGCGATTTGTTTGTGGCCACCCCAAACAGGATTGAGGCGTCTGGCAATATATATATATATATATATATATATATATATATATATATATATATATATATATTCTTGAAAGGACACACGTAGTGGATTTCTCTTGTTTAAGCAGATTTCATATACTTGGACAAATAAGTATGTATTCTGTTCTTGATCAAATTAAATGTTGTTCTCTTTTTGCCAATATTCTGAACTGAACTATGGCAATATGTAAGCAACAGGTTTTGTGCTTTACATCAATGTTTGGCCAGAGCTTTACGGCCTAGCATGCCAGTATATCAAAGATTTGTGGTGTTTGGGGGCCATATGTATCTGTGATCTATATGGGCGTCAAACTTGGCGTAATGGAGGGAGAGAGAGAGAGAGAGAGAGAGAGAGAGCGGGGGGGAGGGAGAGGAAGCTGCGAAACATTATAGCTGGGAAATCTTTTCCATTGTATTAGGAGATAATATTGTGCCTAGACAGACCCGTTATTACCTGGTGAACATAACTACATATTGTCTCAGCTGTGCCTAGACAAACTAGTTGTTACCTGGTGATCACTCGATCCTATTTCAGCTGTGCCAAGACAGGAAAGTTACTGCGTGGTGAACATCAGTACATCCTGTCTCAGCTGTAGGGACTTACCAGCTTTTCTCCGGACAGTTGACGCTTTTTCTTGTGTTGACATCGTTGGCTTCAAGAAATTTTAGGCGAAGGTTGAGTCAATGTAGGTGACAAGACTCACAAGCAAATTTCCTCCAGGTAGTTAGTGTAGCGGTCTTCTTGACCCGAGGCCATCATGCCCTCAAGGTCTTCATGCCTCTGGGGTCGTCTTGCCCCGGGGTCTTCTTGACCCTGGGGTTTTCTTGACCCCAGGGTCTTCTGGCCCCAGGGTTGTCTTGCCCCGGGGATCATGTTGTCCCGGGGTGGCCTTGCCCCTGAAACAACTTGTTCCCCCCGGTCGTCTTGTCCCAGAACCTTTTTTTTTTTTTTTTTTTTTTTTTTTTTTTTTTACCATATAATTTTTTCTAAATATTATTTTATATTATAAAATCAGTTCTTTTTAACTGTTAGCATTAAATATTTTTAATGCTAAATTTTTTTAAATTTATTGTTTTTATTATATAAGGTGATTATATTAATATATTATTATACAGTATATGCTTACAGTATATTATTATATTATATTACTACCTCATATTATATTATATTATATTACTTCCTCATATTATATTACATTATATAACATTTTATTATATTATGGTAATTAAATTACTACAATAATATCTTAAAATTATTGCTTTGTAAATTAATATCGCTTATTATTATTATTATTACAGTACATTGTCATTATCATATTTCTTTATTATTATTATTATTATTATTATTATTATTACCGTCAACAGTTTCATAGTCATCGTGATCGGTGTTATTGTCGTCATCGTCATCGTTGCCATCATCATTACCATGATCATCAACTTTTTATTTTATTTTATTTTTTTTCATTTAAATGTATATTATCAGTTTTTGATTTTTTTTCCTCTATTTTTTATATTAATGTTTCTTTTCATTTTTTTTTTAATTTTAGTTGTGTAATTATTTGTAAGGAAGAGTTTATGAACACTGAAAGTCCATGGTAAAAAAAAAAAAAAAATCAGTTGTGTGTCAGGAAAGAATGTCTTAACCCAGGTGTTCCTGTGTACGTTTGTACAACGAGCGCCAATATTCGTGTCACTGTTTTGTTCGAATATTAACTGAAACTCGTGAAACATTATGAAAGCCCTACAATAGTTACGTGCTCATGACTGGCAGGCCTGACTCCCTTAAGCTTCGAGTCTGCTGCTGCCGCTCGGATAAGGGTTCATTTGAATCCAGGAGAATTTTTCGTGAATAGATACGAACCATAATCGGTAAGGCTGCGGCACCACACATGGTCATCTCAGCTTATACCTGCACACCAAACACAAGGTTGACGATATACCGTAGTGTGCAGAGGGAAAGCACCAAGCACCCAACTACCAGGGAGATGAGAAGTGGTATGGTCTCCCTTTCCTTAGAGAGAGAGGATCCTGACCACATCGCACAAATATTCGGGGTAAGCAGGCGAACGGTAGAAAGGTGGATTCAGCTATTTCGGGACGAAGATACAACGGAGAATCGGTATCATTCAGGTCGCCCCCGTGTTACAACACTACATTAGGACCAAGAAATAACTGTAACAATGGAAGGGGACTCTACGCACGCTGCTTACACGGTGCGAGACATGTTACAGCCAGAATGCAGCACACGAACAGTTCTGCGAAGTCTTCAGACGGCTGAGTTAATCGTTCGAATCCCAGCCGTGAAACCTTCTTTGACGGAAAGACACAAACAGGATCGATTAGCTTTGGCAACACGGTATGCTGCGATGCCACTGGAGATTTGGCATGTCGTATTTTGCGGCGAAAAGATGTTTGTGTTACGTTTGCGTCAATGACGGAGGCAGACGTAACAAGTGGTAAGATAGTGTATGTCTATAGCCAATTGTTGTTTCGCACTGCCAATCTTTGCAAGGTATTCTTGCCTCTTTCAGTGCATCATTTACTGTAATTAATGGAAGAATTATTTATGTTGTCCTATTAGACAACTAATCTGTCGTCAGTCCATTTATCAGCACTGCCACGACGACAAGATTGGACTCTGCAGCTTTTTTAAATTATTCACTGAAAAGTCATTAAATTTTTGGCATTTTTTTAAAGCTACGGTTATTTGATAACCGATTCTTATTCTTACCGGGTTGTATATATCTTCATTCTGAGCATTCGTTACCTCTCTAACACATGTCGCAAATGATTGATAACTTAAAAAAAAAAAATCTTTGTTTTACGAAATAATTGCTTGCAACAGACGACACGCTGTTTACAGGTGGTGTCGGTCACGAGTATTTTTTTTTTTTTTTTTTTTAGAACATTCTTTTTAAGGTTATTGATCATTTGCGGCATGTAATTTAGGATTTAAAGTGCTCAGAATGAAGAGTTCTTGGTAAGAGTGATATTCGTATAGCATGTAACCAAAACTTTCCTTAAATATACCTACTTATATATGTAGATATGACGACCTGAATGTTGTTGCGTCAACGAGGAGTGGCCGTATCAAGGGCGGAGTCTGGGGCTGGATGACGTGGAGTTGTCTAGGACAGCTGGCCAAGATAGAATGTTGTCTCACAGCTGGGACATATGTTGAAGTCTTGGAACATGTGCTAATACCATCTACGAGAGCGGTACTGGCGGAGAGAGCAAGATTTCAAATTTATTTGGCTCAAGATAACAGTCCCATCCACACTTCACGGATTGTGAGGGACTGGTTTGTGGCAAACCCTGAGGTAACGCATCTTGAGGTGCCTGCAAAATCACGGGACCTCAATCCAATAGGGAACCTGTGAGCCCATGTCAGCAGAAAGTGGCTTGGATGAGACTGCCAACCTAGGAGAGAACTGTTCGCCAAAGCAGTGGAGTAATGGGAGAGCCTCCGCTTACAACCGAACGTTACTCAGCATCTTGAGTTAGTGTAATGAAGACTGCGAAATGTCATTACACCGAACGGGAGCTTTGCTAAATATTCCACCTTTGAGGGGAAGCAGCCTAGGTATATAGATAGACAGGTTCACGATGTCGTGTTTGATGGTGGTATGTGGTGTTAAATGTGTGAGGGGCTATATGTGTTGGTGTGGTGGAGCTTATGATGTGTGTTGTGTCGTAGTCAAATAAGTGTGGTGGTGGTTATATGTTAAACATATTACAGTAAAGGAATGGCTTATGTTTCATTTATCCCATTTGCGTTTACGTTAGGCTGGTAGAGTGACTGGTTCTGTGGTGGGGTTCGAAAAAGCACAGTTAGAGGTTCGAACTTTCGAAACGTTTGGCCATCACTGTGTTTGAGTGACCTCGAATTTCCCCATTGATGTGTATTACGACTGATGTGTAATAACTGTATATTTTATATGTGGCTTTGTTGCAATGGATGGCAGCAGACAACACTTGCCCTGTAGATAATAATAATAATAATAATTATTATTATTATTATTATTATAAAAATAATAATAATAATAATAAATATTAAAGTGAACGGCGCCACTATAAAGAAGGGCATACTTAAACAAACTCAAACTAAACAATATTAACGATTCCCAATCTATCAGAGATGTCCTTTGAAAGCACTTACACAGCACACAAAAATCAGACACAGTCCATAAGGTTTAACATATGAATAGATGATAAGCTAATTTAAGGAATAGCTAAATAATACGCGACACAGAGGAGAATAGAGGTAGAAACATTTATTTATCTGAAAACCAACTATGCAGACATGAGAGCAACTGAGAGAACTGTGATGGGGAATCATTTCATAATCCTAGCATAAACGTAGCCGTCTAAGAGACTTAATGGATTGGTCTATTCCCCATAATTATCATGGATATCCACAGACCCATCACCTTGACCAGGTGGCACCTCATGTCAGTGTTACCAACCGTCCTTATGACAGACGACGGAATAAACGAGACGTATAGCCCGTGGGCTTATGTTTTCACAAAATTTCACAACACGACTATTGGTGCTCAATGTACGTTTGATGTTTGCGGATATATACCCAAATCATCACAGTTACGTCTCGCTGCAGTCATCCTGCCACACTTGGTGACTTCTTTCACACACATATTTTCATTCATTTCCTCGCTCATTACAAATGCTCATGGAATTTATAAGCATTTTCATTATTCTCTCTCTCTCTCTCTGAACCAAGGAAAAGGTAACCTCTATTCGCCATTGCCATACCAAACTTGCATGGTGGCAATGCAGTAGTCACAGTTACAAAAGCTATCAAACGAATTATTTAGTTTTTGCTAAAGCTTATGAATGAGGACTGTAAGGAAGTCCGCTTAAAATACAGTAACATATGGGTAAATACAGCAAAATGGCACATGATTTATTTTCCTCAACAAGTAATATGCAAATGAAAAGAGTAATAGTACTGATCATAGTCTTAGTGCCTAAAACTGAAGGTCAGGTATAGAGCTAAATGCCGGAAAAAAAAGTGACAACCATAGCTCAGCGGCTGGATACTCAAAACGAGCCCTTAGGCACGGCGCCAGTTGATAAAAGGCGCCGTTTTGTACAGCAGGTCAGAGGCTTCCTTGATGGCATACCCAATTCTCATACTCAGACAATTTTAAATGCGCCTTTTGTGTGGCTTTCCGCGGAAAGGCAATTTTCCCTCAGATGGCGCCTATTAATACCCCAGCCAATCACAGCAGCTTCATGAAAATACGCTTAGAAAGTGTTTACCAATCACAAATCAGCATTTCCTATCAGCTGACGGAGATAAACAAAACATGAAGTGAGGGTGCAACGCAGTCCCGACATATTTCCGTTTTCATAGTGATATTCTGTGGAAATGGTGAATAAACATAAGCTGGGATTCAATCCCTCTGTCTTCATGTCTATATGCGGAACCTGTAACTCAATGCACAAAATAAAAATACGGTCTCTTCATGTGTGTACACTAGGTCACAAAAGTATCGGTGCACAACATGCGTGAAACATTTGGGACCACAGAACGAAGGTCACTGAAATATTGGTATCCAACCTACCACACGTTGGTAGTCCTGATGTCGGGAGTTGTTACATATCGCCAACTAACAATATCCTTTTCCAAACATATGCAAATGTAATGTTTATATAGACAGACACTGATGATACACAATGAGAAGTTGATAATGTCAGCATTTGTTCGAACCTTTTCGGTAGGCATCGCACCCCCTGTGCACCGATACTTTTGTGACTGAGTGTACCTTCAGTAATACCTTATATATAATTTTAGTACACACACACACACACACACACACACACACATATCTATCTATCTATCTATCTATCTATATCTATATCTATCTATATATATATATATATATATATATATATACATAAAATAACATTTTCCACACATTCCCTGGAATATAAAATTTACCTGCAAATAGGCAACCTGACTAACTTCAGATCAGTAACTATTAGGGTCAAAACTGAATATATTCAATTACTATTAACTGAAGTACTGCAATACCTCTAGCTGAAGCTGGTGGGTTAGGCTTACATTAGGGGTGACTGACCCAATATAAACCACACTGATTTGTTCATATATTGCTGAATATAGCCTACTGCCTATATATACTGAGCAAACTATTGTAACTTTAGACACATGGTGCAGTATGAATTATCATACTATGGCTAAATGAACTGAAGAAGCAGCATTAAACATTATGTACCTCTACCGCAGAGTTGACTATTTCCACATACCACACATATTCCCCACTTACGTAATTTTTACTAGAATATGATATCTTGCTACCCAGTAACTACTTATGACGCAAACCATTCTACTCCAGATAAGATAATGAGGCTGTAATTCATATAAATACAAGCGAGGAGCACCACACACATCATCCACTTGTTGTTGTCAAGCAATGGCGCCTTTTGATCGCTAGGGCTCCCCCGACCCTGCTGGTCCCATAAGGCGCTAACGAGGAATACTTTCCAATATGGCCGCACGAAGCGGAGCCTTACACAAAAAGGCGATGTGTAAAGGCGCCTTTGACACATTAAATTTCTGTGTATCCGGCACAAAAGGCACCTTAATTATTGCGAGTACCATTGTACCGAAAATTTGAACCTGTACTGCGTATCTGATATGTGGGCTCCCATTCCCTCCCTCTTTCCATGGTTCTGCCTTGTCTATAAGGCTTTTTTTTTCTTTTCTCATCCAAATTTTATAGTTCATTCTATCTACTGTGTTTAATGTCTCGATTTTCGTCAGAATCTCTTCTTCTTTAACGTGCTATTCATTTTCAATAATCGATATATCCCTTTCTTATGATAATTATCTTTTGTCTTTTCACTATGTCTCTTTGGTTGTTTCATTAAATCATTATTTATTGCAGTGATATATTACTTGTCTCGATATTTTCTTAGCTCTTTCCTTTACCCATCCTCATAGTTACTTGCGTTGCAAGACACGTCGTGGGTAATATGTCATCTTGCACAATACCAAAGTTGTCTTTCATTGCCTTGCTTTCTCCGATATTCTTCTCACATCCACTGTAGGTTTCTCTTTCATTTCGCCGTGTCTTCAAACATCGTGATTGGTGATCTGTTGGTCTTAGGGTCCACATGAGGTGACGGTCACGTGCCTCAAGGATTTTTCAGTTCCATGACACTCCTAGAAGGTTGTTGAGTGAGTAATGCCACAAGGACGTAAGCAAGTGATCAACCATTTAATATTCTGGTCTACAGCAGTCTAATCTTAGACTTCAACAGCTCAAGAAGGGTATTACAGTAAAAGTATTTTCCTTTTATTTTCCTGATCAATCCCTTTCTTGTGCTTAATACCATTATATCCCATCACACAAAGCACTCTCCCCTTACAAACAAACACTCGATCTTCACATTTAACCGTCCCCCAAACAATGACCGAATTACATCACACAGGCTATACACGTAATCGCATACGTAATTGTCAAAGCACTCTCGCAAAAGCATCCCGCCATGATCATAACGCGTGCTGAACAGGACAGCAAAGGAACAAAATTTGGCTGGCCACTCGTGCGTGCCGAAAGAGCTCGTTTACATTCACGTTGGAGGATTAGTGTATACCTGGCAATGAAAAACTGTAATTTTACTTTGTGAAGGTTGACGGTTATACGAGTATGTGTAATACCATGTTCCCACTGTGGAAGATGGATCTCTCTCTCTCTCTCTCTCTCTCTCTCTCTCTCTCTTTCTCCCAGAGGTCGCTATTGAAGGTTACTGGTCTGTCCCTGACCTAAAGAGATAAGTTTCCTGTTATTGTGAGCCAGTGTTGAGTCCTGTAAGAAGTGACAGTGTGATAAACATGATCTGAAGTTCTTTTTAGTGCTCACAATGTTGGGAGTGCTGTAAGCTAGTGCAATTATGTTGTGTGTGAAATATATTTGTAAATTTGTATTACCTCTTGTGAGTACTATGTGCGTGATGACTTCCTTTACTGTGAGTTGTGTCGCCTCTGCAAATTTTGAGAAGGACTACCTTGAGTTAAAGGATGAACTTCTCAAGGTAAAACGGGAGATACAGGTTCTCAGGCAGGAGAAATCACAAATGAGGGAATTGTTGGGGGAGGTGTTGGAGGAGAGACAGAAAATGACTGACAACTGGACACTTGTTCACAAGGGTGCAACAAAGTTCATTTTTAAAAAGGAAGCAGAGATAAAAACAACAAATGCAATCAGTATGTTACGTGACGAATATGAAACAGAGGCAGAGAGGGTAGCAGAGATGGAGGAGGGTGAAAATCTATCTATCTATCTATATACCTAGGCTGCTTCCCCCACGGAAAGGGAGGTAGCCGAGACAGGACGACACACTCCCCATTTACTCATCCATTCAAACACATTCATTCGCATCTTAGCCCCAAAGGGGAGAAGGGACAGATCCTCACCGCACCACACCGCACAAGGGTCAACTGCGCAGTGCAATCAGTGACATCTGCAGCAGGGCCCGACAGCAGAGCTGGTTTACCTCTGCCACATCATAATAGACCCATCTCCTTACCCGCACCTGACCTGACTAGCTGATCAGACAAAATGCGGGAAAATATCCCCTCAGGGCTGCGTAATCATTTATCCATTCACAATTTCTCTCCATTTATAACTGTCACGCACAGCCACTCTTCCTTGCATAACAGACATCCCTCTCGCATCCAGTGCTCTCTTCACACTGTCCATCCATCCTATTCGTGGCCTCCCTCTCAGCCTTACCCCTCTCACATCAGATATAGTTATCTTTTTAAACAATCGCTCATTACCCATTCTCTCCATATGCCAAAACCATCGCAACACCCTCTGCTCAACTCTACCAGCCATCTCTCGAACAACTCTAGTTTTCCTTCGCACTTCATCATTTTGCACTCGATCCATACGCGTCACTCCACAGATACTCCTCAGACACCTCATCTCCAATACATTCAAACTTTTCCTTTCTGATACACCCATATTCCATGTTTCAGCCCCATATAACGCGGTCGGTAACACAACACCCTCATACAGCCTTCTCTTTACATCCATTCTAAGTGAATGACATCTAAACACTTTTTTCATTCCTCCCAGCAACTTATATACTTCATTCATTCTAAACTTCACTTCTGCATCTATTATTCCATCCACACCAACATGTGACCCTAAATATTTAAAACACTCTACCTCCTCAAGCAACTCACCATTCAGAACTATATTCATCCTCCTACCACCTATCAACCTCGTACACTTCATCACTTTACTCTTATTCTCATTTACTTTCAATTTCCTCCTTTCACACACCCTTCCAGACTCCTCTACCAACTGTCTCAATCTCTTTTCTGAATCAACCACCTGTGTAGTATCATCTGCAAACAGCAGCTGCTTCAGATTCAACTCTCAATCATCAACATTCACTAGACTCAGACCTCCACCTAAAACTCTTGCATTCACCTCCCTTACAACACCATCCATATAAATATTAAACAACCAATGCGACATCACACATCCCTGTCGCAGCCCCACTCTCACGGGAAACCAATCACTCACAGCATTTGCCACTCTTACACACGCTCTACTATTTACATAAAAACTTTTCACCTCTTTTAGTAACCTACCATCAAGTCCATACAATCTTAAAACAGTCCACAAAGCTTCCCTATCAATTCTATCATACTTTTTCTCTAAATCCATGAATGCCCAAAACACATCCTTGCCTTTCGCTAAATACTTTTTGCACACTTGTCTCACAGCGAACACCTGATCCACGCATCCCCTCTCCCTCCTAAAGCCACACTGCTCATCACCAATCACTAACTCTGTACCCTCTCTAACTCTCATAATTAACACTCTACCATACACCTTACCTACAACACCCAACAGACTTATACCCCTAAAGCTAGTACATTCATACTTATCACCCTTGCCTTTATACAAGGGGACCACACAAGCACTTGCCATTCAACAGTCTTACTAACCAGTCAACAATAGTCACTCCACCACCTTTCAGGTATTCCACAGCACACCCATCCATACCTGCAGCTTTCCCTGTTTTCATCTCCTTTACTGTCTTCTCCACTTCCTCCTTCGTGATCAAAGAATCATTCAACACTCCCAACACATTTATTCCTTGCACCCTTCCATCCGCCACAATCTCAGCCACCCTTCCCTCCTCTACATTTAACAGTCTATCAAAATTCTCTGCCCATCTCTTTCTTACTGTATCTGTCTCAGTTAACATCCTTCCATCCTCTGCTTTTACTTGCTCTTCCTTCCCAGACTCTCCCTTTCGCATCCTTTTAACCTCCTTCCAAAACATTTTCTTATTCTGTTGAAAAATCTCAGTCAGCCGCCTACCCCACCTCTCATCTGCTACCACTTCAGCATTACGCACAGCCCTTCTCGCCCTATTCCTCTTCTCCTTATACCTCTAATATGACACCTCATCCTTCCTCTGCAGCCACACTTCATATGCACGTCTCTTCTCAGCCTCAGCCATACTTACTTCCTCGCACCACCATTCACTTCCTTTTCTTACACCACCACCTAAACGTCTCACACCACACACCTCTTCTGCATGCCCCACCACAGCGCTCTTAAACAACTGCCATTCCTCCTCCACACTGCTATTTTCCTGATCTTTCACTGCATTCCACTCATCTTTCAATTTCTGCTGATACTCTATCATTTTCTCTCTTTTATCCAACTCACTCACTTTCAAAACCTCCCTGCCACCCCTAACCCTCTTTGCTCTCGCCCATCTCTTACCTACTCTTAACTTTCCCTCCACCAGGTAGTGGTCAGACATACCTCCACCCGCCCCTCTCAGAACTCTCACATCCAACAATCTTCCTATTACATTTCTAGACACAACCACATAGTCCATCAATGCTTTATCCACAACCATTCCACCCTCCTGTCTCATCCATGTATACTTATAAATATCTTTCTCCTCAAATATTTTCCGTAAGAATGTTGTGAAGATTAAGATAAAGCAAGATTTTTTTTTTTTTTTTTTTTTTATTAACAGAACAGAGGGAGGAAAAACAAATGAGTTAAAAAAAAAAAATCCATACACCAGATTACTGGTGACCTCCATTCATAAAATATCTATAACAGTTGGGCTTGAACAGCTGTAGGTTGCAGTTTGGAGGGAAACAACTCTGGGGAAACGAATTCCAGAGAGATGCAGTTCGGAGAATGAAAGAATTATGATAGGGAGAAGTTCTGCAATATGGATGAGTGACGTTCCAGTCATGAGCGCTACCAGATGCCCATGCAGCACGAGGGAAAGCATGGAGAGGTCGCACAATGGACGCAACATCGTCTGAACATTTGCCATAAAAATATCTGTAACATAATGCAAGGGAGGCAACATTACTTCTTACTTGTAGGGGAGGTAGTTTATTTATAATAGCAGGGTTATTAATAATTCCAACAGCTTTGTTCCACAGAGGTGAGCAATATTCAAGCTAGCAGCACACATTACTCGTATAAATTATAGTAAACTGCTCGTCAGTGAAGAAGTTACGGACTCTGTACAATAATCCAAGTTTCTTCGAGGCGGTTTTAGCAAGTGATCTGACATGATAGGTCCAGCTGAGGGCACTGTTAAGTGAGACACCGAGAATTTCAATACTTTTGGAGATGGGAATATTAGTAGCAGTGAAGGTAATATACGAATCTGGCAATATCTGTCTATTAGTAAACTGTATATATTTGGTTCTACTAGCATTAAAAGAGACAAGATTGTTTTGTCCCCATTCATTAATTGTAGATAAGTCTTGATTTAAGAAGATGGCTGTACTGAGTTGAGAGTTAAAGATATTAGAGTTTGTAAATGGGTGTCTGAGTGTGAATGAACTACGAAGTGTTGAGTCATTTGCATATAAATGGATGGGATTGTGGGTGACAGATAAGAGATCATTAATATGAACCAGGAACAGGGTTGGCATCAGAATTGGTAAAATACCCAAATAGGACAGCTTATACTCAATCGGTAAATCTTGTATGTCTTCTGTGGTCAGGGTGGGTAATGTGTTAGGATAAACTGCAAATATCGTGAAGAATAGTGGAGATAAACCAAATGTCTGCCTCAGTGTAGGAGGCAACAATAATGGTAGGCGAAGGAGTGAGGTACTGTGGCAGCAGTACATGGATATGTTGGAGAAGGTGAGGGAGAGGTGAGGAACCCCTGCATTAGTCTGTGTTTTGCCTACGAGGGGGGTTGGGAGGTAATGGCTGTGCAGAGCGATAAGTTTTAATTGCCGCCTTGAAAGGTATTGCAAGGCTAATGCAATACCATTCATAGACTGCTGGGACCGGTTTAATGGTCGCAGTGACGTGTAAAGCTTGGATGGGACCCAGCTTAGTAGATATGGAGTTACTGTTTTAGCTAGGACGATGGATGGAGATTTTTTTTTTCTGAGGTTGAGTTAGATGTATAAGAAGTTGTAACGACTCCACTCAGGCAATATTATCATAAAGTTTCGATAGATGGACCGAAACCTCCAAATATATAAAATTTTTAGCCATTAGAGTAGATACATCTATTCATGCATCTCAGAATAAACAGGCGATGATAGAGGAGAGAACAAACGATGAAAGAGCTATAAGTGATAGTATATGAAAATTTTTATACTAGCAGAGTAAACAGCATCCTATGAATAATTACTAACAAGGCAGGAGTAGACTGTAGCACCATTCGAGCAAGACAGTACTCCAAAGGTGGATGGAAAGCTGATGACAGGGAGAGCTGGAGTTCCCGTTTCATCAGCCCTCGGGACTAGGTCCCGACCATCCCCCTTTGCTGAACTTTTTCAGTATCTCAGTATCACAGAGAGTAGGCCAGCATGCTCTCCAATACAAGTTTCTCTATCTACACCAAACTACATGCACAGTACAAACCACAGCTCCTTTTAAAGATTTGGAAAAAAAAAAAAAAATGGCGTCGAATAACATAGCCTCGGAGTCCCCGGGGGGGGGGGGACCATAAATGCACCCACCTTCTGCCGCTCTCCCGGTGACGACTCAAGATGCCTGAAACCACTGTCTGACTCTCTTCTTCATTTCTGCAACATTAGTGGCCTTTCCTCTAACTTTCGCCCTGTTGAGCACCACCTCTCCTTCTCTAATCCTCACCTTCTTTTTCTAACTGAGACTCAGCTGTCTGAGGCAACTGACAGCAGACCCTTTTCTGTATCCTCCTACTTTCTCTATACTCATTTCAAAGCCAAAAGTGGCTGTTGTGTATATATATACGCAACAACTTATCTTGCTTTCGTGTTACTGAACTCGATTCTTCTGAATTCTCTACACATTGTCTTTAGCTTTCCTGTCATTCTCTGACTAAATATATCTGTCCTGTTTACTTATCTCCTAATTCTACTGGCTCTCAAAAATTCTTTGACTATCTTACTTCTGCGATGGAACACATTCTATCCATTTCTCCTTTCTCTGAAATCTCCATTCTAGGAGATTTCAATGTTCACCACCACCTTTGGCTCTCCTCTTCTTTCACTGATCCACCTGGTGAACAAGCCTACATCTTTTCTAACCTTAATGACCTAGAGCAGCTTGTACAGCACCCTACCCGTATCCCTGACCGCCTTGGAGAGAACTCCAACATACTTGACCTCTTTCTTACAACTAATCCTTCTTCTTACACTGTTAATCTTTTCTTTCCGTTGGGCTCCTTCGATCACAACCTTATCACCTTTACCTGTCCTATCACTCTGGTACGGCCTGCAGACCCTCCAGAGAAACGTCGTCTGTGGCACTCTGGAGCTGCGGTTTGGGAGGCCCTCAGGCAGTACTTCTTTGATTTTCCCTGGAATGATTATTGCTTCCATGGCCGGGAGCCATCTGGGTGTGCCTTGCGCATTACAGAGGTTATTCTCTCAGGCATGGAAGCAAACATTCCTTTCTCATATCCTTTGACTAATGCACAAAAGGCTTGGTTTAATCACGCTTGTTCTAATGCTGTCCGCAACAAGGAGAGGGCCTATAATAGGTACCGGAGCCAACCCACCCCTGAATCACATCTTTTATACGTTTCTGCCCGGAATCGTGCTAAGTCTGTTCTTTGCACTGCTAAAAAATAATTTCATCCGTGCTAAATGCCCTCAGCTCTCTAACTCGAATTCTTCCCACTCCTTCTGGCACCTTGCCAAAAACCTTTCTAACAACTTTACCTCATCATCCTTCCCTCCTCTTTTCTAGTTTGATGGCCCTGTAGCTATTTCTTCTACTGATAAAGCAGATCTCTTCACTCAGACTTTCTCCTCCAATTCCACCTTAGACGATTCCGGTGCTTTTCCTCCATCACTTCCCTCCTCAAACTTCCACATGGCTGACATTAAAATTTCGTCAGCTGATGTATTTTCTGCCATCACAGGCCTCAATACTAATAAGGCATATGAGACTGATGGAATCCCTCCTGTTGTTCTCCAGAACTGTGCTTCAGTGCTTACACCCTGCGTAGGCAATTTCGCCGTTGTCTATCAACTTGTATCTTTCCTTCTTGCTGGAAGTTTGCTCTCATTCAGCCAGTCCCAAAGAAGGGTGATCATTCCCAACCCTCTAACTATCGTCCAATTGCTTTAACATCCTATATCTCAAAATTTTTCGAGTCTATTCTTAATAGAAAAATTTTAAAGCATCTTTCCTATCACAACCTTCTTTGTGATCGTCAGTACGGGTTCCGTCAGGGACGCTTCACAGGCGATCTTCTCACCTACCTTTCAGACTCCTGGTCATCCTCCTTTCGGGACTTTGGCGAAAGCTTTGCCATTGCACTTGACATGTCAAAAGCTTTCGATCGAGTCTGGCATAAAACTTTAATTTCCAAACTGCCCTCTTACGGTTTCTATCCTTCTATCTGTGCCTTCATCTCTAGCTTCCTTTCTGATCGTTCTATAGCCGATGTTCTAGATGGCCATCGTTCTTCTCCTAGATCTATTAACAGTGGTGTTCCTCAGGCTTTGTCCTATCACCAATTCTCTTCCTTTTATTCATCAATGACCTTCTAAGCTGTACATCTAACTCTGTCCACTCATACGCTGATGACTCCACCCTTCACCTTTCCATTCGATTCCCGCAACGTCCATCTCAGCAGTTACTTCAACAAACAAGGGATGAGGCTATGACACACCTAATGTCTGACTTGGTTTGTATCTCTGACTGGGGTAAAAATAATCTGGTTGTTTTCAATGCATCAAAAACTCAGTTTTTGCACCTATCAACCCGACAAAATCTTCCACAGGTATACCCACTAAAAATGTTTAATAATATTCAGCTTAATCCAGTATCATCCTTGAACATGCTTGGGGTTTCATTTACTCGGGACTTGTCTTGGAAAGATCATATTACATCTCTTGTAAAATCTGCTTCCAAGAGATTGGGTGTGCTAAGCTGGCTCTGTTCCTTCTTTACACTTGCACAATTGTTGATTCTGTACAGGGGTTTTATCCGCCCCTGTGTGGAGTACAACTCTCATGTGTGGGGAGGCTCCCCACATACAGCTCTTCTCAATTGGGTGGAGTCAATGGCTTTTCACCTCATTAACTCTCCTCCTCTTACTGACTCCCTTCAATCTCTGTCTCTTCGCCGCACTGTTGCATCTTTCTCTTTTCTATCGCTACTTCAATGGTCACTGCCCCTCTGAACTGTCTGTATGCATTCCTCCACCTCTACGACGGGCGCGTAGCACCCGTCTAGCAGGAAACTCTCATCCCTTTTCTGTTCAACCCTCTAATGCAAGAGTTAACCGTTACTCCCAGTCCTCCATTTATGCAACAGATCAACTCTGGAACTGTCTCCCTCTGTCTGTATTTCCTGCTACCTATGATCTCCAGTTTTTCAAACGCAGTGTGTCCAGGCATCTCGAAATGATCGGATCCTGAAAATGGCTCTCTCTTGTATTTTTTTCTCTCTCTCTCTTGGAGGGAACAGTTTTGCGGGCTCGTTGCCTTTGGTTCCTTCTTCCTCACATAAAAAAAAAAAAGTAAAAACAGTAAACCTCAATGTCGAAGCATAATAAGTGCTCGTAATAATCTGAAAGTGCACTACATAAACAGCAGGAGTTTACGTAATCAAGTGGATGAATTGAGGGCTTTAATGGTACAGAGGATATAGACGTTGCTGTTAGTAATGAAACTTGGATGACTACAGACAATCGAGAATTTTTATCAGACAATCAGATCATGGGTTATAATAATTCTGTGTCAAACCGTCTGGGAAGAAAGGGATGTGGGGTAGATATTAAGGAATCATTAAACAGTTACAATATAACGAATATTTAAGTAAACTGAGACATGGAAAGTGTCTGAGTTGAAAGTAGCAACAACAGAGAGAAATGAGTCTTAGGAGCTATTTACAGATATTCAAAATTAAGTAGAGCAGATAGAAATTACCTTTACTGGGAAATTAGGAAAGTGTCACTGTCCAGCTTAACAATTATTGTAGATCTTAACCTGCTGAGGATCAATTCGCGAAATGAGACAGGGGATGCAGAGTCATAGGAATTTCTTGAGGTAGTACAAGATAATTTCTTCTATAAGTGTATCAGAGAGCCCATTAGAGGTAATAATATACTATATCTGATGTCATCTAATAGAGAAAACGTCATTAGTTATATAGAAGTTGGCTGACAACTCAGTAATTAGCGATCATGATGAAATAAAAATTATTTTGGACGTCTGTTCCACTGGAAACCGCTCGACCGTTCCTGATTTTCGTCTAGGAGAGTTTGATGGATGAAGAGCTATTTCAGAAAAAATAATTCATGGACAGGCTGGTTACTTTAAGGAAATTCAGGCCATTGGGGAAGCTCAGATCATAGATGTGGGACAGGAAATGGATGGGTGTGTCCGTCAGATCACTGGGGAAACTCAGGTCATAGGTGAGGGGGTGGTGGATATATGTGGGAGCGTAATTCAGGTGACGGAGATTAACTCGGGTCCTGTACCAAGAAGCCGTTCGACCAGTGAGAAATATGAGTTAGTAAATACAATACCCATAGGGCAAGATAGATTTATCCCTTCAAAAGCGTTTCGAGCGAATAATTCAGAACGGAGATGGTTAAACAGCAAATTAAAACTTTTCATAGGCCCATGGAAAGAAAGAAATAGAAAAATAAATGATGAGAACAGTTACGTACACGAATATGTATAGGGAACGAAAAGCAAAGCTAGGTTATGAAATCAAGATTACTTGAGAATCGAACGAAAACCCTAACGGTTTTTGTCAAATGTATCGTATGGAAAATATAAATAAAGGTAGGATAGGACCTCTCAGAACAGAATCTGGTAACATTATCAGTGACGATAAAGAAATGTGTTCTTCGCTAAATAAGTATTTCATATCAGTAGTTATCAATGACAATCTAGAGCTGGTACTCAAGCCACAAATATTTTCGATGACAATACGGAAATATTCTTAGTAAAATAGCCAAAAGTAAGGAAGAGGTATTGAAAGAAAGAAATTTGCTGAAGCTTAAAAACTCGGTAAGTTCGGACGATATTCATATGCCAGACATATTAATGAGGCCAGAGAAGAATTATGTCAGCTACTTCCACGTTATTTGATAATTCTTTAAGTTCAGGAGAAGTTCCGAAGGCTTGGAAGAACTTAATCAGTTGCGTCGAATTATCGTCCGAGAAGTCCAGCATCAACAGTAGGAAATTTTTTTTAGTCTGTTTTGGCAAATAAATTTCGAAAACTCTAAGGAAGATTTAATATCATAAATGAAAGTCAACAAACATATGTGCAAGGACGATCCTACCTCACAAACTTGTTGCCATTCTTCTCGGAGG
Source organism: Coenobita brevimanus (assembly GCF_032717465.1). Taxonomy (NCBI): domain Eukaryota; kingdom Metazoa; phylum Arthropoda; class Malacostraca; order Decapoda; family Coenobitidae; genus Coenobita; species Coenobita brevimanus. The sequence continues at coordinate 21,570,705 of NC_137058.1, forward strand.
TCTGTGAGGAGGTAGACAGTGAGGACTCTTACATTATTTATCTGAACACAAGTAATGCTCTTGATAGGGTCTCACACAAAAAGTTAATTAGGATGGTTCGAGCTCACGTTATGGACGGTGATACCTTAAAATGGAAAGAATCCTGGCTAAAGGGACGAAAGTAGAAAATTTTAACAAATGGCACTATTGGTGATTAGTCAGTACTTGGTCCCTTATTATTCATTATATATATATATATATATATATATATATATATATATATATATATATATATATATATATATATATATATATACATAGCCTATGATTTCATCATCCTTTGTGTAATTCTAACGTAGTGTGCTGCCTGTTTGATCACGAGCGTGTTCTACCTCACTCCCCCCTTCTACCGTTATAGTAGAGTAAGTCGTTCTTTCTGTTGTTCAGAGAGGGATTGTCAACTCTTTGTCCCCATGGCTTCATTTGCGCGTCCTTCTTACAAGTTGTATCAAGCTCTTCCGGCCCCTATATAATGAGCTCAGTCTCTGCATTATTGCCACTTAGATCTACTCCTCATTTTGTTCACATCTCTGTCCTCCTCTGTACAGTTATTATTGTGAGTGCTCAGGAAGTCTCCAACCATCTAGCAGCTGTGTAATTTGAGTATAAGTGTTACTGCAATTTGTTCTTGTACTGTATAACATAAGTTGTTAATTTGTAAGCCTAGTGAGGTTTTTGTAATTCATGTAAGGTTCTTATTGTCAGCCATCATTTTTAATCATATTTTGTATCTGTAATAATTTATCTTGCATTAACTGAGCATTACCCAGTGTATTTTCATTTTATCAGGGCTGACTTAGGTAAATTTACTCTTGCTAATTTCGTGTTAATAGAGGCTATTGCAGTTAACCATATATTTAACCTGTTTTTTGCCATTACATTATCCTTATGAGTCCTGAATGTTTTGTTGTTAGTTTGAGCATTAAACTTTAACTTGTAATATTACCTAACTCTTTTGTTTTGAACCTGGAACTTTACGGGACAGTAGTGATTTTTAGTATTCTCTCTTAAAGTTTACATTATCTTTCTCTGATCCGTAACATAAATTTGGCGACCTCATATCAGGATATTCAGGAGTATTCATTAGACATACAACATGTCAAGGTGAAAGAAAATGTTATTGCAGATTGCTTATCTAGACTTTAGACAGATTGTTTTAGAGTAATAAGAAATTTCCTTTGTAAATTTCTTTTTTCTTGGTGGGGAGGTGTTACATAGCCTATGATTTCATCATCCTTTGTGTAATTCTAACGTACAGTGTGCTGCCTGTTTGATCACGAGCGTGTTCTACCTCACTCCCCCCTTCTACCGTTATAGTAGAGTAAGTCGTTCTTTCTGTTGTTCAGAGCGGGATTGTCAACTCTTTGTCCCCATGGCTTCATTTGCGCGTCCTTCTTACAAGTTGTATCAAGCTCTGCCGGCCCCTATATAATGAGCTCAGTCTCTGCATTATTGCCACTTAGATCTACTCCTCATTTTGTTCACATCTCTGTCCTCCCCTGTACAGTTATTATTGTGAGTGCTCAGGAAGTCTCCAACCATCTAGCAGCTGTGTAATTTGAGTATAAGTGTTATTGCATTTTATTCTTGTACTGTATAGCATAAGTTGTTAATTTGTAAGCCTAGCGAGGTTTTTGTAATTCATGTAAGGTTCTTATTGTCAGCCATCATTTTTAATCATATTTTGTATCTGTAATAATTTATCTTGCATTAACTGAGCATTACCCAGTGTATTTTCATTTTATCAGGGCTGACTTAGGTAAATTTACTCTTGCTAATTTCGTGTTAACAGAGGCTATTGCAGTTAACCATATATTTAACCTGTTTTTTGCCATTACATTATCCTTATGAGTCCTGAATGTTTTGTTGTTAGTTTGAGCATTAAACTTTAACCTGTAATGTTACCTAACTCTTTTGTTTTGAACCTGGAACTTTACGGGACAGCAGGCTAGTGATTTTTAGTATTCTCTCTTAAAGTGTACATTATCTTTCTCTGTTTCGTATCAATATATATATATATATATATATATATATATATATATATATATATATATATATATATATATATATATATATATATAAATATATATATATATATATATATATATATATATATATATATATATATATATATATATATATATATATATATATATATATGGTCTGAAACTGGGAATCATTAGCAGTATTGGCTAATTTGCCGATTAGTAAAATATAGGGCGAATCATTAACTCAACTGACGACTGTCTAAATATACAAAAGGGCCTCAGTATACTGTACAAATGACCTGATGATTGGCAAACGGAATTTAACTTGGGAAAATGTAAAGTACTAAATGTGGGCAAGACCACTGGAGATACTAAATACAACTTGGATTATAAAGAAATTAGTAAATCAGAATGCGAGAGATATTAGGAGTCATGGTCAGTAAAGACATCAAACTAAAGTAATAGTGTATTAAAGAGAGAAATGAAACAAATAGGGTCCTAGGATTTACTTTGAGGGTGAGTAATAGTACATCTAAAGTATTACAACATAATTATCTGGAATATATTTGGCCAAGTTTAGAATATGCAGTGAAATTTTGGTGTCCATGCCATAGAATGGATATAATTTCGTAAGAAAATGTACAGAGAGGAATGACAATATGATACATGATGTTTGAAACTTTTCGTATGAAGACAAACTGACAAAGCTAAATTTGCACTGATTAGAAAGGCATAGAGACAGAGGAGACTTTATTGAGGTGTTTAACCCGCCCCGTCCCGACGACGTATGGGTACGTCACCACGATTTGCATTTGCCAGTCCCGGCGACGTACCAGTACGTCGTGCAATTGCAAAGTACCTAATTTGCACAATTTTCAATTTTCGCACGTGATTTTTCGTATGTATACACGGGACACCTTCCTCTATTCCTGTACAAGATACCAAGCAGGGACAATGCCTTACACTGCATAACCTCCCCCCTCCCCCCCTCATGCCATTGTCTTGGCAAAGGACCTGTTACCAGTGACCTGGCTAGTAAAGTTATTCAGGGCCAGAGTGATTCCCCAATCGATGACAATGTGGAGGACAATGTTTACATAGCATTAGAAGAAGAAACAGCCAGAAATAATGATCAGGTAGTGTGGCAAAAATAGGTCAGGTATGGTGATTAGTTAGTGAGTGAAACAATGCTTATAATGCCTTTATTACTGCTTGAAAACCAATATACTGTCATACTACATATACATTCGTACCAAGTAAATAAATAAATACCGTTTATGAGTGGATAAAATAGTTACCCTCCCATAGAACTCGTTTTCTTTGCTGCCAGCATGTTAGAAAACCCACTCAGGTAAGGAGGAACTCCTACCTGGAATGGGCACTTTAAACCTCAGGTGAGCGATTTCTCTATGAATTTTCGATGTTTCTCACCAAAAGCGAAGGTTTTAGCCAAAAAAAAAAAAATCGAAAATACCTCGGGACTGGGGGATGTCGGAGGTGCGGAAAACCTCGGGACGTGACGGGTTAAGTGGATGAAGAGAATAAATAAGAGAGATATTAGCAAAGTAGTGAAAGTAAGTGTACAGGATAGAATTAAAAATAATGGTTTCAAAATAGGTAATTCCATTTTAGTAAGAGAATAGGTGGAATTAGACAATAGAGATGTAGGCAAATGAAATAAGCTACATAGTCATGTAGCTGCTGTTTCCACTCAGAGTTACAAGCACAGGTTAGGCAAGCATATGATAAATAAGGGCTGAATATTTAAAAAAAAAAAAAAAAAAATCTCCTTGTAACCGGTATTTTTTTCTCTCTCCTTTTCGGGTTCCATTTTTCTTGTTTCACATTTTCCTATAAAATGTCAGGGGCAGTTTTCCTGTACTGCGTGATGCCCCTTCTGGCTTTTTCCTGTCGATTTCAGCTGGAGGGCTTGGTGGGTGAGGAAAACCTTCCTATTTGTTATCCTTGTCTTATTCGAGTAGTTTAGTCATTTTTATATGAGCCGCCTAGCATGGTCCAACTGGCCTACTGCAGTTATCCTCTCTTCTTTTGTTATTATGTTTCTCTCTCTCTCTCTCTCTCTCTCTCTCTTTCTCTCTCTCTCTCTCTCTCTTTCTCTCTCTCTCTCTCTCTCTCTCTCTCTCTCTCACACACACACACACACACACACACACACACACACACACACAATGTGCTAAGGCGCGCTGTTAAGTCCCCGGACACTATTGCATGCGTGTGCTGGTGTGTTGTTCCTGAAAAATCCGCTAAAATTCGTTTGGAAAGTGAAGGTAGGGTAACGAGGTACAGAATTTTCGCGGCTGGAGCGGCTCATTATTGGTGGTGGGCTACCAGACCGGGAATGTTAGTGTGTGACAGTGTTGATTGTTGTTGGTGTTTATGTAACTGTGACGCTTGTTCTCCCGTAGTATAAGGCAGAGGGTTCACTGTGTGTGTGTGTGTGTGTGTGTGTGTGTGTGTGTGTGTGGACTGGACGCGATATGCTTTTGTAGTACTTCTGTGCACTTGCCTTCACTCTGTTTTATCATTCCTAGGTGATATCTCTCTAACACTAGTTTATCGATCGAGAAAAAAAAAATTGTCACGTACTGCATAACCGAGAAAAACGTACTGGAGACAGCGATAAGGAGAAAGGCAGAGTAGCCTGGCGCTGCTATATGTGTTTACCGTTTCACCCGACCTATGCTGCTTCCTTTACCACTTGTTTCTCTTTTCCTTTATCTTCTTTTTCATTCTTTCTTTTTTCTCCCTTTCTTTATAATTCCTCTCATATTCTTTATTTCTCCTATTCTTTCTTTCTACATCTTCATTTCTTTCTCAATTACATTCTTTGTCCAGTTCTGTCTTATTCATTTCCGTTTTCTCTCCAGTATATTTTCCTTTTTCTTTTTCTTCTCATATTTCTTTCCTTTGGTTTTCTTTGTTTCATCTTCACAATCTTACATCGACAGGTAGGAGACATGATGAAGTAAGGTGGTGCGACCTGGAAATGTTCTATGGATGTACCAAGTTAACACCTTTACCATTTATACTTCAGTTTGTTTCCTTGCCTATGCCATATTCTTCCTCTCCTCATAGTTTTATATCTCATTCTCCTTTTCATCCTTTTGAAGGGGAACTGTAAGGCTTGGTGAATGAACTTGGGAAAGTGTGTAAGAAACGGAATCTAAAGGCGAATGTAGGGAGGAGTAAAGTTATGGTCTGCGAGAGAAATGAAATCACTGATTGTACAGTGAGGTTGGATGATGAGGAAATTGAAAATGTGACTGTATTTAAGTACTTGGCTAGTGTGATGAATAAGGATGGAAGTCTGGAGGATGAAGTGCTTGACAGGGTACAACAAGGAAGAAAGGCTGTTTTTTTTTTTTTTTTTTTTTTTTTTTTTTAGGAGCGATAAGAAATATTAAAGTGTGCATGGAAATTAAAAAGTCGCTGCATTAGAGTATTGTGATACGTACTGTAACGTATGGAAGTGAAGCTTGGACCTTGTTGGAAGGACGCAAGTCAAGAGTGAGAGCAGTGGAAATGATTCATTTGAGAGGAGCATGTAGAGTTATATAGAGAGACAGACTGACAAATGAGGATGTGAAGGACGTTGTGATGTGGATATGGATGTGATAGAAAGCGTTAGAAGAAATACACTGAGGTGGTTTGGCCATATGGAAAGGATGGAGAACGAGAGACTAACGAGGAGAGTGTATGTGAGTGAGATGGAGGGGGGAGAGAGGGAAGGGGAGGCCGAGGATGAGATGGAGGGATGGAGTGGAGAGGTATACGATAGAGGGTGTGTGCTAGCTGGGGGAAGGGCAATGAAATGGCAGGGGAAAGGGCGACATGTAGGCGATTTGTTTGTGGCCATCCCATACAAAATTAAGTCATCTAGCAATAGATATACCTATTCATTCTCTTCGTTCCCAAAATCTATAATTTCCTTGCCTCCTTTCATTTGTGTCCGTTTCCTTCCCTTTTTGTTTTTGTTTCTGCTTTTCATTAATTTTCTCTTCTGCATTCCTTTCTTTCTCATTTTACTTTGTTTCTTTCCTCTTTTCCTCTCCTTTTTTCTCTCTCCTTTGTCTCATCACTGTATTGCATCAATAACTCAATAGGAGAAGTAGGAGCCAAGGTAAAGTAAGACACTAAGGAAGGTAACTTGAGGTTGAGTTTCCCTTTCGTTGAAGGCCCCTTTTTGTCTTTTTTCATATCCTTTCTCTTTCCTGTTTTCTTTGCTTCTTTCTTTCTTTTTTTCTTCGTTTATACCTCTTACATTTGTTGGTCTCCTTCACTTGTTCTTTCTCCCGTCTGTTTATTTTTTTTCCTTCCTCTCTTGTACCATTCTTCAACAATCTCTTTTGTTTTAATTTGTCCCTCATATCTTTCTTGTGTTTTTTTCCACATTAACTCTAACATTTTGTTCCCTTTTTTCTGTCTTTTACCATTATTTCTTTCCCATTTTTTTTTCTTTACTTTCTCCTTTTCCTGCCTGTTTATTTTCTTCATTATAAAACAGGACCCCAAGCTGTAAGACAGGTACAAGACAGGATGAAGCAAGGTGATGAGGCCAGGGACTAATATACGTGAACTGAATATGATCCTCAGACTGATTTGGTCTTCTTTTCTGCATTTTATCTCTTTTTGCCTTCATCCTACTCTCTTTTCTTTCTGCATTTTTTTCCTTCCACATTCTTCCTTTTCTTTCTATATCCCTCTTTTTTTTTTTATCTTCTTCATTCCCTAATTCTTGGAAAGAAGCCAATATCCACCCAATTCCGAAGAAAAGAGGGTTCCTCTGACCCTTTGATTACAGACCAATAGCTACCATATCTTCTGTTGTTAACGTATGTGACATTGTAGTTAATAAGCACATTGTTAAACATCTTGAATCTAATAATTTAATTAGTAACACACTATGATTTTCGCCACGAAAGAGCAACTGTTGATATACTCAATCTTGTGCCTCATACCACCCATCTGTAACTTGGCCAATATGGAGAAACCCATGCAGTAGCCCTTGATATTTCGAAAGCTTTTGAGAGAATGTGGCACCTTTCCCTACTATCCAAACACCCTTGCTATGCCCTATAATCTTTTGTCCCGCTGATTTCCTCATACGTCAGTGACAGAAAGATAAGAGTAAATGATGTATATTCCAATTTCCACTCGATTAATACCGGCGTGCCATAACGATCGGTCCTAACTCCAACCCTACTCCTGATTCATATTAATGATTTCTTATCTGTCACCCATAACCTCATTCACTCTATGTGCAGATGACTCAACACTTCGTAATTCATTCACACTTAAATACCCATTCACAAACTTTAATATCTAACTCACAACTCCGTACAGCAATCCCCATACATCAAAACTTATCTAAGATCACTGAATGCGTACAAACTAACATTATCTCATTTAATGCTAGGAAAATCAAATATATACAGTTTACTAATAAACAAACATTGCCTGATTCCTTTATTACCTTCAATACTACTAATATCCGTATCTCTAAAAGTATTGACATCTTCTGTGTTTCACTTAATAATGCCCTCAGCTGGACTTCTCATGTTAGATAGCTTGCTAAAACCGCATCAAATAAACTTAGATTATTGTACAGAGCCCATAACTTCTTCTCCGACAAGTAGTTAGCAATAGTTTACAAAAGCCATGTGCTCTCTCATCTGGAATATTGCTCGCCCTTGTGGAGTGGATGTGGAGAGGTTGCACTAAAGCAAGTGGACAAAATTCAAAACAAAGCTGTCAGAATTATTAATAACTCTATTACAAATAAACTACCTCCCCTACAAGTAAAAAGGAGTGTTGGCACCCTTGAATTATTTTACAGATACTTTATGGCAAATGCTCAGACGAAGTTGCATCCATTGTGCCACCTCTCCACGTCTTTCCCCTTGTTACACGGGCATCTGGTAGAGCTCATGACTGGACTGTCATGCTGCCATATTGCAGAATTTCTGCCTATCAAAATTCTTTTATTCCCCGAACTGCATCTCTATGGAACTCGCTTCCCAGAGTGGTTTACCCCCAAACTTCAAACTATAGCCGTTCAAGTCTAGTTACAGATTTTTTTATGAACAGTGGACACCTCTAATCTTATGTATGGATTATTATTTTTTATTTGGTTTTCCTTCCTCTTTTCATTTTCTGTAAAAAAAAGTCTTCTTTTCTTTCTCCATAATATTAAATCACCTCAGCCAATAAGGGAGGTAGGAGGCGAGATGAAGTACGGACTCTAACACTTGTTTACTGAGTTTTGGATTTCTCTTCTCCTTTTTTTTTTTTTTATCTCCATTTTATTATTTGAAAGTAAATGAGAATAAGAGTAAAGTGATGAAGTGTACGAGGTTGATAGATGGTAGGGGAATGAATATAGTTTTGAATGGTGAGTTGCTTGAGGAGGTAGATTGTTTTAAATATCTAGGGTCACATGTTGCTGTGGATGGAAGAATAGATGCAGAAGTGAAGTTTAGAATAAATGAAGTAGGAAAGGTGCTGGGAGGAATGAAAAAAGTGTTTAAATGTCGTTCGCTTAGAATGGATGTAAAGAGAAGGCTGTATGATGGTGTTGTGGTACCGACTGCATTATATGGGGCTGAAACATGGAATATGGGTGTAGCAGAGAGGAAAAGTTTGAATGTAATGGAGATGAGGTGTCTGAGGAGTATGTGTGGAGTGACGCGTATGGATCGGGTGCGAAATGATGAAGTGCGAAGGAGAACTGGAGTTGTTCAGGAGATGGCTGGTAGAGTTGAGCAGAGGGTGTTGCGATGGTTTGGGCATATGGAGAGAATGGATAATGAGCGATTGGTGAAAAAGATAACTAGATCTGATGTGGGAGGTGTAACGCTGAGAGGAAGACCACGAATAGGATGGATGGATAGTGTGAAGAGAGCGCTGGATGCGAGAGGGATGTCTGTTGAGCAAGGAAGAGTGGCTGTGCGTGACAGAAATAAATGGAGAGAAATTGTGAATAAATAAGTGATGACGCAGCCCTGAGTGGATATTCTCCTGCATTTGGTCTGATCAGCTAGTCAGGTCAGGTGCGGGTAAGGGGATAGGTATGTTATGATGTGGCAGGGGTAAACCAGTTCTGCTGTCAGGCCCTGCTGCGGATGTCACTGATTGCATTGCGCAGTTGACCCTTGTGCGGTGTGGTGCGGTGAGGATCTGTCCGTTCTCCCCTTTGGGGCTAAGATGTGAATGAATGTGCTTAAATGGATGAGTAAATGGAGAGTGTGTCGTCCTGCCTCGGCTACCTCCCTTTCCTTGGGGGAAGCAGCCTAGGTATATAGATAGATAGATTTTATTATTCCAATCTATCTTAATTTTTACTTGATCAAGGTATACAGTATTACACTGTTCTTTCATTTTCTGCTTTTCGTTTCCTTTGTTTTTCCTTCCATTCAGTTTCTCTTTTTCACTCTTTCTTTCATCTACATTTCTGTTTGTCAAACAAATTTTCTTTCTCTTTTTCTTTCTATCTCTAATCCGTTCTCGTTTCCCCACTTCTTTCTCTATTCGTATCTTCATGTTTAGTTTCTTTATGTTTTCTCTTTCCTTCCCCTCATATATATTTCTTTTCCTCCTTATATTCCCTCTTTCAATATTACAGCATCAAGAGCAACAGGATAGGTAGGAGGCGACGTGAAGTAAGCTTATCGTTATCAGTCCTAAGACATTGCATCATCATCATCATCATAATCATCATCATCTCTGTCAATTTCCAAAGCAATATTTTAATCATTACATCAAACCAAATAAGTAATAACGTAAGAAAATCATTATCATCATCGTCATTATCATCATAACTGACATGACTCACCTTCACCACCGTCAGCTATGTTAATACATGACCACCATCTTCACCACCATTAGCTACATTAAAATATCAAAGTCACTCTTATAATACAGCATCACAAGCTACCAGAGAGTTCGGAGGAGAGATGGTCAGGTGAAGCAACCTGGGACTCCACTATAGGTGCACTGAGTCACACCTGTACTGTTTATATTGTCCATCATTTTCTTACTCCGTATCTCCCTTTCGCACTCCCCCAATTTTCATTTTTTTTTTTTCATTCTCGTCTTCCATTTCGTGTTCTTCTCGTTCTTAGCTTCCATCTTAACGTTTCTTCCATTTTCGTTCCTTCCTTTTTTCTCCTTTCTTCTCCTTTTCAGTTCCCCCATTCTCCTTTTCCTTATATTCTTTCTCTTTCCTTTTTTTCTTCTCTCCTTTCTTCCTTCACTATATTAAGGCAATAAAATTATAAGAGAAGTAGGAGCCAAGGTGACGTGAGGTTGGAGTTGCCTAAACTACTGATAAAGGTGTATGTAGTTCGACCCGGCCAGTTGAGGCTTCGTTTTGTTTGTCTCTAGTTTTCTTTTTCTTTCTCGTTTTTACATTTAAATCCGATGGTTATTTTTCATTTTTCTTTCTTGCTTTCTTTGCCTTCTGTATCTTATTTTTATTCCTGCCTCCTTTAAAAATTCATATTTTTTCTGCGTTTACCGTATTCTTCCGGTTTCGTTTTTTATTCTTTCTTTTATAATTTTTATTTCTCTGTATTGTTCCTCTTTTCCATTATGTTGCATCATCACAAGGTACAAGAGAGATGGGAAGCTAAGGAAAAAGTTATCATCATCAGTGCTAATGAACTGAACATGAACGTAAAGCCCTGCCACCACAACCACCACCATCATTATCGTCGTCATTGTCCATAACTCAATTATCATCACAACCATGAAAAGTAACTTCAATAACCATTACCATCATTACCATCGCTATAATCATTTCAGTAACCTGCACAGCCATGAGCATCATCAGCAGCACCATCATCATCAACACCACTATCATTTCCACCACAATTACCTACATTAGATCAAAGACACAGCTAAAATTATGACAACACTAAGAGAGAGGTAGGAGGTGAGAGGAAGTAAGGTGGAGCGGCCTAGCTTTCTACTTCACCTGTATAGAGTTCACACCACCCAGCATTCTACGTTACTCCTTTTCTCCCACCTCCAACTTTCCTTTTTCTTTTTCCCGTCTGCTATTCATTCTCTGTTTCTCCAATTCTTGTGTTATCTTCTTTCTGTCTCTTTTTCTGTTCAGTCTTCTTTTTTATTTCAATCTTTTCATTTTTCCACACCTTTCCTTTTTCTTTTAGTTCTCCTGTGTCCTTTAACTTTTTTTTCAGTTTCTTTCATTTCCTTCTGTTTTTTCTTTCATTTACTCATGCTTTCTTTCTTTCTATCTCGTTTTCGTGTCATTGGTATATTTTACAGGCGACAGCCAGTAAACTTGCTTGATTTTGGTAAAAAATAAGTTGATTCTCAGGATGCCATGACTCACTCTGAACAGAATACAGTCGTTTGGTGGCGGCTGCGATACAATGCTAATCTGTGAACAAAGTAAAATAAACCACACCATAATACACTGCGACAATAATTAGGAATACAGTAAGAGAAAGTATGATGAAAGTATTACGAAGCATACTAAAGAGCCTCTGAGTATGCTAAAAATCGATTTACTGGAGAGGGTATGATAAAGAAGGGGAGTAGTAACAGTAGTCGTAGCAATAGTAATTACAACCGCAGGCCCATCTGAACTCGAACTTGGTAGTGTGAAAGACAAAGTAACCCACCTAAAGTCGACCATCCTCCTTTCGGTAACTAGTGAGGGAGCTGAGGAACGGTTGTATGCTTGTTCAGCAGCCATGTGGTCTTCTTCAACACAAAGAAAAGACACTACTAAATAAAACAACGGAAAAGTATAGGAAAGAAAGTGTATGACAGTATAGTTTGAACCATAAGTGAGCTTGTGTGTGTGTGTGTGTGTGTGTGTGTGTGTGTGTGTAAGAGAGAGAGAGAGAGAGAGAGAGAGAGAGAGAGAGAGTGTAACTTGAAGCATCATTGGGCTTGTGTTTGTGAGTGTGTGTGTGTGTGTGCGTGTGTGTGTGTGTGTGTGTGTGTGTGTGAGAGAGAGAGAGAGAGAGAGAGAGAGAGAGAGAGAGAGAGAGACAGACAGACAGACAGGCAGACAGACAGAGACAGAGACAGAGAGAGAGTAATTTGAAGCATAAGTGAGCTTGCGTGTGTGTGTGTGTGTAAGAGAGAGAGAGAGAGAGAGAGAGAGAGAGAGAGAGAGAGAGAGGGAGAGAGATAGAGAGTAATTTGAAGCATAAGTGAGCTTGTGTGTGTGTGTGTGTGTGTGTGTGTGTGTGTGTGTGTGTGTGTGTGTGAGAGAGAGAGAGAGAGAGAGAGAGAGAGAGAGAGAGAGATGAATGTTTTATATTGTGTACAAAAGAGAGAGAGGAACAGAGAGAAAGAGAGAGAGAGAGAGAGAGAGAGAGAGAGAGAGAGAGAGAGAGAGAGAGAGAGAGAGAGAGAGAGAGATGAATGTGTTATATTGTGTACAAAAGAGAGTATAATAAAAAGGTTGATAACAGAGTACGATAAAGAAATGCAATAATAAATGTAAGGAGAAATCTTAAATTTCTGAAGCAATATTCAAGAACTCCAAATTCCAGATGGTAATGGCACATTCCAGATTAGAGTGACAAAAATAAAAAAAAGTAAAAATGAAAATACACTCTTGTGCATCAGATATGGTTTACACTCTTTGAAATATACAGTGTGAAGAGTGGTGGTGGTAAATGATGCATTATCAATAATACACCATAAACTGACTGTGCAGAGATATATCATGATTTTTGTGCTAACAACGATCTGTATATGTGAGACTCAACAATTTCTTGTAAACCATTACATATGGCAAGCTACTAAGCCTTGGTAAATTATGTACGCGGAAATGAGTGTTATCAAAGTGAAACCATTGATCACGTCTGGTAAATTATGTACAGGGAAGCGAGTGTTATCAAAGTGAAACCACTGATCATGTCTGTGATCATTAATCAGGACTGTGTAATGACCATTTGCAGTACACCTGCCATGATGATTTGTAATTGCTTACATTCTGTAATGTATGCCATGTTTAGCGAGAATCACTTCTTGCATTTGAACCTTACCATAGGCCTACATCTTTTGTAGATCTGAATCAAATCTCACGAGCAATACAAGGAGGTTACAGAATAACATCTTGTTTGAGGTGCAGGGCAGTGTCTACTGTACAAAGACGGTCTGACAAAAGGTTTGATGGCTCAGTCACAACAAGAGATAACACTGGTGAAGATATATAACGAAACACCTCATAATCTTGAAATAAGATCCAACAATTACCACATAAAGACAGTATGCTCATTTGACTTTTCACAATTTGGGTCATTCCTAAGTTCTCATCTGCATTAAATGTAATCTGTTCATCATGAAGGTTCTGCAATAGCCGTAACAGACATTCATGTGCATCGTGTTTGATATTTACTAGCCATTGTTGCATCTGAGGTAAAGCAAAAAAGTGCTTGTGTGTCTAAATGCTGTTTTGATAACACTGCTCTTTTCATGTATTTAAAGTCAATGAAAGCGGTATATGCAGATTATGTTCACTCATGACCCACTACATTTCACTGAATTGGCCAAATACTTTCCGCTTAAGCACTTTCATGCATGAGGCGGCAATTTTGATTTTCCTCAATATTTCAAAAAGTATTTGTTGGAAGAAATATATAGAAAGAGCATGTGATAAACCATGACAGTTCTCATAGAAAGTGTATGATAAGGGAAGCCATAGGAAAGACAAAAAGTTTATAATAAGAAGGTATTTAATAATAGTGAGTAATATGAAGAAAATATGAGTGAGGTGACGATAAATAATGAGTACCAGTATGATAAAAGAAGACTTAGTAAAGGGGTTTATTCAAAGAAAAACGGCAAAAGATATACAGGAGCGTATTAAAGGAGGGGAAAAGAGGGAAGGTGAAGGAGGTGTATTCAAGGAACGGCAAGGAGCATTTTATGAAGTATAATGATTGATTAAAAATACTGGGAGATAATCAAAAGAAGAAAAGAAGGTGGGGAACTGAAAGGGGAAGGCTGAAGTAGGGGAAGTATTGAAAGATAAAGGTAATGAAGATATGGAGAGGACTGCACAATGTTAGGGTGTATCATGTTCACTAAAGTGTGAATTTAAAGTTTGGCAGTATGTATTCCTGTGTAAAATCAAATTTTAGGAGGGGTCCTTTCTCTTGAACGTTTGCTAAAAATCAAGTTTAAATATTCAATTTCCCATTTTTCGTTTTCTGGTTAGGTACAGACTGGGCAACACTTATGCTGTAGCACACATATAGCACATCTTTGCAGGCTTCTGGCCTTGGTTTTCTCGACACTGCATTAAAAAAAGAAAAACATAATTTTCTTACTAAAACACTGTAATACATCTAGAATGTTGCTAGATTTTTTTGTGAAAATATCCATGTTTCAGTTACACGGCTTGGTGTTGATTGTGTAGTCACCTTGTCTAAGCAAGGACCAAAGACAAAAAAAAGTTCCGGCTCAAAACTGCGTGATCTTGTGGGTCCAGGCAATCTATTCCTTCCTTCAGAAGTTCCAACGTGGAGAGCTGTAATTCAAAGAGTAATCCTTCTGCAAGAAGAGAAGCTGCTTCATGAGGATATGACAAGAGAACGGTGCCCTCTGCAAGATTTGGCTAAGGACTTGGCATCACTGGTGGTAGCACAGTGGTACAAAAGCAATACCAAATTCATTCCTCCAGTAATAATTCAAGAGAGGTCCATAGCCAGGAAAATTCTTCTCAGGTGGAAGGAAATGACTGACATAGGCAGGGTGAATGCTACGTTGAGACAGAAGTGAATATCAGAACTTGATATACTTTTTGACTTAACAACCTGCAGACATGAGATTACTCTCTGTGGAAGTGAAGCATCTGGCTGTGCTGCTAGAGTTCATGTCAACCGTGACTGTCCTCTGCCTCAAAAGATTCCAAAGCCGGAGCTGGAGTGGCTCTATTACCAGAGGATCAAAACCTCAGAACGTTCTGTCTTCCAGATGGCAAATGCTGATGCCAAGGAAACAGTGGAGCAAGTACAGGCTGCTAAGAGGAAGGAAAAAGAGCAGAAAGCAGCCTGAAAGAAAAAAATGGAAAGAGGAAGAAGAAAAGGAGATAATACTTGGGGATGTTGATGAGAATGAGGATGAACATGGGGCCACTTCCTTGAAGGAGTTGCCAGAAAGAGCAACACCTACTGCTGACAGATTTTTCCAGTACTCCACAAGGCACAAGTGCCAGTGCCAACACTGGCAAAGTCTCTACCTCTGCCAAGAGGAACTACATGGATATTTTAAACACTGCTGCGGCTGCAATTAGGTTTAAGGTACCAAACACTCTTGCAGCAGCCATTGCAACTGGTTTCTTGCAGGATCTTATTAAAGCTAGCCATCTAGCTGCTGATAAGGCATATCTAGCTGTTGACAAGACGAAGATGTGGAAGGGCAAGAAGTCTATAATCGCTGCCTTGGTGGAGGTCCTGGAGAGAAGAACAAAGGGAGAGGAGATCAAGGGAATTTTCTTTGATGGAAAACAAGATAAGAAGACAAAGATCATGAGGTACAGTGAAGAAACTGGCCGCTTCCATCCTGATACTACAACCGAAGAGCACTATAGTGTTACATGGAAGCCTGAGGGAAAGTATCTACTCCATTTTACACCAGAAAAACCTGAAGGAAATGAGAACGTGCACTTAAGGTAGCTGAGGCTCTGTTTGAGTGGATTAGTGCTCACTGTGCTAAAGATACTCGTGTGGTCCTTGGTGGTGACTCCACCAACACAAACACAGGACCTGATGGAGGCGCTATCACGCACAAGGAAAGACTGATAGGTCACAAGTGTCACTGGTTGATATGCCAGCTGCACATTAATGAACTCTGTCTCAGGCACATGATCATTAATCTTGATGGTCCTTACACTCACAAGTCTGGGTTCAGTGGCCCAATAGGAAAACTTTTGGAGAAGATCAATGACATACCTGTCAACTTTAGATTCAAGGCAGTGCCAAGAGAAGATATAATTGAACTTCCAGAAGGCATTGCACGGAACCTTAGCAATGACCAGAAGAAAGTTCTAAAGTCAGGAAGGTTAAGCAAAGAAGTTGCTAGTCTAAAGTGTGGCCTACTGAATCAGTCACGCTGGCTGACTACTTGTGAAGCTCCGCTGATGCTGTGGATGAGGCAGCATGGTTTGAAGGGAAAGGAGCTGAAGAAGCTAGAGGTCCTGGTGGAGTTTTGTCTTGACTTCTATTTCAAGATGTATTTGAGATAAAGGTGAAACACCACATGAAGTATGGACCTCACCATATTGTGAGAACTCTGAAACTGCTGAGAAACCAGACTTCTGAAGTAAAGAAAGTGATTACTTCTACATTAGTATGTGGAGCATACCATGCACACAGTGAGAACACCATTGCCTCTCTCCAGTGCAGTGAGAATGAAGAGGAGAGGGCGTGGGGGGTTGACATGATCAAGAAAATAAGAGGTAAGTCTGAGTAAGGAGACATGAGTCTGAGAACTTACAGAAGCCCTACACTGATTCTTAATGCTACCTCTCCAATTACCGCGATTGACTGGAATAAGGAGAAACTGTATGAGCCAGTATTCACCTGTAAAATGTCACGAGAAGTTGAGGACCTTCTCAGGTCTCCACTCTAAGTTGAAAACTTCTCAGTTCACACTCAAAGCTGTGAAAGAGCAGTCCAGGAAGTTTCAGCTGCAGCTCATGAAGTGTATGGGCATGACAGAAGAGATGGTTTTGTTCGTGCTAGGATCGATCACAGAGAAACGTTGCCAGTTTTTAAGTCAAAGCAAGACATTATGAACATATTTTAGCTTTCTACGAGAAATACAAGACAAATGAAGATATTTTCAGCAAAAAAGATCTCAGAAATTTCAGTTAACTAGAATATTAAAAGGTGAAAGAAGGACTTACCAGTACTAGACAAGAATAAAAAATAAAAAAGGTTGAACGCCACAGCAGCTAGCGGAAAGGTGTGGGCAACTGCCATCACACTCAGTGATGCCGATATCAAAACATATTAAAATTGGTGGATGCGTTAAACAATAATAATAAAAACTCCTACCTGGTGACAGGAGGCTAAAAATCTTATAATTTCATAGTTTAGAGACATATTGGGTTTTTCTGTTTATTTTAGTGGTTATGAATAATATAGGATGATCTTAAACGGGTCCAGACCTACCCTCAAGAAATGCTTAAAGGTGTTTGTGATGAGTATGCACTATAATATCATTTAGGCTAGCAAGTTTTAGAAATTTGTCAAAAATCATGTTTTTATTGAAGTGATTTTTAACACCTAAATGCAGTTTTTCGCAAAACTTGCATAAAACAAATCCTTCTCAAAATTCAGTTTTACATAGGAATACATACTGCCAATAATGAAAATCCAAGTTTTTCATTATTCGGCCTTAGTATGATACATCCTGCTTGCACATATATTCATACAAGGGAAAATGAGAAGTGCATGACAGTATCAAACAATAGAAGGGTGGCAAGTAACTGTGTGTGTGTGTGTGTGTGTGTGTGTGTGTGTGTGTGTGTGTGTGTTTAAAGGCGTATGATACGAGGGAAGGATACTGACGTGGATGAATGACCAAACGATGTGAATTATGATCGGGTGGGAGTAAGCGTTAATATTTAACCAGAGGGCGGAGCGTACCCAGCACCAGGTGTTGACAACAGGGACATCCAACACAATTTCTTTGTTCACACTAAGTTTTTCCAGCACAGACATGGTGCGTTTTAATCCTTTACTATGAGAAGTCTCTCAAAAGCTGAATAGAATTATCCGGAGGAAGAAAAAGGAAAAATAAACGTAATCATCGTATTAAATGCGTTAATGTAGATTTTTTTTTTCTCTCACTATGAGACGTTTCCCCCACATTAACCATAATGGTCCGGCGGCAGTAAGAAACATAGCCCCAACAAAAGGACATTCTTACATGTCTATCCCTACTCAACAACGACCACTCCACCCATGACACTCCAGCCTCCATCATATACTGTACCACAATGTCCCTCTATCATTGTTCCCTGTCTACCTCTGCTTCTCCCTATCATCGTACTTTTATTCTGGTCTTCCTGTGTATCTCTTACTGTTCATTCACTTCAGAATATATGTAACGTTTTTTCATTGCACCTGTGATTACCTTAACAACCGTGACTTTTCACTGGTGCAACAGTATACTGTATATTTCGCTGTTCATTCGCTACAGAAAGATGTAGCATTATTTGTAATGAAACTGTATTACCGTAACAATTGTGACGTTGCACTGGTGCTGAAGTGTATATAATAGTTTGTACTGCATTTACCTATTGTTTAATGATTTGTTTGACCACTCCATCAGGATGTATGCAGCCCGGGGCTAGGCTGCATGGTCCTGATCAACGTTAGTAAATAATTTCGTGAGGAATACATCCAGGTCAAGCGCCCACATCTACTAGGCCACCAGGCGTTGAAGTTGTTGGTTACATGGGGATCATACAACCTGTGAGTGGCACCCAGGGTAATAATAAAAAAAATGGCTTGTTACCCAGTGTACAGCCACCTGAAGCATGGTTGGCGGCGGGTCTAACTCAAAGGCATCTGATTAATTGTTTTATATATGACTTGCGTATGATAAACGTGTTAGATGTGTCGTGTTTTGTGTAATGAAAAGCCACTATCATTCTGATGTGTGTGTGTGTGTGTGTGTGTGTGTGTGTGTGTGTGTGTGTGTGTGTGTGTGTGTGTATGTGTGTGTGTGTGTGTGTGTGTGTGTGTGTGTGACTAATCATTCCCCTCCACATTATTTTTTCTCTTCTCACACTTATGACGGAAAGAAAACCTTGATCGAGAAACTGTTAACTCAAAGTGCAACAAGTTATGCATTGGCCTAGAGGTAAACATTCCGTTTAATGAAAGCCAGAAGATCGTGTTTAGGGAAGGGGGATGAGGCTGTGGGCAAGCAGGTACGGGGAATATAAAGGAAATGTGGAGCACAGGCAAAGGGAAAACGTGAACTGTCAGACGTTTGTCAATACAGTACTTTAAAGTTATCAAACACTGTGGTCGGGTTTTCATTGACAACCATCATGGGGGAGGGAGGGTCGACTTTGACTACCACACATATGATTCTTGTTATGTACACAATGGGAAAAGAAAATTACTATTGAAGTATTGTCTTATTCTTTACAGCCAAAAAGCGTGAAAAACGGGGGGGAAAGTTGTGGAGATGTTTTACTGGCTCATAAGCGAGGTTCAGGTGACAAGAACCAAGGAAGAAAAAAGAATCGTGGAGGTATTTTGTAACTACCGTGCATGGCAGGAAGTTTTGTTGTGCCCTCCTAGTCCTTGAAAGAATGGACCCAGGGAGAGGTTGACGAAGATACTGACGTATGAGGGGGAAGGAGAATGAGGAAATTTTTATTAGAAAGGTGCGACCTGTGAGAGAAGATGGAATGAAAAGTAACAGCCACTACTACAGTCTATACCATTCGAAATATAGGGGTCCAGTTAATGTATCCAGAAAGAGGCTGACAAGGGAACTGGAAAGTGAGGTGGAAGGAAAGTAAGGCAATTGTAAGGGACAAATGTCCGATACACGGGAAAGAAAAGGGGAACTGAAGGAGAATTCTCCGTGGGGTGTTTTCCAACCATAACCTTGAGGAATGAAATGATAGACTGATTGGCAGGGACAACTCGGGGAAGAGTGTCACTTCACTGCCATGATGTCTTCTTTATCTTATGACGAACAATGCCATGCAGTTTTGTTCAGACCATGACTGGCCCTCCATTCTGAAAGGGATGCAAACAGTCTGCATTACCTCGTCCATCAGGAATAAGTCTATTAGATATGTATATTCCTGATAACACCAGCTGATTTTATTCACTCCAAGAAAGATCTATCATGCCACGTCCTTATCAATCTTGCTGTCGCAAATGATTTATTCTGCCCAGTTGATATCTCCCGTAACGAAAGGGTCGGAAACAATGTCAAAAAACAAATTTAAAATATTTGTTTTTTAGATTATTCTTGCAGCCGCAAGAAGCTCTTATTCAGCCAAGAGGATACATTCGCAACATTACGAATCATGTCCATTTACCTTTTTGATACCAAATGTCTTATATATATATATATATATATATATATATATATATATATATATATATATATATATATATATATATTGCCAGATTAGTTTTTGCCATCCCTAGGTGACTATAATCTTCCAGCCTCAATAACTTTTGTTTACTGTCAAAAGGATTTTTTTTTTTCTTTTTTGCTTTGTGCATTCTGATAAAGTTCAGATACTAAGCTGGATCTGGGAGCATCCAACGCTCTCTAGATTGATTATTTTTTTCAGGCAGTTTTTAAGTCAAAGCAAGACATTATGAACATATTTTAGCTTTCTACGAGAAATACAAGACAAATGAAGATATTTTCAGCAAAAAAGATCTCAGAAATTTCAGTTAACTAGAATATTAAAAGGTGAAAGAAGGACTTACCAGTACTAGACAAGAATAAAAAATAAAAAAGGTTGAACGCCACAGCAGCTAGCGGAAAGGTGTGGGCAACTGCCATCACACTCAGTGATGCCGATATCAAAACATATTAAAATTGGTGGATGCGTTAAACAATAATAATAAAAACTCCTACCTGGTGACAGGAGGCTAAAAATCTTATAATTTCATAGTTTAGAGACATATTGGGTTTTTCTGTTTATTTTAGTGGTTATGAATAATATAGGATGATCTTAAACGGGTCCAGACCTACCCTCAAGAAATGCTTAAAGGTGTTTGTGATGAGTATGCACTATAATATCATTTAGGCTAGCAAGTTTTAGAAATTTGTCAAAAATCATGTTTTTATTGAAGTGATTTTTAACACCTAAATGCAGTTTTTCGCAAAACTTGCATAAAACAAATCCTTCTCAAAATTCAGTTTTACATAGGAATACATACTGCCAATAATGAAAATCCAAGTTTTTCATTATTCGGCCTTAGTATGATACATCCTGCTTGCACATATATTCATACAAGGGAAAATGAGAAGTGCATGACAGTATCAAACAATAGAAGGGTGGCAAGTAACTGTGTGTGTGTGTGTGTGTGTGTGTGTGTGTGTGTGTGTGTGTGTGTGTGTTTAAAGGCGTATGATACGAGGGAAGGATACTGACGTGGATGAATGACCAAACGATGTGAATTATGATCGGGTGGGAGTAAGCGTTAATATTTAACCAGAGGGCGGAGCGTACCCAGCACCAGGTGTTGACAACAGGGACATCCAACACAATTTCTTTGTTCACACTAAGTTTTTCCAGCACAGACATGGTGCGTTTTAATCCTTTACTATGAGAAGTCTCTCAAAAGCTGAATAGAATTATCCGAAGGAAGAAAAAGGAAAAATAAACGTAATCATCGTATTAAATGCGTTAATGTAGATTTTTTTTTCTCTCACTATGAGACGTTTCCCCCACATTAACCATAATGGTCCGGCGGCAGTAAGAAACATAGCCCCAACAAAAGGACATTCTTACATGTCTATCCCTACTCAACAACGACCACTCCACCCATGACACTCCAGCCTCCATCATATACTGTACCACAATGTCCCTCTATCATTGTTCCCTGTCTACCTCTGCTTCTCCCTATCATCGTACTTTTATTCTGGTCTTCCTGTGTATCTCTTACTGTTCATTCACTTCAGAATATATGTAACGTTTTTTTCATTGCACCTGTGATTACCTTAACAACCGTGACTTTTCACTGGTGCAACAGTATACTGTATATTTCGCTGTTCATTCGCTACAGAAAGATGTAGCATTATTTGTAATGAAACTGTATTACCGTAACAATTGTGACGTTGCACTGGTGCTGAAGTGTATATAATAGTTTGTACTGCATTTACCTATTGTTTAATGATTTGTTTGACCACTCCATCAGGATGTATGCAGCCCGGGGCTAGGCTGCATGGTCCTGATCAACGTTAGTAAATAATTTCGTGAGGAATACATCCAGGTCAAGCGCCCACATCTACTAGGCCACCAGGCGTTGAAGTTGTTGGTTACATGGGGATCATACAACCTGTGAGTGGCACCCAGGGTAATAATAAAAAAAATGGCTTGTTACCCAGTGTACAGCCACCTGAAGCATGGTTGGCGGCGGGTCTAACTCAAAGGCATCTGATTAATTGTTTTATATATGACTTGCATATGATAAACGTGTTAGATGTGTCGTGTTTTGTGTAATGAAAAGCCACTATCATTCTGATGTGTGTGTGTGTGTGTGTGTGTGTGTGTGTGTGTGTGTGTGTGTGTGTGTGACTAATCATTCCCCTCCACATTATTTTTTCTCTTCTCACACTTATGACGGAAAGAAAACCTTGATCGAGAAACTGTTAACTCAAAGTGCAACAAGTTATGCATTGGCCTAGAGGTAAACATTCCGTTTAATGAAAGCCAGAAGATCGTGTTTAGGGAAGGGGGATGAGGCTGTGGGCAAGCAGGTACGGGGAATGTAAGGGAAATGTGGAGCACAGGCAAAGGAAAAACGTGAACTGTCAGAAGTTTATCAATATAGTACTTTAAAGTTATCGAACACTGTGGTCGGGTTTTCATTGACAACCATCATGGGGGAGGGAGGGTCGACTTTGACTACCACACATATGATTCTTGTTATGTACACAACGGGGAAAGAAAATTACTATTGAAGTATTGTCTTATTCTTTAAAGCCAAAAAGCGTGAAAAACGGGGGGGAAAGTTGTGGAGATGTTTTACTGGCTCATAAGCGAGGTTCAGGTGACAAGAACCAAGGAAGAAAAAAGAATCGTGGAGGTATTTTGTAACTACCGTGCATGGCAGGAAGTTTTGTTGTGCCCTCCTAGTCCTTGAAAGAATGGATCCAGGGAGAGGTTGACGAAGATACTGACGTATGAGGGGGAAGGAGAATGAGGAAATTTTTATTAGAAAGGTGCGACATGTGAGAGAAGATGGAATGAAAAGTAACAGCCACTACTACACTCTATACCATTCGAAATATAGGGGTCCAGTTAATGTATCCAGAAAGAGGCTGACAAGGGAACTGGAAAGTGAGGTGGAAGGAGAGTAAGGCAATTGTAAGGGACAAATGTCCGATACACGGGAAGGAAAAGGGGAACTGAAGGAGAAACCTCCGTGGGGTGTTTTCCAACCATAACCTTGAGGAATGAAATGATAGACTGATTGGCAGGGACAACACGGGGAAGAGTGTCACTTCACTGCCATGATGTCTTCTTTATCTTATGGCGAACAATGCCATGCAGTTTTGTTCAGACCATGACTGGCCCTCCATTCTGAAAGGGATGCAAACAGTCTGCATTACCTCCTCCATCACGAATATATCTATTAGATATGTATACTCCTGATAATACCAGCTGATTTTATTCAGTCCAAGAAAGATCTATCATGAAGGGATAAGAAACAATCTATTAGCCACTTCAAGACGATAAAGTACTTATCAATCTTGCTATCGCAAATGATTTATTTTGCCCAGTTGATGTCTCCCATAATGAAAGGGTCGGAAACAATGTCAGTAAACTCAATTATTATTTTTTTGTTTACACTGTTCTTGCAGCCGCAAGATGCTCTTGTTGAGCCAAGAGGACACATTAGTAACATTAGGAATCATGTCCATTTACCTTTTTGATACGAAATGTCTTTTATATTTATTTCTTTTTTTGCCAGATTAGTTTTTGCAATCCCTAGGTGACTATAATCTTCCAGCCTCAAACGACTTTTGTTTATCGTCAAAAGGACTTTTTTTAAATTATTTTTCGCTTTGTACAATCTGTTGTAGTTCAGATACCAAGCTGGATCCGGGAGCATCCAGCGCTCTCTAGATTGATTATTTTTTTCAGGCATGGGTCAACACCTAACCACACACACACACACACACACACACACACACACGAAACTTCACCCGTCTCATCTTTACCCACTCATCTTCATCTTAGTCATCCCTCTCACCCCACTAATTCCTCATTTTTTCTCTCCCATCCTCTCACCACTGTCACTTTTGCCTTACCATTCCCTTCATCCCTCTCATCATTACTCTTTCATCTCTGCCCTATCACCACTCTCGTCTTGGCCTTTTCATCCTTATCTTATCATCACGCATCGTTCCTTCTCATCCTTACCGTGCCAACATTCACATCGTTGCTCTCTCATCATTGCCCTTTCATTACTCATCTTTGCTGTCTCATTCTTGCCATATCATTACTCATCTTTACTCACTCGTCCTTGTTCTATCATTACTCATCTTTGCTCTCTCATTCTTGCCCTATCATGACTCATTTTTGCTCTCTCATCCTTGCCCAATCATCACCCATATTCAGCCTCTCATTCTTGCCCAACCATCACTCATCTTTACCCTCTCATGCTTGCTCTCATCTTTGCCTTCACATCTTTTCCCTATCTTAATTCATTTTTACCTTCTTGTCCTTGCCTTGTCACCATTATCATCCAGCCCTGTTATTCATGTCCTATCATCAATCATCTTTGTCCTCCCATCCTTGCTCTAGCATACACCATATCTTTACCCTCTCATCCTTGACTTCTCACCCATCTCATCCTTGCCCTCTCATCCCTCTCCTTTCCCTCCTATCCCCTCATAACTTCCTTCTCATTCCTCGTATCCCTCTCACCATTTACCTCTCATCCTCTCAACCTTAACATAGACTTCACCCTTCTCGTTTTTTCTACTTTCTTTTCATTCTGGAAAATAAATAGACTGTAGGAAGCTCTGCCAGGCACACATTATGGAGTTAGATCAATGGTAAGGATATGGAAAATTAGTTTACTGTGAAAATCAGTCTAACTCTAGTTCTGAAACAGGGGGCTGTGATCTGTATTGTCTCATTGGCTGTTCAAGATTCATATAAGTAAAGTAGTAACAGACATTCATGATTCAAGTAAGAAGAATGGGCAGGGAACTGCCTTGAAACTGAAAGAAAGTGATTAAAAGTTAATTGAGTTTTCTCATTTTCAGATGATACTCTGCTGATTGGAGTCAAGGAAAGGCAGTTGCAGAGAATGGTGAGTAGGCCATCTTTGTGGGTGCACATACGTGAGCGGCAACACTGACACTGAACTTGTTAAACCTGTTCGTTCCTGCTTCCTATACTCCCCTCAGTCGTACTGTGACTCGCATTTTATGTTAACCCTTCAGCCTACACACGCACTCAATCTCGTTCTAGGTCTTGGTCATCTCGCTTCGACTTCAGTTTTACTTCTATATATTTTCTTTCTTTTCCCTTGCAGTCCCAACAGTCTTCCCAATTAATTACATATTTTCATATTTACCGTTTATCAGCATCCTTCATATTTTTTTCAGCAGATAACTGCATAATTTCCTGAGAAACTTCTCGTTCAGTTCTGTGAGGATGCAATTCCATAACTCCCTAAAAAACCAGCAAGTAAGTGCTTGCTTAGAAAGGCTTGTGGCGAAAACACAGTCACAAGTAAGCTCATTTTTCTTGAGTGATGAATCAGTAGCAAGAGGCTCAACAAATGAAAAAGAATAACGTGGTCGCAACAGGACATAGCAACAGCCACGGATTCTCACCAGCGATGAGAGCTTATTATACATTCGCATCTCCGTGGAAGTTAAAACTAAGGACAACCCCGTAGGATTTCATGTTAACCTTTGTTTCTGTGTGTGTGTGTGTTTGTGTGTGTGTGTGTGTGTGTGTGTGTGTGTGTGTGTGTGTGTGTGTGTGTGTGTAATTTAATTAAAGCTCTTTTTATATTCTTCACTTTATGTTGTAGAATAATTTTTTGCATGTCCTTATTTTCATTGTCTGAATAGAATTTTAGCCCTTGATTTTCAGTGAGGACTTTTTACTCACTTAGTGCAGCTGCATTAACTAGGTGAACAAAATACACTTTCCTTTCGGTACTGACTGACTCTCTCTCTCTCTCTCTCTCTCTTACACACACACACACACACACACACACACACACACACACACACACACACACACACGTTTCATGTCATGAATAAATTCCACCACAGTCGAGATTTTAGTAACAGATTTCCCGTGCCAGGGAATGGTGAAATATCCAATAAAATGCCTAGTTCCACTCAGCAGGCCGAAATTCGCACAGCGGGGAAAAAAATGGGTAAAAAGGTGATTTACCTTTACGTATTGCAGGGATTTGCTGGTGCTGGAGCGGCCGGGAGGTGAGGAGGGAAGCTGGAATATATATGCCAGGGTTCCATGGCTTCTGTTACATGTTCCCTGATGTCCTTATTCAGTAGATTTACTGGAATTGAGGTAGATGTATGGTGTGCAGTTAACCCCAGCACCAATGACAATAAATCCTCCTGCATAAAGTAAGTTCCTCATCATCGTCTGCCTCATCATCAACATGCCTTTGTTATCAGAACGAAATATTTTTCCATAAGATAATATATCAGTGGCACAGGTTTTAAGAGAAGATATTATAATACACTAAGCCACAAGGGCATCGTGGTACCTTGTTCGACTTGCTATCATTGCCGAGGAGAAGAGCGGGAGAGGGGGGGGGAGGCAGCTGGGGATAATCCCCTGGGCCTGGGCACGAGGTGGGGGTCCAAGCCCTCCAAGACAGTGTTAAGAGCGAGGAAAACATTGTGGGAAATATTTTCCCCCAGAGCAGTTGCGCTCTTTACTTTTTATAATAGTCGTCCCTGGCTAGATAGCAGAGGAACACCTGAGATCGTTCATAACTTCAAGCGGTTTTTGCAACCCAGAAATTACGTTCTCTCTAATAATTTTTAGTATTGATAAATTAAATGCTACTGCGTTTAACCCTCGTGGACAACTAACTATATTGTAATTACATGTAATTATATGGAAATTTCCACTGACCTAAACTGAGTCTGTGCGTTTGATGACGTGTCTGAATATGGAAAGACCCTCATGTAAAAGCAGATGTGGGTTTAGCATTTTCATAGGTAAAGGGTATATTTGGTTTAGCTTTAGTTTAACTAAAACTAAGTTTAATTTGTTAGATTCGCCCTGTATATATCATGATGTAACCTAACTGTATTTAGCATTGTAATTAATTAACTGTAGGCACCCCTACAATTCTATAAGGAAGTAGGGGCCCGCCATTTTCACTCCCTCTGCTCCTAGAGCTCGTCGAGTTAGCACTCTGCTCCTAGACAAGGTCCTAGCACGTTTGTATAGACGCACCTAAAGGACGCTTGACAGCCCAAGCAACAGACAGAAAAGCAGGCTCGTCGTCATCTCTTGTTCGACACTCCCCAGCTAAGTAACCTTTACGAATTAGCCAATTCAAGGGGGGATTTGCTAGGAGATAGAAGAGAAATAGTTAGATGAGTTAAGGTATAAGTTACTGTTCACCTAACCCTATGAGACTTGTTTGAATTTACTTAAGGGCAATTTTAGGGACGAGTAAGGACCTACGAGGTGTTTACTAGATAATACTAGAACTTTCTTACATCTTGGTGTCTTGACCGAGGATACCGATTTATTCAAAGTCAAATATTTCTGACATTTTGGTGCCACGAGTGAGGATACCGATTTATACAAAGTTAAATATTTCTGACATTTTTGGTGCCTCGAGTGAGGATACCGATTTATACAAAGTTAAATATTTCTGACATTTTTGGTGCCCCCAGAGTGAGAGCAGATGTGTGCCGAAGCACTGAATGTGTTTAAAGTTGCTTTTGATGAGCATAACCTACTACCACGTTCGGTTGCAGTGGGTGATGTGGAAATACTTACATACCGAGTTCAGGGAAAATGGGTATTTTGGAGATTGTGTGTGGGGCCGAAATATAACCCTAGAGGTTTAATAAGCCTGGGGGATAGGTTGAAATTATGGACATAATCCCTACACTCCTCAAAATTTAAATGAATATTTGGCTGAGCCAGAAAATGAATATTTGGAAATTGAGTGGGGGGGATCAGTACAACCCTAGAGGTTTAATAACCAAAGGGGATAGTTTTGATATAGTGGACTTAATCCCTACCCTCTTCAAAATTTAAAATAATCAGATAATTACTAAGCTGGGGTAAATTTGTGGTTGAAACTCATAGTTAATTATTAAATTAGATGTCAATCAACATGTCTGTTTCCTTGTTGAAAGATCTTCTAGTAGCAAAGCCGGATGGTTAACTAGAGCCATAAATGATAGCAAACAATCGTTGGACGAAATACCTCTGCCCAGGGAGAAATTAGTCTCCTAAATATACTGAAAGACAGATGGAATAAGTACGAAAAGAAGGTTATATAACTTTAGAAGAGGCTATAGTAAAGGCTGATGATAAGGAACTCCTAGAGTCAGAAACTACGAAATTTGAAGGTAAATTAGAAGAATACTTAACTGTAGTAAAGACACTAGAGTCAAAATTAGCTGACACTGCCGCGGAAACACAAGTTGTGGAACAGTAGAGTAGAGCTGTGTTACCACAAATAACGCTTCCGGAGTTTGATAGGGAGCAAAACTGGAAATCCTTTTGGGATCAATTCAGATATTTAGTACACGATAGAACAGATCTCTCTAAGGTCGGCAAACTCACATATCTGTTAGGACAAGTCAAAGGAACACCATATCAGCTGATAAAAGAATTACCAGTAGAAGAAAATAATTATGAGGTGGCCTTGACTATCCTTAGACAAAACTACGAAGACAGGGATCAAGTTATTACTCAGTTACTGAAGGCTCTAACTGAATTACCCACGCCTAGACACGATTTTCTTTCCTTGCAAAAATTTAGAATTGCAATAAGTTGTAACTTAAAGGCCTTAGGTACTTACGAAGATATTAAAACATCAGATTGGGTGCTTTCAAGAATTGTGTCTTTAAAGCTTCTACCAAAAACCAAGGATGCTTTGTATGGTAGGTACCAAAAGGATAATTTCTCCGGTGAAGAGATTGAGGAAGGCTTAATGCAACTCTGTAAACATTTGCAAGGAACAGTAAAGCCTACTGAGCTTAAACAGAAGACTGAAGTAAAGAAAAAACCTACTAACCAACTGGTTGGGAAACCTAAGTCAGAGAAAACTAAGTACCTAAAGAAGAGATAGGTACTTTCCTTAATTCCTTAAAGGCTGAGGATAAAATATTAAAAACAAGGAACAGACAAGCTGATGAAATTAAGGAACTAAAACCTTCCATGGTAAAGGACAGGAAAGTTTGTGTATTTTGTAGTAAGCAACATTCCAGTGCATCTTGTCAACAGTATCTTGATTATACTTCTAGAGTAGGAAAGCTTCAGGAACTGGGGTGTTGTATAATCTGTATGAATTCCGAACATACTTCCGCGGACTGTAAGGCTAAATTAAATCTTTGTTTTAAATGCAAAAAAGATCATCATCACAGTGCTTTATGCCCTAGGATGAAAATTGAGGTTCCTAAACCTGCAAGCGTCAACATGACAATTGCAAAAGGGAATGCTCCATTAGTAATGCCAGCTGCAGTACCGATAGCAGATGTGAAAGTATTGTTTGAGAATAGAAACCAATTAGTATGTACCCTTTTTTATACAGGTGCTCAGAAAACATTTATTTCTGCAGACATTGTGAAGAATTCAAAGTTACCTATTATTGGCAAGGTAAATCTAGTCATTACAGATTCTTAACAACTAAGGAAGCTCAGTCTTTTGATTCAGTTGGACCTGTAATACAATTAGGCAGATAAAAATGCCGTGTAACAGCAGCTTTACTGGATAATATGGAGACAAGTATATATAATAAAGGGGCTGAAGGAAACCTCTGATCATCTACAAAGCTCAGGGATAAAGATGGCTAAACCGAATGTAAAATCAGATACTGTGGGTCCCATCAAAATGATAACTGGTTCTGATTACTGTGGAAGATTCCTACATAGGACTTTCAAGAAGAATAAGGTACAGTTGTTCAAGAGTCCAGGAGGTAACCTTATTATGGATCAGTTGCCTTTGCCAAAACAAGTTATAGGAGAGGCCAAACTAGTAGACTCAGTCTTTGTTACCCCCACACAGACATTGATGGTAGCTAGAATATGTGCAAAATTAGAGCCTAATCAGATGAATGACTTGTTGGATGAAAATATTGAACCTGTACACAAATTATGGGATCTAGACAGTGTAGGAATACACTCTGAGGAACCAACCCCTGAAGATAGAATAACTTTGGATTTGTATAATCAGTCTGTGGAATTTAAGGATGGACAGTATTGGGTAGGATTACCATGGAAACTAAATCATTCGGAGTTACCAACAAATTACCAAGTAGCTAAGGCTCAGTTAAATTCTCTTGTAAGGAAGTTGAGAGATAAACTAGAACATCTAACCATATATGATAATATTATAAAAGATAAAGAATAAATATATAGAAGAGGTAGAAATCCCTGCTAACCACAAAGAAGGACACTACTTACCACATCATGCTGTAAGCAAGGATTCAATAACTACTCCCAGAAGGATAGTATTCAATTGTAGTAGTAAAGCGTCCAAGGGATCAGCTAGCTTGAACGATTGCTTATACTCTGGACCTACACTTACAGAGAAGCTAGGGAATGTGTTGCTAAGCTTTAGAGAGAAACGTTATGCTTATACAGCAGACATTAGTAAGGATTTTCTCAGAACAGGACTGAGAGAGGAGGATAGGAAATTTACAAAATTCCTCTGGCATCACGATCCTCAAAATGAGGATAGTCCATTGAAAACTTACTGTTTCCGATCGGTGCTCTTTGGCTCTTGTGCTAGTGTTCTCCTACTTTGCAACACTTTAAAGCATCGTTTTGAAAATGCCAAATGCCCAGAAATAGGGCAGGCTTTTTACATGGATAATTTGCAAGGTGTTGCTGATACAGAGTAGGAAGCATTGAAGGCTTATGAAGTAGCCAGTTCCGAATGTGGGAGGGCAAATTTGCCGTTATAGAGCTGGAATACAAATTCACCGCTTTTGAGGAATAAAATACAAGAGGACTATCCAAATTCTGACATTCCCAAAATTCAAAATGTGTTAGGTCTTAACTGGGATACAACAGTTGATGAAATAAGTTTGAAACCAATTAAGTTGTCTGATGTCACTCTCACCAAGAGGTCCCTGTTAAGTCAGGTCTCCATGTTATTTGACCCATTAGGGTTGGACAGTCCTATAGTTATTAGGGGCAAATGTTTAGTACGGGAGGCTTGGCCAGAAAAGTTGGATTGGGACACGGAATTAGGTGAGATATATGTGGAACAATGGGAACAGATTAGAAAGTAGTTTGAAACCACATCAAGCATAAGTATTCCCAGGGAAATAAGCAGTAGTGAAAAGTCGCTACCCCTCTGGGGGTAGGGTTTTTTTTTCAAGAATACTCCCCCAGTATCCCTGCTTGTCATACAAGGTGACTAAAAGGGTTGGCGGAGGGTTAGTGCCCCTCCCCGGAAAACAAGCCTCAAACAAGGACTGACCAAAAGATGACGACCTAGGACCGGACAAAGGACATGGTAATCGCAACATGGAATGTAAGAGGTGCGAGTGATGAGGTGAAAAGAGAGAGAGATTGTCCAGGTGCTTGAGGGTGTGAAAGTTGATGTATGTGGAATAACTGAAACTAAATGGAGAGGTGAGAGTGTGAGAGAATGGGAGTATGGATGGGGTATATGCGCAGGAGTAGGTGAGAATGAGAGGGCAAAAGTAGGAGTGTTTATAGTTGTGAGTAAAAGATGGAAGAAGAACATAAGAGAGTATGGATCAGTTGGGTCAAGGATTGTGTGGGTAAGATTGAAAGTTGGAATACAAATGTGGGCGATTGTGTGTGTGTATTCGCCAGCACAAGATCGTGCAAGCAGAGTGAGAGAAGACGAATGTGGAAGTGTGCATGGAAAAGTTTGGAAGGAATGCGAGAGTGTTCTTGATCGGTGATATGAATGGTAAAGTAGGGAATGTGAAGGTTGATGGAATAGTTGCTGAGTGGGGTGTGCCTGCTGAGATAGATGAGAATAGCAGTGTGTTAGTGGCCATTTGTGCTGGGAGGGGGTTGGTGATAGCCAATACCCTCTTCAGGCACAAAATGATCCACAGGTATACATGGCAAGTGATGAGAAGGGTGGGTGGTGAAGTGAATGAAAAGAAGGCAATAATTGATTATGTGTGTGTGGATGAAAGGATGCAAAGATGTGTAATGGATGCAAGAGCTTATAGAGAGTGGACTTTCTGACCATTACATGGTGGTGGCCAGAATCAAGATCCAAATAAGAGGGAGAAATAGAAGAAGGGAAGGACGGGGAGAAGGAGTATTTGTAAGAAGAGTGGAAAGGTTACAAGAGGATAAGGAGAAGGCAGAATAAAAGAGAGAAGTGGAGGAACGATTGGGCAAATATGAATTGGAGCAGATGGGGGACGTGGAAGGTGTGTGCAGGATATTCACAGAAGAAATATGTGCGGCATGTGATGTGGTGTGTGGGATGAACAGAAGACGGAGGGGGGTGCAAGGAACAGTGTGGTGGAATGAAGAGGTGAGACAGGCAGTGGCACAAAAGAAGAGAGCATACAATGAATGGATGAGAAATAGGGGCGTGGAAGAAGTTGAGAGGCGGAAGAGAAAGTTATATGTAGAAAGAAAGAGAGAAGTAAAAAGATTAGTAAGAGAGAGTAAGAAGAGAGTGGATGAGGAATTTGGAAGGAATTTGAGTGTAAAGTGGAGGGACTGTAAGAAAATGTTCTGGAAAGAGGTGAAGAGAGTAAGACAGGGTGGAAGTGAAGTTAGCAGGGGAGTGAAAGATAAAAATGGTAGATTACTAGTGGAGAAGGGAGAAAAAGTGAGCAGATGGAAAGAACACTTTAAGGAATTGTTGAACATAGAGAATGGAAGTAATGCGAGTATAAGTGGTTGGGGAATGGCTGGGAGAAGGAGGGAGGTGAGAAGACAGGAAGAAATCAGTAGGATAGAAGCTGTGGAAGTAATGAGGAAAGTTATATTGTGGAAAGCCCCAGGAATTGATGGAGTGTGTGGTGAAATGCTGAAGCATGGGGGAGAGATAGTTGTAGAATGGATGTGGAAGATATGCAGATTGGCCTGGGAGGAAGGTAGAGTCCCGGAGGATTGGAAGTCAGGTATAATTATTCCCTTGTACAAAGGAAAAGGGGAAAAAGAAGTGTGTGGTAATCATAGGGGCATTTGTCTTCTTAGCATAATGGGAAAAGTGTATGGTAGGATACTCATTGAAAGAACAGAGGAGGAGAAGAACAGGGAGGCTTTAGGAAGGGGAGAGGTCTTGTAGATCAGATATTCATTCTTAGATCTTTAGTGGAAAAGTTTTTAGAGAAGGGGAAGAAGTTGTATGCGGCTTTCATGGATTTGGAGAAAGCATATGACAGGGTCGATAGAGAAGGATTGTGGAAAGTGTTAAGAATATATGGAGTAGATGGGAAGTTGTTAAATGCTGTGAAGAGTATGTATGATGGTGCTAAGGCTGCTGTGCGTGTGGATGGTGAACTGAGTGAATTTTTCTCTTTGATGACTGGATTGAAACAGGGACGTGTCATGTCCCCATGGTTGTTCAATCTGTACATGGATGGGGTAATAAAAGAGCTACAGGGTAGGGTAGTGGATGTTGGAGTGGCCCTGGTGAGAGAGGGTGGTGTTTGGAAACTCTGTGTACTGTTGTTTGCAGATGATATTGTGTTGTTGAGTGAAGATGAAGGGGAGCTGCAAGGCTTGGTGGATGAGTTTGGGAGAGTGTGTAAGAAACGGAATCTAAAGGTGAATGTAGGGATGAGTAAAGTGATGGTCTTTGAGAGAGGTGAAGTCAGTGAATGTACAGCGAGGTTGGATGGTGAGGAATTGGAAAATGTGAGTACGTTTAAGTACGTGGGTAGTGTGATGAGTAAGGATGGAGGTTTGGAGGGTGAAGTGCTTGAAAGGGTACAGCAGGGAAGAAAGGTTGCTGGTTCCTTGAGGGCAGTGATAGGAAACAGGGAAGTGAGCATGGAAGTGAAAAAGTTACTACTTCGTACATGACAGTATCGTGATACCGACTCTTACGTATGGAAGTGAAACTTGGACGTTGTTGGACACAAGGCATGAGTGAGTGCAGTGGAAATGAGTTATTTAGGAGGAGCCTGTGGAGTCACATGGAGAGACAGGCTGACAATTTAGGATATAAAGGAGCGTTGTGGTGTGGATGTGGATGTGATATGAAGCGTTATGAGGAAAACACTGAGATGATTTGGCCATGTGGAGAGGATGGAGGGTGAAAGACTGACGAAGCGAGTGTATGTGAGTGAGGTGGAGGAGGGGAGAGGGAGGGGAAGTCCGAGGATGAGATGGAGGGATGGGGTGGAGAGGTATATGAGAGAGGGGGGGGTGAGTTGGGAGCAGGGCAGTGAAATGGCGGGGGACAGGGCGACGTGGAGGCGATTTGTTTGTGGCCACCCCGAACGGGATTGAGGCGTCTGGCAATAGATAGATAGATAGAGCAGTCGCACTTACACATTTTTTTGTGATGCATCTCAAAGGGCCTATGGAACAGTAGCTTATTGCGCAACTTGAGAGGATAGTAAGATTATTATGTCCAAAGCCAGAGTTGCGCCAGTTAAAGGAAGAACCCTACCTCAAATGGAATTGGCTTCCATAGAAGTAGGAACTAAATTGGCCAGGTATTTGACCACTACTATTAATACACAGTTTGAGGATGTTTATATATTGGCTGACAGTGAGATTTGTCTTTACTGGATAGGGAAGGAAGACAGTAAAATTCTTTTCGTCCGTAACTGAGTGAAGACTATGAAAGAGGTGTCCTCCACATTTAATTCATGCAAGTATCCTCTAAACCAGTGGTTCTCAACTGGTGGTCCATGGTGACTTTTTGGGTGGTCCACAGGACGTTCACTATATTTGGTAATAAACTGGAGATTGGTGCATATATTTTTAAATTTACTGAAAATTCAGTACGAAAAATTTTATCAAAATAAATAATTCGCCATTCATTTTATTGTATTATTCCTATTGATTATTCCAGTATGATTGGTACTTACCCAAATCTGTCAACACATGCAATCAGACGTCTTCTGCCATTTGCATCAGCTTCCATGTGTGAGAGCAGATTTTCATGTTTGCTGCACATTAAGTCCAAACAGAGGAACCGGCTTGCAGTGGAAAAGCGATATTCACTGTGCATTATCAAGTACCATTCCTAACATTGAAAAGCTTGTCAGTGAGAAGAGAATCCAAAAGTCTGGTTGCAAAGAAAAATGTTAGTTGTATACTCGTACGTAATTTCAAAATTCTGTTTGTTAGAAATAAATTTCACAGCAAAATGTTAGAGAGGTATTCATGTATCTCCAGGAAATTATGTTTGGAAGAAATATATTTCAGACCAAAATGTCAGCTGTCTACTGTTTTATATCATTTCTAGAAATTCTGTTTGTAAGAAATATTTTTCTAACTAAAATGTTTGTTGTCTATGCTTTATTTATCATTTTAATTGGGCTGGTGGTGCATGGCCTGAAACGAGTTGAGAACCACTGCTCTAAACAAAGCCCAGCTGATCTGCTCTCGTGAGGTTCGACTGTAAAGAGACTAATCAAAGATAACTTGTGGTTTAAACGTCCTAAATGGTTACTCACTAAAGATTGGCCTGAGCAGAAACAGTATAGTATTGCTGAGGTTGGTGTAGTAAACTTGGATCCTGTAGTACCTGAGCCAGAAGTAACTGACATTAGCAGATTTTCATCAGTAAGACAACTTATTAACGCTACTAAATTTGTTGATGAATTTTTGAATAAGCAAGTGAAGTTTCAGAAGTTAGATCCCATGGAATATTGGCTGAAAAGAATACGAAAGTACTATTATGGAGAGATATATGACCTTTCAGGCCAAGGCACTGGGAACAAGAATAAGCTAATTAAAGATTTAGGCTTGCTCTTAGACGGAAAGGGTCTGATTAGATCCCGGGGCCGAATAATAAAGGCTGATTTGCCTCTCCATACTAGACATCCCATATTATTATCCAAGAACGGATATTTTGTACAGTTAATTGTAAAGGAAGCCCATGAATTGACTCTCCATTGAGGTGTGCCGCAGACTTTGGCCCGAATCCGGGAAAGGTATTGGATCCCTAAGGGTAGACAGGTCATAAAGAAATATCTCAAAGGCTGCATCACATGTAGGGGGTATGATCAACGACCATATGACTATCCAGGACCACGTGCCTTACCAAGGGATAGGATAAATGTAAGTCACCCCTTCCAAGTAACTGGAGTGGATTACACAGGGGCTATAACTGTTACAGGTGAGGGAACTCCTCATAAGGTGTATATATGTCTGTTTACTTGCACCTACACAAGGGCAGTCCATCTAGAAATGGCGGAAGATCTGAGCTCAGAGACATTCCTGAATGTCTTTCGAAGATTTGCCGCTAGAAGGTAGACAACGGAACGAATTTCGTTGGAGCAGCACCTTTACTGCTGAACATAATGAATGACCCAAAGGTTAAGTCGGCACTGGGAATCCGAGTTTGAACCTGGCAGTTCACAGCTCCAAGAGCACCATGGCAAAATGGATTTACTGAACGAATAATTGGTATTGTCAAGAACTGCCTAAGGAAAACATTACACAGAACTATGATCACAAGAGAGGAATTATGAACAGTGATAACTGAAATTAAAAATAGGATTAATAATAGACCCCTAACCTTTTTAGATGACACTAGCATTTCAATAGAGGCCTTGACACCGGCCCATATGTTATATGGCAGGAAGCTCCATCTGGTGCCTTGTGTGGATATCCAGGAAGTAGATGATCCTACCATTGAAAATAATGATTTAGGATAACATATGTGGGAGGGATATCAACGTCTGAAAAGGGTATTAGATACTTGGAATAGACATTGGAGCAAAGAATATCTTTTGAGCCTAAGAGAAAGATATTATGGGGCTCAGGCTGCCAGCAATAAGTCTGTTATAAACATACGGGATGTGCTGTTAGTGAAAACCGAGCAACCAGGATCCAAGTGGCCATTAGCTAAGGTGATCTCCACTCGCCCAGATTCAGAGGGGGTGCTGAGACTCGTAAAGATGAAATGTAGGGGACATACCAACATAAAAACTCTTGAAAAACTGGTGCCCCTCGAGTTAGCGGCTACCCCGGATACAGAGGATGGTGGACATCAAGCGGGTCAAGATGCGCGACCTAGAAGGGCCGCAGCACAGGGTTCTTGAGACCTACGGAGAGAACTCCTGGCTAAGGGTCAAATTACATGATACAGCGTATCATTTGCCTCCCGGCCCCAAAACTGTGGGAAATATTTTCCCCCAGAGCAGTTGCACTCTCTACTTTTTATAATAGTCGTCCCTGGCTAGATAGCAGAGGAAGACCTGAGATCGTTCATAACTTCAAGCGGTTTTTACAACCCAGAAATTACGTTCTCTTTAATAATTCTTATTACTGATAAATTAAATGCTACTGCGTTTAACCCTCGTGGACAACTATATTGTAAATGCATGTAATTATATGGAAATTTCCACTGACCTAAACTGCGTCTGTGCGTTTGATGACGTGTCTGATTATGGAAAGACCCTCATGTAAAAGCAGATGTGGGTTTAGCATTTTCATAGGTAAAGGGTATATTTGGTTTAGCTTTAGTTTAACTAAAACTAAGTTTAATTTGTTAGATTCGCCCTGTATATATCATTATGTAACCTAACTGTATTTAGCATTGTAATTAATTAACTGTAGGCACCCCTACAATTCTATAAGGAAGTAGGGGCCCGCCATTTTCACTCCCTCTGCTCCTAGAGCTCGTCGAGTTAGCACTCTGCTCCTAGACAAGGTCCTAGCACGTTTGTATAGACGCACCTAAAGGACGCTTGACAGCACAAGCAACAGACAGAAAAGCAGGTTCGTCGTCATCTCTTGTTCGACACTCCCTAGCTAAGTAACCTTTACTAATTGGCCAATTCAAGGGGGGATTTGCTAGGAGATAGAAGAGAAATAATTAGATGAGTTAAGGTATAAGTTACGGTTCACCTAACCCTATGAGACTTGTTTGAATTTACTTAAGGGCAATTTTAGGGACAAGTAAGGACCTACGAGTTGTGTACTAGAAAATACTAGAACTTTCTTACATCTTGGTGCCTTGACCGAGGATACCGATTTATACAAAGTCAAATATTTCTGTCATTTTGGTGCCC
Organism: Coenobita brevimanus; assembly: GCF_032717465.1. Taxonomy (NCBI): domain Eukaryota; kingdom Metazoa; phylum Arthropoda; class Malacostraca; order Decapoda; family Coenobitidae; genus Coenobita; species Coenobita brevimanus. The sequence goes on from NC_137058.1 coordinate 21,608,878, forward strand.
CGAGTGAGGATACCGATTTATACAAAGTTAAATATTTCTGATATTTTTGGTGCCCCGAGTGAGGATACCGATTTATACAAAGTTAAATATTTCTGACAAATATTTCATTGCATAAATCAATATATATTGACACTTTGGACTTTTTAAATAATATATATAGCGGGAAGTAAGAACACTTATACCTAAACACAGTAAAACAAGGTTACGTACAACGCATACAGCACATAGTTGTGTATTAGTTATTATCATTTTATAGAGAGGGAGGTGAAGGAGCTATGGTGCACCAGCATTCTTTTGGCAGTACATCAATGTGCCGTGACACACTGATTAGGCAACAGTTTAGCCGTGGGCTACACTAGTATAATATATTTAGCACAGTTTTCAAGGGAAAGGGGGTCCGTTGTCGATAATCTTGATCCACACCTTGTGATGGAGGCCTGCAGCCTTGCTTGCTATCCACGTGTCCCTCACGGATAAGGTTCAATAGCCAAGCCGTAGAGGAAGTTTCACGTTAAAAATTTTTGTATGCCTTTTGTATGGATGCGTTTGTGCACACTGTCGGTGCTACCGACACACACACACACACACACACACACACACACACACACACACACACACGAGAAAAGCAAGACAAGACCTCTAAAGGTGACTTTCCAAGAGTGTAAACACTGTGGAGGAGATACTAAAAAATGCAAATTATCTTATGGAAAAAGAGGAGTTCAAAAATGTATGGATAAAAAGATGCCTAACACAAGAGGAACTGGAATTACTGAAAGAGAAAAGGGAGGAAGCAAAAACAAAAAATGAGGGAAGATCAGAAGAGGAGAAGAAGAAATTTTTTTACAAAGTAATAGGATTGCAGGTACGAAAGTGGTACACAAACAGGATGGAAGAAAAAGGAGGAAGGTAGTAGAACCATGTCATGACAAGTATATAAACAAGATGATAAAGTTGATGTACTCAAATGTGGATGGAATGGTATCTAAATTACTAGAGATGAATGATTATGTCAGAGAAAATGAACCACAAATAATATGCCTAACTGAAACAAAATTAACACCAAGGATATCCAATGACATACTAAACTTAGAGGAATACAATATATTGAGAAGAGACAGAAATTTTAAAAAAGGAGGAGGAATTATAATATTAACTAAGAAAAATCTAAAAGTCAATGAAATAAAACTAGATATACCATCACAAGTAGAACTGATTGCAGTAGAGATCAACACATCTGAAGGTAAAGTAATTGTAGCCAATTTGTACATGCCACCCAGATCATACACATGGGAAAGAGACGAATATGGGGACCTGGCAGAGAGTACAATTCAGAATATAAGATCATTACTACATAAAATGGAAGAGAAATCCGAAAGAATTATACTAACTGGGGATTTCAGTACAAATATAAATTGGAATACTCTAGATATAATTAGCCAAGAAAGCTGTTGGGACCAAAAGCTCCTGGATCTCGTGCAAGAGTTTTTCCTAACGCCACATGTGAGGGAAACCACCAGAAAAAGAGGACTTGATGTACCGTCAGTGCTAGATCTAATATTTACTAGGCAAGAAAATGATACTGACAGTTTAATATATCACCCTCCACTCGGCAAAAGCGATCATGCAGTACTAAATTATAACTTCAGGATAGCATATAACATAGTAAACAGCAATGACAGTTACAAAAAGAGCCTAAACTACAAAAAGGGAAATTATCAAGACCTAAAGAAGTACTTCTTAGAAGCTGATTGGGAAAATGAGCTTAGAGGACAAGATTTAAATGCTGTATATAAAAAAATTCTGTGAATTTTATGAAATAGGAGTCCATAAGTACATCCCACAGCATAAAGAAGCAGATAGGAAAATACAGAAATGGTTCAATACAGAATGTAAAAAATCAAAAGAAAGAAGAGATTTGTTGTGGAATAGATACAGAAGACACAATAGTGAAGGGGCGTATAATAATTACAAACAGGCATGAAAGAACTATACAAGAATAAGGAGGGATGCCCAAAAACAGTTTGAGGAGGATATAATAAATAAAAGTAGTGATCAACCAAAGCTGTTTTACAGCTATATCAGAAGCAAAACCAAAGTAAAAGATATAATACAATCCATTACGGACGAGGGGATCACTTATACACAAGAGAAAGATATTTGTGAAGCACTAAATAAGAATTTCCAATTAGTTTTTACAGAAGAAAAAAATTTTGAGAGAGACTATGTGGAACACGCATGTCCACACATACTACCAGATATACAAATAGCAGAAAAAGTAATACAGGAGGAGTTAAGTAGATTAGACAGAGGAAAAGCAAGTGGTCCTGACGAAATTTCATGTTGGGTATTACGAGAATGTGCAAAGGAGTTAAGTAAACCATTATTTTTAATTTTCAAGAAATCCTTGAGTCAAGGTAAACTACCTGATATTTGGAAAAAAGCAAATATTGTCCCCTTATTCAAGAAAGGAAATAGACAAAATCCACTCAACTACCGACCAGTATCACTGACCAGTGTTGTAAGCAAGGTATTAGAAAAGCTTATAAAAAAAGCTTGGGTAAATCATCTAGAAGAACACAGTATGATAACAGAAAGACAGTTTGGTTTCAGAAAAGGAAAATCATGTGTTACCAATCTGTTGAGCTACTATGACAGAGTAACAAACACAATACAGGAAAGGGAAGGATGGGTGGACAGTATCTATTTAGATTTCAAGAAAGCTTTTGACACAGTACCACACCAAAGACTTTTATGAAAACTGTACCATCAAGGAGGAATTCGAGGCAGACTGTTTTGTTGGATGCAAGACTTTCTCATAAAAAGAGAAATGAGAACGGTACTAAGAGGAAACTACTCATCATGGAAAGAAGTGACTAATGGAGTACCACAGGGTTCAGTGCTGCCACCAGTCATGTTTTTAGCGTATATAAATGATTTAACAGTAACACTGGAAATGAGAGCTATCTCAATATGTTTGCAGATGATGCAAAAATACAAAGGAGAATTACTAACACAGACTCTTGTAAAGAGCTACAAGAAGAATTAAATAAACTTCATGAATGGAGTAGTACATGGCAAATGGAATTCAATGTGGACAAGTGTCATGTAATCAAGTTTGGTAAAAGTGGAAAAAGACCTGATTGGGATTATAAGTTAGGAAGTAAAACCCTATACACATCAGAAAGAGAGAAAGACCTAGGTGTGATTATCAATAACAGACTATCTCCGGCTGACCACATCAGCGAGCAGGTACGGAACATGTATACACTGCTTGCAAATATGAGAATAGCATTCACATACATAAATGAAGACATGCTAAGAAGGATAATAACATCATTCATTAGACCAACCCTGGAATATGCATCAGTAGTCTGGAGTCCTCATCTCAAAAAGCATATAGACAAGATTGAAAAAGTTCAAAGGGCCGCTACAAGATGGATACCAAGCTTAAGGGACCTAAGCTACTAAGAAAGACTAAATAAACTGAATCTACCAACACTACAGGAGAGAAGGAAAAGAGGTGACATGATAATGCTATATAAGCGCATATCAGGGAAGGAGAAAATAGACATAAATGATTACTTAACATATGGAGAAGCATCAGCAAGAGGACACTGCAAAAAACTGCATAAGAAGAGAGGTGATAAAGACGTAAGAAAATTCAGTTTCCCATACAGAGCAATTGATCAATGGAATGCACGACCGAATGAAATAGTGTGTGCCAAAACAATTCACAAATTTAAGGATATGTACGATAAATATGGTTAAAGACACGGGACAGTACGAGCTTGACTCATTCCTGTAAAGATACAATTAGGTAAGAACACACACACACACACACACACACACACACACACACACACACACACACACACACACACACACACACACACACACACACACACACACACACACACACACAAAGCCCTTATAATGCTTCAACTTTCACCACTTTTACAAGCTTGCCTCTTTCTTACCTCGCCGGCACGAGGAAGGAGTTAATTCTGGCTACCATTTTTCATCCGAGGAAAAGGTTCGATCAAGGTAAATGGGTTCGTCATGTACCATTAGTTTGCTTACATCTGAACTAGTAGAGCGAGAGTAGAGTCCAACAGCAACCTTAAAAAAGAAGCATTAAAATTTTTTATCCTGTTTACATCAAACTCGGGTAAAGGGCTGAGCTTCGGCAAGAATAAATCATTCAGTTCTGAGAACATTCAGTAAATGGTCAGTCATAAGACAAGGTAATCGTTTGTTCTGATTTTTTTTCTTTTTATGCAAGGAGGAAGGAGCCAAAGGCCAGTGGCCTGCAAACTCCTCCCTCCAAGAAAAAAACAAACACAAAAACAAGACAACAGAGAGCCAAATTGAAGATCCAGTCATTTCAAGATGCCTGGATACACTGCGTTTGAAAGACTGGGGACCGTAGGCAGTTGGAAAAACACGCAGAGGGAGACAGTTACAGAGATGACCTGTTGCATACAAGAAGGATTGGGAGTAGCAGTTAACTCGTGCATTAGAGACCTGGACAGAAAAGGGATGAAAGTTTGCTGCTAGACGGGTGCTACGCGCCCGCCTTAGTGGTGGAGGGATACAAGCAGACAGTTCAGAGGAGCAGTGACCAGTGAAGTAGTGATAGATAAGAGATAAACATGCAACATGGAGCTTGTGCTTGTTAACAAAATAACTCAAACAGTTTTTTTGCGATTTTAACCTAAACTGCTGTAACGGTTGAAATTCAGATAAGGGGTAAATCTGTTATATACAACGATGGGTAGAAGGTCAAGGTCACAGGGCAAGACCAACATACAGTTTTTATTATGTTTAGACCAATCTTTGTGGAAGCATTGAAGATAACGCAGGAATGGAAATAGTCGATAATGAGAACAAATCAGTCAAAGTCAAGGTCAAATGGTTGGATCAGTTCAGTATTGATGTAATTTGAACCAAACTTAGTGGAACGGTTAAGGGCCGAGTAAGACTGAAGAGATTAAATTTGGGGAACATCCTGTTAAACATGAAGGTCTCATTACAAGGACAATTTCCCATGTGTGTGTGTGTGTGTGTGTGTGTGTGTGTGTGTGTGTGTGTGTGTGTGTGTGTGTGTGTGTGTGTGTGTGTTGACAATATACGTAACACAACTTTCATATTATTTAGAAATAACTTGATGAATGAGTTTAAGGATCGCCCAAGCGATTAACTTTTTTTTTTTTTTTTTTAGGACAATAACACAAAGGTAAAGGTCACATGACCAAGTCTACTTAAACAGCTTTTATCCCATGATGACTAAACTTTATAAAACGGATCAAGTAAAAAATAAATAGTTTCAATTAAAAGAACAATCAGTTAAAGGTCACAGGGTCAATATCACTGGCCAAAAGCAACTCTGGCAATTTTGATATGCTCTGAACCAACGTTGGTGGAAGAGTTGAGAATAAGGCGAGAATGAAGTAACTTGGTTTTGAGTAAGCGTCGAAGGTCAAGATCACAAGATAAAACCAATTATTCGGGTTTCAGATCAGTTGGTTGGGGCGCATATTGCATTCTTCGTCTGATCATTTCTTGTAGTTATAGTTAATATGATCAAAAGAGTGAACAAATTCCGAAGTAGCCAATATCAATCACAACACGACACTCCCTCTGTTAGTAAAGCTACGTACTTGCTATGCTACATACCATCCATCCTAAAATAAATAAATTCCTGCTTTCAAAAAAGTTCATTCTTTAAACTCACTGTCTGCCTTCCGACCTACTCACGTTTGTCTGTATACAAGTTCATTTGCCTTTGTTGCCAGGCAGTGTATACTGGAAACACTTAGCGTGCGCTAACAACTGAAACTGACTGTCATTATATCTAATTGCAGTCTAGCAGGACTGGTGACAGGCTCAGTATACTCCACACCCATCTGCAAGACGGACCAAAAAGATCATTTTGATATATCAAACAGCTGCCCCGATGATGACTTGAAAGCATTAAAACCATCATATTTTTAAAATCTTATGCGTCATTTATGCAAAGGTATGTTCTCAATACCATTAAAACAGTTTTATTTAATACAAAGCCCGGATGAAAGAATGTGGAAGTTACAGAACCTTCCATTCTCAGTTGGGTAACTCGTAAATGTTATCAGCATTTATGAAATTTATTCATTTGATAGGCATACATCTTTTTTATATATCTGTATCTATTAATCTGTCTTTCTATCTGTGTATCTATCTATCTATCTACTAATGCTATCACTGGTAGCTGCGGTAATCAGCCTCCACCAACTACGTAAATGGAGACTACTGTTTTTTCTGGTATTATTATTCCGGCCTCAGAGTCTCGCGACGATTCAAAGAGAGCCGGGGGCTGCGGAAGGAATCTGAAGGGCTCAGGTTATGCGTCCTGGCATAAGCCATTCCTGATAGCAAAAAATCCAACCCCCCTCCCCCCCAGTGGGTTCAAGGTCATTGTAAGACACTGTAACAAACATACAGTATACGTTCTTCGACACCTTTGTTAGATTCTGTGTTGATGTTACGCAAGAAGTTACCTTAGGGTCGTCAGATCTTGTTCACATTACACATACTTTTTTACGTAACTAGGCTTATTTTATCGTGGCTACGCAGTGACAAGCACGTAACTAATTGGGACCCTGTTATTGTCCTACGTACAGTCACTAGTCTCAACTTTCTATTTGTTAGCGACCTTGACCCCATTGGGGAGATTTGGATTTTTTTTTTCTTTTTTTTACAATCAGCAATGATCCATGCCAGGACACACAACCTGGACCCCTCAGTCAAATTTATGACGTCCATCTTTAATCATGCATTATGTGACTGAATCATAACATCTTCATTATTAAATGTAAGTTTGTTTCTTGTCCTGAATGCCATTGTTGGTCATTGTAAAGTATCTTTTTTTACATCAAAAGCAAATGCAGGATGGGAATGAACTAAGAAGATAAAGCGGTTGTTGATTTTACTTCACTCTTTGCTGGTATAAATTGCGTAACATCAGTGAAGAATTTCATTGAATATTTAGAGTCTTATAGTTTCGGAATGTGATGCTTTTCTACGCTGCACTCATATGGTCACTTATAGTTTTGAATATTTTCACTACTCTTTCAGGTAACACTCACAAAACGGAAGGTCTGGCAAAACATTGACTGATATATTCCACGCTGTCTTTTGATAATGATTCCTGAAATCTTTGTCATTCACACCTTAACCTACATATAAGGACCTCCCGTATTTCCAGCACCGTTACATTATTTTGTGCAACAAATGATACTAGTAACTTGTAGAGAAGAGTTAGTTGATGTCTAAGGTTCATACTGCTTGTGTCATTAAAATTTCATGGCCGTGTGTTGTCATTGGACTAGTTAGTCACTATGTCACTGAGTTATAGACCCCCAGTACATTGTTTTTATTTATCTATTCTTCTGACTGAGAGACGAGTTAATTTAGGATATGAGGGACGCTTCACGAGGAGCGGGATAGAAACCACCTTCATTAGACCGTTTGGTATGATGACGTGTTTTTAGCCTTACTCTTCCTGCCTCCAGACGATTTATATTCGACTTAGGAGACCCAACGTAATGCTTAGATTAAACTCTACTCGTGCTAAGTGCACACTTGTTCTCTTATTCAGTGCAAACGACGATAAAAGTATGAAGCGGCAACAGTGCAAGTTGGAGCTTATGAAACAAAGTACACAACAGTATAATATCTTCAGCACGGCAATGCCTTTCTTACTGTTTTCTTCTTACCGCTAGACATCTTTAATCGATTTAGGAGAGGCCGTTCGTACTGAAAGCTTGCACATTGAAAGGCCAAGTTGGTTAAGTCATTTGTAACCTGTTTTGGTGGCTGGTGAAAAGGCCACATTCCGGAGGCAGCTCATTACCACTCCTGCTCTCGTGATCTTATCGGGTTCCATACCATCTTCTCATAGCTATGTTTTGTTCTTCTTTTTTTATATAGCCAAGGATAGCATGAATAACAAATAAGGGAATATTATGATGCGGTATGGAAAAATAAACTAGTTTGGAAGAGATGTTGGGGAACGCCCTAAACTGACAAGGATACGGCTTCAAACTCGCTCAGAGAACACTACGTGAGCACGCGTAAAGCAAAATATGAGTTTTCTAAAGCTTAACCCGCTCACATATTGACGTTTTTTTTTTAATCTTTCCTTAGTACCACCAGAGGAGATTCGTCTGCTTTGGAAAGGCTGCTTATAGGGAAAGAACCGACGTATTCAACACGAATCCCTTCACTAAGATGTTATCTTTCATTACTACTGTGAGTGTTGTATGTGGGGTGGTTTTTTCCGGTGGGGTGGGGGACGGGGCCTTTATCAGCATGTTTCTGCGAGACAGTAGATGTGACGGCGCAGAAAATGGATGAATCAGGCGGAAAGAAATGGAAAGGACGTATTGGATGTTGGTGAGTGATTGTGCAGGGTGGAGATAATACACTCAGTGAAAATAGGTGTTGTAGTTCGGCCGGTATTGACGTGGTGAGGGATCAAAATAAGTATCTCCGTATAATAACAAAAATAATAAACAACAAACATGTAGTCAAGAGTCACTTCATGTACCGGCGTCATATGAGTCAGTTGTATCGGTGCCAGTGTCCTGATTAGATTGGTGGCAATTTGCACCCATGTGCGTGTGCTATGGCTGCGAGAGAGAGAGAGAGAGAGAGAGAGAGAGAGAGAGAGAGAGAGAGAGAGAGAGAGAGAGAGAGAGAGAGAGAGAGTAAAAATTAGCTCTAATTCAAGTTGACGAAACTTGGGGGACGGGTTAAGGATCAGCCAAGGAGCCCTCCTATTGGTTTATTAGAACAATAAGTCAATGTCAAGGTTATAGAGCAAGGTTAGCTTCAATAATCTGCTCTGATTTAAACTTAGTGGGAACAGTGAGGGTGAGGCAACGATGGAGTGATTTAGTTTTGAGAAGTCACTAAAATGTCAACGTCACACAGCAGGGCATGTTTATAGGTTCCGCAGCATAAATAATACAGTTTCTAGTTGACGTGACTTACAATTGGTGGAAGTGTTGAGGGTCAGGAGAGGATGAAGCGATTCACTTTTGAGATCAATTAGTCAAGGGTCAAGGTCGCTGCAAAATCAACTCAATCTGATTTGCTCATATTTGGACCAAACATGGTGGAAGGGCTGAGGTTCAGTCAAGGATGAGGTAAGTATATATATATATATATATATATATATATATATATATATATATATATATATATTTTTTCAGAACAATCGGTCAAAGGTCAAGGTCACAAGACAAATTCACATATTTGTCTTTTAGACCACCTATACACCTATAGGGAGAGGGTGTTGCACTTTGGGTGCCCCCCCCCCCCTCACACACGCTCTCTCTCTCTCTCTCTCTCTCTCTCTCTCTCTCTCTCTCTCTCTCTCTCTCTCTTTCTCTCTCTCTCTCTCTCTCTCTCTCTCTCTCTCTCTCTCAAAATTGCACACCACACACTCATCCCATGTATATACACGGTTTAACTTTACATCTTCCTACACTCTCCGTCATATAAATGCTTTTTCTAGGTCTTTCATAATAACCGTCCCTTCATTTACACCTCTCTCCTTCCTAGCCGCCGCCACGCAATATCCAGTTAATTTCTCCTGCCCTTGCCCACACCCCAGCAATTCCCCTCGTCCTCTCATGTAATCCGTCCCCTCTCACCTACCACCACCACCACCACCACCACCACACTTTACTTTAATAATTGCATGCTTTGCCTTTGACTGTTCTTTTTGTTCAGTGTTTTCGTCAGTGCTGCTTACATTCACCTAATCTATGTGATGGCGTCTTTCTTAGTGTTAGGACTGACGCAGGACTATAATATTAGATTTGGGGAGACCTCTCGTATCGAATCTCTTACGCTCTACTTCACTCACTATCTGGATTTTCAAAATACGTCACACGATGTTTCTTCTCTGTCTTTGACTTAACTGTTTTTCTGAGCCTGTATTTCCTTCAGTTTTCAGTAACCTGTTCAGGAAGTGGCAAATCTCAAATGCTCTATTTTTGCTAATCTCAGACAATTTTATTTAACTAATGGGAGACATTTCTTTCAGGGTGTAAGCCGTTCTGTATTCCGCCAAAGCTTCTCAGAATTAATCCTGTTGTATTCATTCGCATTATTTCATTTCAGTTGTTTCCTTGTTCTTGTACCTGAGGATCATCATTTCTCCATCGAGTGACGATTAATTTTTATGGCTTTCTCATTCGTCTCTTCACCAACCTGCACATTCTTTTCTTTAGACTACTTCTATTTCATAATATTTCCGTTAATTTCGTTTATGTCAGTAGCAATTTCCACGAACACCTTCCGTATTACGACGCATATTTTTTTTTTTAACATTCTATCCACTGCCAGATGATGTTGTGCATGTTGAGAGAGACTACTCATTGTGAAAATGATGAAAACACGTATCTCCAATTACACCATCAAAACCAATGCAGACACAAAAGCAAGTACCACTAGCATCATCCTGCACCACTTCTACCACAACCACCACCACAGCCACATCCTACCCCCACCACCACGCCTCAGCTCAGCTCAGCTCAGTCGTGTAAGAAGTGGAAGCGGACAGAAAATGCTATATATTAAGCGCGGCAGCAGTGATTGGCTCTCCGGGGATTGATGCATTTGGGTGAAGAAGTAACTTGAGAAAACTACGGTCCATTGACTTTCGTCAGTCTTCTCTCTCTTTTTCGCGTGCTGATGCTTTTAATCCCTTTATTACAATGACCTACTTTGAAAAACTGCGTTTTTCTTACCATCACACGTTTCTATTGAGCCTTGATATTTTTAAAATTAGGAAAAAGGGTTGAAATTCCGTTGCTCCAAGTGCCAGGGTGTTGCTGAACATAAAGAGATGCTTATGCACCAGAAAAAAAAGTAATATCAACACACACAGCCCACCGTTAGATGCAGCTGCAAGGTATGATGATTCAAAGATATATTACTTTATTTCGCTCTTTGGGTTAAATGCTGCTCGGTCACCGTTTGTGCTGTAATTTAGAAACGATAAAAGAAGCATGTTGTGAATGAATCACGGTAACGTCTACTTTCTCGGTTACAAACATACTTATGATGCCATTGGAAATATTGGCAGCATGACTTCCAACAGGGAATGTCAGAAATATGTTAAGTGATGCAAGCAAAGCTTTTAACACATTCATTGATTCAAACAGTTGTTATGCTTCATTGTCAAGCTCGTGGGCGTAACCATACTGTGTTAATACAGCAAGAAAACTTACGATTTTATCGATGCCAGCCTAGCCAGTGGTTTCTGCATAGCACTGTGTATGTATCTATTTTTACCTCCGCCATCGAAGTTGGAGGAGGATATATATTTACCTAAGTCTGTTTGTTTGTTTGTCCTCAAGACATCCCCTAAAGTTCTCAATGAATTTCAATGAAATTTTGTGGAAAGGTGGGCCATGACCAAAGAAAGAATTGATTAAAATTGGTTGCAGATCCGAATCCGAATCCCGTGTATCACGCACATATCTCCAAAAGTTCTTAATGAATTTCAATAAAATTTTGTGGAAATGTGGGCCATGGGTCAAAGAACAATTGATAAAATTTCTGGGCGGATCCGAATCCTATGTATTCCATACATTATCTCCACGGTTCCAGATCTGGATCCTTTTAAATGACAATTGCATTGGCGGAGGTATGCGCTCTCCGAGTGTTTTCTGGACTATTTTTGTGTGTCTGCCTCTGGGCATAGGCTTCACAGCCTGTTCCCAAGGCCCATTAGTCCTTCTACATACCATATACCTCCACATGTCACCACTTCGGCTCTAACATCCACCGACCATTTAAATACAGGCTAGGGCCGTCTCATACAGGACTGGTGTACTGGTATTAGCGGGGGTGTTTTTACGACATGTCGGCGTGTCATCTGGTAGATCAGTAAAGTCTGCTTTATGAAATTCAAGTCCTTAAACTGTTCCCTGTCCCAGTCGGGACTCGAACCTGTGTCTGTTAGGACTTCAGGCCACCTGACCACAGATTCAGCCACCGCCTGATCTCCCAGTATCTGTAACAGGTAGATCTGAACTGCTGTAGGTTGAATTTTGGGGGGAAACTAATCTAGGAAACGAGTTCCAAAAATCTATCTACGATATCTATCTCGTGTATCGGGTATACCGTATATCTGTCTATAGTTATACTGTTATAGATAGGATATATATTTATACTGGTTTTTTATAATATATACATGTATATATGTTTGAATGTATGTATATAGATAGACAGAAAGATAAGACAAGAAGTAAGAGTTGGTGAGTCAGTGACCACTTCACTGGCCGCGCCGCCGAGTCACCACCCACCGGTTGCCCACCCGCCTCTGCTCAGGCCGGGTCACAAGCCACCGTTGGGCGGGCTGGCCACCGCGGGTCGTCACCCACATGTTGCCCACCCGCCTCTGGTGGGGCCGGGTCACGATCCACCTCTGCTCCGCGTCCTCGTCCGCGTCGGCGTCGGCGACTACACCCAGTGCTGGGCGTGGGGTGGGGCTGTGACGGGTGCTGGGGGAGTGGGTGGCGTCCCCCTCCTTCCCCGCCCTGCACCCCGCCGCCTCCCTCGCCGCCCCACACACCACCACCAACAGCGCCAAAATTACGGCGAATTTCATTTGACCTAAAGATTTACGAGATGAGTAAAGTCAATGCAAGTAATTACTTTATGAGATGGGAAAGAATCAGCTTGGATTAGGAAACGAAGTGATATAGAAGATGTAATATAATCAATAAAAACGATGAAATGGCAGTGGGCCGGCCATATTTGTGGAAGACACGGCAATAGATGGACAAGGAAAGCAACAGACTGGGTAATAAATGATTCAAAAGGACCAAGAGCAAGTCCAGCAACTAGGTGGTGTGATAAAATAAAAAATTACGTCAGGAAATACAGGGTTCAAAAAAAAAAAAAAAAAAAAAGGCGATGAAGGCAAAAAATTCGCTAGAGATCTTAGGTTCTGGAATGGAAAGAAATAACACAAGACCAGGAAAAGTATAAACTTTTGGAAGAAACCTACAGTCGTATACATTAAAATAATTCCTTCTCTTCGAAGGTATTCTTTTTCCTTCTGTATGCTTAAAGGTTTCCTTGGAAGGGAAGGAAAAATTTTCAGGTAAGTAGCCCTGTTCAGCTACCATACTGATATTTGGTATGATGGAGCGTTAAATATGTAAATTAATGCTTCACTGCACACATGTTTCGTGGTGGAGTGTTGTGTCATAGATTTATCCACCTGAATGTCAGAGTGGTAACGGGCAGGGGAAGCCAGTCAGAGTAGTTTTGTGGTGGATAATGAAAACACATTTATGATGTGGGAGGTTCCACCATATCCTTTCGTTGGTTTGCATTGACTCATAAATGTCATTCTAGCCAACGCAACAGCAGTGTTCACCCCTCAAGGCATAATATTTTTTATAATAAATTATACTGGAGGAACATCATTATCTTAAAATCTTGTTGTTCGTAAGAATCATTTATTGTCCGACTCATGCTCGCATGGCGGCGCTCATTTGTTTTTTCCAACTGGTAGACACGAGCCGAAGCACTCGCTTGATGATAGATTTTCCTTTTCCGGGCATTTCACCAAGCAAAACGTTTCTTGAAAAATATCCTCGTGTGATCCTGGCCTTAATGTAGAAGATCTGTCAGCGTTACATCATATAAGATGGGTTGAGTATCGGAGGTATGTCGTCTACTCTTATTATCTGGTAAAAGATCTCGGCCAACATGGGTAACACTTTCAGGGATACCAATAGCGCTTAAACATTAGTATTTCGTTGCAATTTGCATTAATAAGATTTCACAGTATCATCCCTCAACATTTTTAATATAAGACAATGAACCACAACAGTACGCACGAAAATTCCAAAAAAAAAAAAAAAAAAAGGAAGAGACTGTGAAATGATTCCTTCAGATTCCAATAATTTCTGGTACTCGAAGGAAAAATCTTTCCCTTCGCAAGGTCCAGAAAGGGAAGGAATTTTTAAAGAGTACCAATTCAGAAAAAGATTTCCATCCCACGCTCAAGCAAAGGAAGGAAATGTTCAAGTTATGGCCTCTATGTCCTGCAGTGGAATGTTACGGGCTGATGAATCGAACCCTAGATTCTTAGATAGGCACCGTGTCGCTATACCATGGCAAAATGAAAGCTAAGCCACCTGAATTCTGTGAAGAACCAGGTAAATCCACTATAGAAGGATATTTTTTTTTTAACCCGGAACCAGATGAAAACTAATATTTCATTCATCTTGACTTTTATTTAGCTCCACGCAACTCGGCATGAGACAGCAGTTTTCATCCATCCCAGCCAGAACAAGCGCTTCCCTATGCGTTGGAGAAACACACATTACACGTGCGTACACACGTTTTCAGTTTTCTACGTGCCTGCTTCTTACCTAGTATTTATTCTTTTCCTGTCACTTTGAGATATCCCCAGCTTAATGGGATGATTTAAGCCTGTTTTCATTGTTTTTGTGATTTTTTTTTGTTTCCAGGTCTCACAATCGTACGTCTGAGCTGGGATCTCACATTCGTTATTTTTTTTTCTTTCATACATATTGGCAAGCTACATATCATGATACTGCCTACCGAAAGCTTTCCATCCAATTGTAATGCTTCTCTTTACTTCGCTATCATGGTCCTGCGTTAGTTTTAATATTTCCCCCAGGTAATTGCACTCCTCAGTTTCTTCAAGAATTTCCTCGCTTATTCTGATGACACTCTTTGGTGTATTTGGATTAAACATTAGTTTTACTCAGGCTCATCTTTAGCCCTATTTTGTGACTTTCTCTGTTTAGGTCATTTAACATATCTTGAAATGTCTCTGCTGTTTCCGGGATTAGGTGTGCATTTGCAAATCTTAAGTGGGTTAAGTTTTCTCCATATATTTTTACTTTGTTCTTCCGGTCTAGCTTTCTTAAAATACTTTCGAGGCATGCGGTAAATAAAGTTGATGAAATTATATCTCTCGGATAGACGCCCTTCACAATATTAATTTTTTCCCAGTCGTTATGTACTTTAACTGTAGCAGTTCCTTCTTTATATAGGTTTTCGGTCAGATATACTGTACAACGTTCTTATTTACTCCTTGTTCCCGCAGTGAATTTGTAATTGCCCTGTGTTCCACTGAGTGGTAAGCCTTTTCGTAACCAACAGAACCTAGTAAATACCTCCAGTTTTCTCAATTAGCTAATTCATTGTGTATCCCTGATCAGCTGTCGAATTTCCGCTTCGGAATCCTGCCTGTTCACGAAGTTGGTTTTCTTCCAGAGTGGTTGTTATTTAGTTTGTAAGGACTTTAGCGAAATTTTTTTAAGTAACTGATAATAAGCTAATGGGACGATAGATACTAAGGTCTTTTGAGTCGCCTTTTTTGTAAAGTATTACACCATGTTTTGGGAATCTTCTTCTTTTTACACTGAGTGAATAAGTGGGCGAGCCTGTTTTGTTCTTGTACTTCTGCATCCAACAGTAAATCTGCTACTATTCCATCTTCTCCTGGGGCCTTCCCTCTTTCATACTTTAAAGTGAAATTTTTATTTCGTCTGGTGTTACCTGAGGTATTTCACTTGTTTCAGCTGAAACGTTAGCTGTTGGTGATATTGTCTTTGATGCATGCAGTTCCATATAAAATTCTTATACTCTCCTTCCCATCCTATCTCATCAATGAACGGCGACCGTTTTTTTTCTTTCAGTGATATAATTTGTTGCTTTCAAAGAGTCATTTTGCTCCGGATCTGTTTCAGACTTTTTCCTTTTTGGTGGTTTCTTTGATCTGATCCATGTTTCTTCTTTTTTTTTCTGCTTTCTGCGTATTACTGATAAGCATGTTTAATACTTTCTATTTAATCATTCCATGTTTTTATGCTTATCTCCTTTCTTCTTTTCATGAGCTCGAGTCATTTTTGAATACTTGTTGGCTTTGGTTGTATTAGCTTTCCCCACTACCTCTGTAGATTCTCTTAGCACTTTTGTTGGTCTATCATTCAACTTGTCAATGGCACACTCAGCAGACTTAGAGCCTGAGATTTGTTTGTTAATTCTAACTAAAAATTTGCTTTGGTTTCGCTTACTTTTATTGTGGGCGCCCAGTAGCCACTCACTCAGTGTAGTGCTACTGTACTCCAGGGTGACTCTACAATGTGTGACAAGCCAAATTATTTCCTAGAAGCCAGGAAATAATATAAAGCGCTGGGTGGTAACCTTAAAACCAACTAATACATGTTCCCTACGTGTCAACAAGTGAGTTGGAGGAGGGTTAGGCCCCTCCGCGGAAAACGACTAACTAAAAAGACAAACAAAATGCCTCTAACCAGGACTGACCAATAGGTGACGACCAAGGACCATACAAAGGACATGGTGCGGATTTCAACGTGCAACGTGAGGAGTGCGAATGATGAGGTGAAAGAGAGAGAGATTGTTCAGGTGATTGAGGATGCAAAAGTGGACATACGGTATGTGGATTGATTGAGATCAAATGGCGAGGTGAGAGTGTGAGAGAGTGGGAGTATTCGACTGGATGTATATGCTGGTGTAGATGAGAATGAGAGGGCAAAGGAGAGGGTATGTATTGTTGTGTCTAAGAGATGGAAGGAGAATATAAGAGAGTCTGGATCAGTTGGCAGTAGGACTGTATGAGTAAGATCGAAAGGGGAATAGAAGCGTGGGCGATTGTGTGTGCATATACACCAGTGGAAGACCGTGTGAACAGAATGAAGGAGAGTTCTAGGCAAATGTGAAATCATGCATATAAAAGTTTGTGAGCAGTGAGAGTGTGTTTGTGACTGGAGATGTGGGTGGAAGAGTAGAGAATGTGAAGTTGGATAGACTAGTTGGTGAGTGGGGTGTGCTTCAAGAGGTGGATGAGAATGGTAGTGTTATGGTGGACATTTGAGCGGGGAGGGGATTGATGATAGCTAATACCCCCTTTTAGGCACAAAATGATCCATAGGTATAAATAGCGAATGATGAGGAGGGTGGTTTGTGAACTGAATGAACGGAAGGCAACGATTCATTATATGTGTGTGAAGGGGAAATAAGAAAGTATGCACTGCATGCAAGAGCATACAAAGGTTGGAGGAGTGGACTTTTGGGTCACCACTTGGTGGTGGTGAAATTCAAGATACAAATGAAATGGAAATATAAAAGGAGAGAAACACAGGGGGAAATAGTCCATACAAAAAGGGTAGGAAGACTGCCAGAGGATGGAAAAAAAAAAAAAAAAAAAAAAAAAAAAAGGAAAAACATGAGACAAGTGGAGGAGCCATTGGGTAAATATGATTTGGAGCAGATGGGGAAGGCGAAAGATGGGTGCAAGATATTCACAGAAGAAATCTGCGAATCATGTGATGTGGTGTGTGGGGAGAAAATAAAATAAAAATGGGGTGCAAGGAACAGCATTTTGCACAGGAAAGCAAACAGCAACAAACCTTATGGTCTTATCGAGGCTGCTTGTTACAGAGAAAACTATGACTACAAGATCTAACTCTACATGCTGAAGGATAAGGATAGTAAAGCAAGAAGGCTCCCCCCACCACCAAACCCTCCAGGAAAAAGTGAGAAAAACCACCATGCAGCATGGAAAAACTGACATGGAAATTTTATAGGAAACACTGGAAAGAAAAAGTCACATTCTATAATACTTTATCAATAAGCTACCCGACTGAGTAACCTGAACGAGAAAGTAAACAAATAAAATAACAGTTACCGCATGACATTATAAACCGGTAAATTGAGTTAATGGGAAGTCTGTGGACAGAACGTGGAAGCTACACACTGCACAGTGTGGATGTTTAGGGGTGGTGCGGCAGCCTTGCCTGGCGCTTTTGAGGTAGGCAGCAGTCAATCAGGCCCTAGCTCCGTTCGCTCCACTGAGACAAGGAACTCTCCCATGTGGGACAAGTACACAAGTTTCATCCTGAAGCAGTGACCCCTGGTACATTTAAAAAAATCCTGATGGTGGTCACTTGACTAACAGGACCCTCAGTGATCCACAGCCCATCACAGGTCGAAAGTAAGAGTAGTGACCGTTAACTCAGGGTTATCTGTGCTGATCCTAATCTGTGGTTATATTGCTTTCTTTGCATTGGGGAGATTGAAAAATATATAAGACGAGTGTCTTAGATAAAAGGGGACTGCACAGTGCACAGTGTGGATGTGCAATGCACAGAGTGGATGTTTAGGGGTGGTGCGGCAGCCTTGCCTGGCGCTTTTGAGGTAGGCAGCAGTCAATCAGGCCCTAGCTCCATTCACTCCACTGAGACAAGGAACTCTCCCATGTGGGACAAGTACACAAGTTTCATCCTGAAACAGTGACCCCTGGTACATTAAAAAAATCCCAATGGTGGTCACTTGACCAACAGGGACCCTCAGTGATCCACAGCCCATCACAGGTCGAAAGTAAGATTAGTGACCGTTCACTCAGAGTTGTCTGTGCAGATCCTAATCTGTGCTTACTGTATATTACCTCATTTGCTTTGGGTAAATCGAAAAACGTATAATGACGTGATGTGACGCTATGTTAAGTTTACGGGGTGTCCTGTAGACACGACGGGACTGCACAGTGTGGATGTTTAGGGGTGGTGCGGCAGCCTTGCCTGGCGTTTTTAAGGTAGGCAGCAGTCAATCAGGCCCTAGCTTCGTTCACTCCGCTGAGACAAGGAACTCTCCCATATGGGACAAGTTCACAAGTTTCATCCTGAAGCAGTGACCCCTGGTACATTAAAAAAATCCTGATGGTGGTCGCTTGACTAACAGGGACCCTCAGTGATCCACAGCCCATCACAGGTCGAAAGTAAGAGTAGTGAGCGTTAACTCAGGGTTATCTGTGCAGATCCTAATCTGTGCTTATATTGCTTTGCACTGAATAAATTGAAAAATGTATAATGACGTGACGCAACACTATGTACGGGTACATTATTTACGGGGTGTCTTGTAGACAAAAGAGGCATGAACTTACATGTACCGTAGCTATAAAAGCAAGTTATTCGGACAGAAAAAGAGTCAGCTGAGGATTCTCGTGCAAATACTTGTCTAATTTGTTTTTGAATGTCTCAATTGAGATACTGTTCATGGTATCTGAGGGTAATCTGTTCCAGATATTTACAACTCTGTTAAAGAAGAAGTATTTTGCTTCGTGGGATTGGAATCGCTTTCCCATAATTTTGCAGCCATTGCTTCTGGTTTGACTCGACTGGTCTATATCAAAATATTTATTCATGTCTAAGTTGTCATATCTCTTCATGATTTTGAAAACTTCAATAAGGTCCCCTCTTAACCTGCACTTCGTTAGGCTAAATAATTTAAGTTCTTCAAAGCATTCCTCATATGGTTTGTTTCTAAGTCGTGGTATCATTTTTGTGATTCTTTGCTGAATTTTATCTAATTTTTCAATGTCGTTTCTGTAGTGCGGAGACCAGAATTGCACACAATACTCAAGATGGGGGCACACTAGCGAGTTGTACAAGGCAAGTATGACTTTTTCCGATTTAAACTCGAAAGTTCTTCCAATAAAACTCACCAGCTTGTTTGGAATTTTAACCGCCTCGGTACACTGCTTGCTTGGTTTTAGGTCATTTGATATTATCACACCAAGATCCTTTTCATTGTCTGTACTTGATAACTGAACATTGTTCATTTTGTAATTCGCATGGACGTTGGTACTTCCAATATGAAGTACTTTACATTTTTCTGTGTTGAATTTCATTTGCCATTTTTCTGCCCAGGTTGCTAAAGTATTAAGGTTATTTTGTAACTGCTCCCACTGTAATTTTGAAGTGACTTTACTGATTATTTTAGTATCATCTGCAAATTTGGATACTTTACAATTTAGACCCTCATCAATATCATTTATATAGATAATAAAAAGTATCGGTCCAAGTACTGAGCCTTGGGGAATGCCGCTGACCACATTACGCCATTTGGATTCCTTTCCGTTTATCACAACCAGCTGTTTTCGGTCTGAAAGCCAGTCTTGTAACCATTTTTGCGTATTTCCTTTTATTCCATGTGCTTCTATTTTTCT
This sequence comes from Coenobita brevimanus, assembly GCF_032717465.1. Classification (NCBI taxonomy): domain Eukaryota; kingdom Metazoa; phylum Arthropoda; class Malacostraca; order Decapoda; family Coenobitidae; genus Coenobita; species Coenobita brevimanus. The sequence continues at coordinate 21,628,952 of NC_137058.1, forward strand.
CATGAGACGCTTGTGAGGGACAGTGTCAAATGCTTTCTGAAAGTCGAGGTAAATTATATCTACTGCTCTTGAGTCATCGTATGATTTGTAAACATCATGGAAGAAGTCCAGTAATGGTGGAATGAAGAGGTGAGACAAGCTGTGGCACAAAAGAAGAAGGCATATAGTGAGTGGATGGGAAGCAAGGGCATGGAGGAAGCTGAGATGGAATAAAGTTATATTTAGAAAAGATGAGAAGAGTAAAAAGATTAGTGAGAGTGTAAGAAGAGAGCGGATGAGGATTTTGAGAATGTTAATTTTGAAAAGCCTATCACAGTTTTATAACAGATTAATGTTGCATTTGGCAAATGCTGAAGTGAATACCGAATGTTACTTATGGAAAAAGTATAATTTTCAAAACCGAAAGCATGGGAAGACAAAATCGCCTATGGAAATCGCGGGCGCTGAATGAGCCTTACTCGTAGTGCATGAGGTCGGTGGAGACGATCTTAAATTGATCCGTACTTACAGTATATTTTGCATTCAACCGGTTTCATATTACTTTTGTATAGAGAGATCAATGTAAATTTTTCACATATTGAAATAGTAAGGAAAGAGTTGGAGTCAGAAAGACTAATTGGGGTTTGAGCTAGGAAAATATTCGTCTCGGACATGGGACGGTATGCTAATGTTTCCATGCAAGCTAGGTAGCAGATGACACTTTGAAAGTCCCTCAGTTGTGGGACGAATGCGTCATTGCAGACGGTCTTCACCTGAGTTCTACTAAGATCTTGCAATCAGATTACATTAGTTTCATACATACTGTAGATAAATGGAAATAAATTTTTCATTTCATTCAAATAATGAGAGCATGAACTTCGTTGGACTGAGCTAAGAACAAGGTTGGTCCCGGAAATGAGACGGTAAGTTAACGTACCTTTTACTTATCATAATTGAGCGTCTTTTCCATACTGTTGTAAGTAAATATGTTGATAATATTTTACTTGTGACTTCAGTGATACTTCTCTATCTATCTATATACCTAGGCTGCTTCCCCCAAGGAAAGGGAGGTAGCCGAGACAGGACGACTCACTCTCCATTTACTCATCCATTCAAACACATTTATTCGCATCTTAGCCCCAAAGGGGAGAACGGACAGATCCTCACCGCACCACACCGCACAAGGGTCAACTGCACAATGCAATCAGTGACATCCGCAGCAGGGCCCGACAGCAGAACTGGTTTACCCCTGCCACATCATAATACACCCATCCCCTTACCCGCACCTGACCTGACTAGCTGATGAGACCAAATGCGGGAGAATATCCGCTCAGGGCTGCGTCATCACTTATTCATTCACAATTTCTCTCCATTTATTTCTGTCACGCACAGCCACTCTTCCTTGCTCAACAGACATCCCTCTCGCATCCAGCGCTCTCTTCACACTGTCCATCCATCCTATTCGTGGTCTTCCTCTCAGCCTTACACCTCTCACATCAGATCTAGTTATCTTTTTCACCAATCGCTCATTATCCATTCTCTCCATATGCCCAAACCATTGCAACACCCTCTGCTCAACTCTACCAGCCATCTCCCGAACAACTCCAGTTCTCCTTCGCACTTCATCATTTCGCACTCGATCCATACGCGTCACTCCACACATACTCCTCAGACACCTCATCTCCATTACATTCAAACTTTTCCTCTCTGCTACACCCATATTCCATGTTTCAGCCCCATATAATGCAGTCGGTACCACAACACCCTCATACAGCCTTCTCTTTACATCCTTTCTAAGCGAACGACATTTAAACACTTTTTTCATTCCTCCCAGCACCTTTCCTACTTCATTTATTCTAAACTTCACTTCTGCATCTATTCTTCCATCCACAGCAACATGTGACCCTAGATATTTAAAACAATCTACCTCCTCAAGCAACTCACCATTCAAAACTATATTCATCCCCCTACCATCTATCAACCTCGTACACTTCATCACTTTACTCTTATTCTCATTTACTTTCAATTTCCTCCTTTCACACACCCTTCCAAACTCCTCTACCAACTGTCTCAATCTCTCGTCTGAATCAGTCACCAGTGCGGTATCATCTGCAAACAGCAGCTGCTTCAGATTCCACTCTCCTCCATCAACATTTACCAGACTCAGACCACCTAAAACTCTTGCATTCACCTCCCTTACAACACCATCCATGTAAATATTAAACAACCAAGGCGACATCACACATCCCTGTCGCAGCCCCACTCTCACGGGAAACCAATCACTCACAGCATTTCCCACTCTTACACACGCTCTACTATTTACATAAAAACTTTTCACCCCTTTTAGTAACCTACCATCAAGTCCATACAATCTTAAAACAGTCCACAAAGCCTCCCTATCAATTCTATCATACGCTTTCTCTAAATCCATAAATGCCCGAAACACATCCTTGCCTTTCGCTAAATACTTTTCACACACTTGTCTCACAGCAAATACCTGATCAACGCATCCCCTCCCTCTCCTAAAGCCACACTGCTCATCACTAATCACTCCCTCTGTACCCTCTCTAACTCTCAAAATTAACACTCTACCATACACCTTACCTACAACACTCAACAGACTTATACCCCTAAAGCTAGTACATTCATACTTATCACCCTTGCCTTTATACAACGGGACCACACAAGCACTTGCCCAGTCAACTGGCACCATACCTTTCTCAAAGCACACATTCAACAATCTTACTAACCAGTCAACAATAGTCACTCCACCACCCTTCAGGCATTCCACAGCACACCCATCCATACCTGCAGCTTTCCCTGTTTTCATCTCCGTTACTGCTTTCTCCACTTCCTCCTTCGTGATCAAAGAATCATTCGACTCTCCCAACACATTTATTCCTTGCACCCTTCCATCCGCCACAATCTCAGCCACCCTTTCCTCCTCTACATTTAACAATCTTTCAAAATAATCTGCCCATCTCTTCCTTACTGCATCCATCTCAGTTAACATCCTTCCATCCTCTGCTTTTACTCGTTCTTCCTTCCCAGACTCTCCCTTTCGCACCCTTTTCACCTCCTTCCAAAACATTTTCTTATTCTGTTGAAAATTCTCTGTCAGCCGCCTACCCCACCTCTCATCTGCTGCCACTTTAGAATCACGCACAGCCCTTCTCGCTCTATTCCTCTTTTCCTTATACCTTTCATATGACATCTCATCCTTCCTCTGCAGCCACACTTCATATGCACGTCTCTTCTCAGCCACAGCCATACTTACTTCCTCGCACCACCATTCACTTCCTTTTCTTACACCACCACCCACACGTCTCACACCACACACCTCTTCTGCATGCCCCACCACAGCACTCTTAAACAACTGCCATTCCTCCTCCACGCTGCCATTTTCCCGATCTTTCACTGCGTTCCACTCATCTTTCAATTTCTCCTGATACTCTATCTTTTTCTCTCTTTTATCCAACTCACTCACTTTCAAAACCTCCCTGCCACACCTAACCCTCCTAGCTCTCACCCATCTCTTACCTACTCTTAACTTTCCCTCCACCAGGTAGTGGTCAGACATACCTCCACCCTCCCCTCTCAGAACTCTCACATCCAACAATCTTCCTATTACATTCCTAGACACAACCACATAGTCCATCAAGGCTCTATTAACAACCCTTCCACCCTCCTGTCTCACCCATGTATACTTGTAAATATCTTTCTTCTCGAACAGCGTATTTCCAATCACCATCTCTTGCTCAACACACATCCCTATCATTCGTTCCCCATTTTCATTTCTTCCAGGCACACCATGCATACCAACTACACCTTCAACTGCTACATTTCCCACTCTAGCATTCAGATCTCCCATCATTACCACATTCACATTCGCTCCAAAACTCTGCAGACACTCATCAACATCATTCCAGAAAGACTCCCTCTCTTCTTCATCCCTTTCACTACCAGGCCCATTTGCACTCACAAACACCCACAACTCACGTTCAAATTTCGCTTTCACCCACATCAGTCTTGATGACTTAGAGCACATAAAAGGAAGTAGTTTAGTTGACCTACTTTTAATGCATTCAATTATGTTATCAGGTGAGGATTGGCAACTTTTGGGAGTTTGTGGCCAAGGCATATTGTATGCGGCCACCCACTATGGGATTAAGGCATCTGGCTATAAATAGATAGATCTTTTTATTTTTAGTCATCTCCTTTCTTTCATTTCAGAAATTTAATCTGGCTGTGCAACCCACCATTCTATGGTTACTTTCAATATTTACTTTGTTGATAACTGTTTTATTCTTGTCTGCCATAATGAACCCGATTTCAGTCTTTGTTTCTCCATTTGGGCTTCTCCAGGTCCATTTTCTCCCGGTTCTTTTGTGATATTGTGTTCATTATTCTTATGTTATAGATTTCAGCAAAACTTACCACCATTTCATCTCTCCCATTCCTTTCTTCCACTCCGAATTTTCCCGTGCATGATTCTCCATTTTTTGATTTGCCAGCTTTTGCATTGAAGTCTCCCACTAGTAAAGACTGCATGCATGCATACTTTATAGTATGTTACACTGATTCAACCACAGCACCCCTTATATCCGCCAAAGCAGTATGTGGCCGTAAGAACACTCCCAAGGATCATTACCCTCGTTTTTCCATGTACGAACGCGCACACTTTACCACCGTACAACTGAGGCTCCCCCATATATATATATATATATATATATATATATATATATATATATATATATATATATATATATATATATATATATATATATATATATATATGTATAAGACAAATGAGGATGGAGATGACACCTGCCAGCATTTTCTTTCGATATATTTCTCCGAATTTTCGGACACTTCACTGAACAATGATCACCCGGTCACACTGAATGATTTTCTCAATTATTGGTAGGTTTGGGACTCACAGGATGCATAACTGGGAAAAAAAGTGTTAATTAAAAACCTTGATCCGGAAATAAATCTTGTAAACAATACTTAGTTGGTTTGACAGGGTTTCTGTTCTACTTCAGTGTTCATTACTCTTTGTTCCGTTGCCGATGTCTGACCTGTCCTTTGTTGTTGTACCAGTTCCTTGCGAGCTCTATTCAGTACAGGACTCTAGTTTAGTCATCTTAGTGTCTTGGGGGTTTTACACCGATTGGTGAGTTTTATTTTTTGTGCATTGCTTTTGTGTATTAGTTTTATATACAGTATGTGCACTTTTCCTGTAGTTTTCTTTCCTTTCTTTATACTATAGGAAGGCTATAAGTTTGGTAAGTTTGATTTATGTAGGTTTATAATTTTTGTTCATATTCTTCATTTTAATGATGTGTGAGACATATATAAAGAATATGGTGAACGTTAGATCCATAACTGTTGTAGTATAACGAGTATCGCTCTTTGGTAGGATCCCACATATGTACCCTGATGATGGCCACGTGAAATGTCCGAAAATTCGGAGAAATATAACTAGAGGAAATGTTGGCGGATGTCACCTCCATCCTTGTTTGTCTTTAATGGAAATTACAGTGCCATGGGTCCATTGCTGATGTGCTGATTATATATATATATATATATATATATATATATATATATATATATATATATATATATATATATATATATATATATTGTGTGTGTGTTTACTATCGTTTCCGTCTCCCTTTCTCTCATTCACTTTTAATCACTTTATATCGCTTTCCTTTGCAGGCGTTCTTTTATCTGCCACACTTCCTTCTCATCCACTTCGTTTTCATGCCGTTCCTTACTCTAATTTGTGTCGTCACCCTTATCACCTCTCCATTTTTTTCTCATTTTCCATTGGCAATACCGATTAATCTATAATTCAATCACATTAAGCCTCGCCTTATCCTCCACGAAGATTTCATAAAATATCCTGAAAATTTTGAAGAGGAGAGGAGGGAAGCACAGACGGCGAGCTGAAAAGAACTTTATCTTGGCAACCTTTTTTCTCTTCTGCTTTTTAATTATGACGAACAGAATTATTGTGATGCCTGAAATACACCTAGTGGTTTGGCGGTCTTCCGCCAATTGTTTTGAAAAAGTGTTCCCCTGAACTTGCCTCTGTCCTAGCTAAATTATTCAAACTATGCATACGTACTTCTTTATTCCCAAATTCATGGAAAGAAGCCAATATCCACCCAATTCCGAAGAAAGGAAGTTCGTCTGACCCTTCCGATTACAGACCAATAGCTGTCACATCTTCTCTTGGTAAGGTATTTGAAACTTTAATTAATAAGCACATTGTTAAACATCTTGAATCCAACAACTTAATTAGTGATAGACAATATGGTTTTCGCCATGAAAGATCCACCATTGACATAGTCAATCTCTTAACTCATACCATCCATCATTCAATTGATCTTTTTGGAGAAACTCATGCAGTAGCTCCTGATATCTCTAAAGCTTTCGACAGAGTATGGCACCGTTCCCTGCTGTCCAAACTCCCTTGCTATGGACTTACGTCTTTCGTTCCTTTGATTTCTTCTTATCTTAGTGACA
>NC_137058.1:21640467-21661794 GCF_032717465.1 Coenobita brevimanus
TTTGCATTAACGTGAGTCGGTATGACTAACCTTATACCTGAAAGATAAGATATTTCAAATCTTAAAGACTGATTGGGCTATTATTTTTTTGGCACATAACTATATACTGTATACACGACCTCATCCGGTTTTACATTTATCGATCTGACAAACCTAAAAGAGACGGAAAAGGAACTGAAAGGCTCTAAACCGATTTAAACAGTTACAATCAATGTAGTGAAATCAGACCACTGCTGAAATGAACTAGATCATCACAGATCTAAGGTGCTATGCCTACACTGGAAGACAGCTAAATTTCCTTTAACGAACCTGACGCTAAATGAGTGGACATAAAGTCTCTTGACTTCATGTCTACTACTCAGCTGCCCTGCTATCATACTTCTGTGTCTGCAAGACTCTGAGGGAGTTCTACTGACAGTACCAAGTGTCATTTTGGTAGTACCCGTGGTGTGATGTAGGTTTCAGGACTAGGCTGCCGTATAATTTTAAGTCCATTAGCACGTTGACGTGAAGTTATATCGTTCTTCCTACATCTCGTAATGCAGACTTTGAGATGTCTGTATTAACCACGTCGTTACGAGAACTTCCTTTTTTATATACCCAAGCATGCAAAGTGAAGGTGTGTATTATGCTGTGTTCGGCATAAGTGTGAGCAGGTGTGTGTGTGTGTGTGTGTGTGTGTGTGTGTGTGTGTGTGTGTGTGTGTGTGTGTGTGTGTGTGTGTGTGTGTGTTAACAAAATAACACAAAGGATTTTAATCAGATTTAACCAAATTTGGTGGAGTGGTAGAAGGATAGGCAAGGAGCTTACTTAAAGCTTTTGAGAAAAATTGGTTGTAAGTCAAGATGACAAAGCTAGGTCATTTTTCTCCAAGCAAGGTGAACTTAGGTAATTTTCATCCGATTTGGACCAAACTTCGTGGAAGCCTTGAGGGTAATACTAGAAGGAAGTGGGCTGATTATCAGAACAATCAAAAGTTAAGATCATAGGGCAAGGTCTAATTTCGACTCTGGTGTTTGTATGTTGACAAAATATCTAAAACATCTATTTATCTTATTTGGCCTAAACTTGGTGAATGTGTTGCGGAACAAACAAGTAGCTGACATATCATTTTTCAAAACAGTAGGCCAATGGTCTTGGTCACATGGAAAGGCCAACGTAAACATTTATTTTTTTTTTTCAGATTTAGAAAAAAAAAAAACTGTGGGAGGATGTTGAGAGTACAGCACGGATGAAGGGATTAGATTTTGAGAGCAGTCAGTCGAAGGTTGAGGTCAGAGGACAAAGTCAAAATTCAGCCCTTAGGCCTATTGGTGGGCACGTTACTATTGCTCTCTTAGTGTTCCTTTATGTTTTATATTATTTCTCTCTTAGTGCTCCTTTATGTTTTATACTGTTTCAAGGTACCTTTAGATTTTTTTCCAGTTGAGAGAGAGAGAGAGAGAGATCGTTGTGAAGCAGTTATGGGTAAATGACCGGCCTATGTCTTTGCTGGCATTATATGTTAGTAAGCTAATATATATATGTTAGTAAACTAATATATATATATATATATATATATATATATATATATATATATATATATATATTTATATATATATAATATCTCTCTCTCTCTCTCTCTCTCTCTCTCTCTCTCCATATATATATATATTTATATCTATATCTATCTATCTATCTATCTATTTATATACAGTATATACATACACACACACACACACACACACACACATATATATATATATATATATATATATATATATATATATATATATATATATATATATGAAAGAGCCGCGTTGTTTGTTTGTCCTCCTGTTACTTCCAAACCAAGGGCCAGAGACCCCCAGACCCATATGTATTCTGAATCATGATGACCCAAGGATGATTTTAGGGGGGTCAAAATTCAGATCTGGGTCATTTAAGGTCACCAGCAGAGTGTTGGCCTTTTTGGCCCAGGCAACGCCGGGTGCCTCCGCAGCCCAATTTTTGGCATGAAGACTCACATGGCCTCTAGTTCGGACATAGGCTGTGTGGGGTTGATCTGTGAGGTCATTTGAGGTCACCAGTAATACACGCTCGAACGACTGAACTCAGCAGCCCAGTTTTTGGCATGGAGACTCACATGACATCCAGTTCGGACATCGGCTATGTGTGGTTGACCTCCAAGGTCGTTATTTTGAGGTCACTGGTCGGAGGTCATTTAAGGTCACCGGTAAGAGTAAACAACTCATTAATACTGTGCCTTAGTCTGTGAAAACTGAAATAGAAAGTCCCTTGACTTCTTATAATCCCTTTTCAAAAGAATAAGAAGTACATTGTCTTTCTGGAGCAGAAAGAAAAACTGAACTACAACAAATAGGTTTAGAGTGTTCGTCTTTTTTGGCCCGGGAAACGTCGGGTACCCTGCTAGTAGGTATATAAACTTCTGCCTTACGGGTATGAACTTAGGCGTAGCACATAGCCACCCCATCGGCCAGCACTCCAGCCCACTACAGCACTACACTATGCGTCAGTATTCAGTGGTAAAAGTAAAGTCCGGTGCTATTCCTGAGTCTCTCCCCTGGCACTCCATCTCACTTAACTACCGACACACAATCTTACTTCGCTCCCCTCACCTAATCTTACAACAATTTTTCTTCATTTTCTTCTGCCCTTCTTCCATCTTTCATTTTGTCCCACACTTCAGACCTCCTCAGCTCTTCCTGCTCACCCACAATTTTGTATACTTTATACCAACGTCATTTTTCCCTCCTTAACAGTATTTCAGATTTACTTCGCTCTTTTTAATATGGTCTGCTTCTTCCCCCCTCCCTTTTCATCTACTTTTTTCCCTCCGTTTTTCTTCCCTTCCCTATTTTTCACATGCTTCCTCTCACCCACATATCCTAATCCCTTTTAGCCCTTCTGCTCCCTCTTCATTGCATCTCATTCAGACGATTCTATCCTTTTCCTTTACTCTTATCGTTCTCTGTTTGTCCTCTCATTTCACCCCTTTCCTCACCGTCCATTCCTCCTTCTCATTTCTTCATTCTCTTTCCCCCGCTCATCCTCTCCCTTCTTTCCTCTTCCATCCTCCCCATCATCTCACTGTAATCTGTGCTAATGGATCCCAGTCATGACAAACCCCTAATAATAGTTACAGAAGTATTTTAAATCCAGTATTATGTAAGTTTGTTTTGCAATAATCACAAATGAAATATGCGGACGGTTTATTAGCGGCAAATTTTGAATTATGCAGTGTGAACACGTGATGCGAAAGAGATTTATTAAGGAACACATTCTTTTTGTCCGATAAGTAGGCTATTCCTGTGGGCTCTGAGTGGAGAGATGTATGGTCTGTTTTACCTTGACTGTTATAAGTTCTTCAGTTTTGTGTTGACTTTCTATTTTTGTATCTCACCAGATCATTTACTTGTGAGAAATGGAATTAGATCTTTGATTAGGCCTTCGAACTCATAAAACTGTACGAGTGTAATCACATCAACAGAAATATTCTCTTGACATCTGAATGTTTGATATGTTCCAATGGACTCTCATGTAGGAAGCTTGCTTTATCATGTAACCAACTAACTATTGCTCTTTACAAGTTGTTCTGGAAGGTAGGATATCTTATCACTCAAAGAAACCGAAAATTTAAGTCGAATGATATTCAGTTAAAACTACATTCAAATCCTTAAATTGTATTTACTGTGAAGAACAACACTCGGACCTGAACTGTTGTAAAACCTTATAAGCACAATTTCAGTATGTTTATTCTAATCATGGTGTGTCTGCCTTTTGGGGAAGCAGTTTTCAGTTTAATTTATGCAACATGAAGGAGCCCGTGGTTAAATGTCTGCATTTAACTCCAAAGAAAGGTTAACAAAAGAGCACAACAGCGTGCCGAAGAGTGGGACGGGAGGAGGAGGGGTCAAGAGTTCGAAGAGTCTGGCAGGATTGAAATAGCGCTTCGCAGATGTTATTAAGCTTGGTAAGGGAGGAAGGAGATTCGAAACGACTGAAAAGATCCCCGTGGGGATAATAGTAGCAGCAAGAAAAACAACAACAGCAGCAGTATTTTAACTGTCACAAATAAGAACAACGATAATAGCATCCACTGGAGCAGCAAAAACAAAAGCAGTAGTAGCAGCAAGAACAACAACAACAACAACAACAACAACAGAAGAAACAATATAGCAGCAGTAACAACAACAACAGCAGCAGTAACAATAATAAGAGCAGCATCAGCAAACACAACAACAAAGGAAGCATTTACAGTTTTGTATACTGTGCACACAGGTAACGAGAAAGTACAATGCATATTATGGTAAATAACACGTAAGGAAATCGTGTTCTTCTAAGAGCTGTGAGGACCCAAAGATGTCTGACCAATATAATAATAACAAACTATGCAAAGAAACTAACTATATACAAGAGTCTAAACAAAGCTAACGTCAGAGGAAACATACCAAGAAATTGCAAGGGTAAACTCAAGAATGAAATGTTGGTGTGTGCGTTCCTCAGTGCTATGATGTGTATAAAGTAGAACTCAGTAATGAGATAACATTTGGAATATGTGTCGACTTAGAGCTGACCACAGCTCAGGCTTCTTTTGTGCTTCTTTTGTGCTCAGTGCATCGTACATTACTTTTGAACGGAGCACACACACACACACACACACACACACACACACACACACGCACAAAACATATAAATTGCTTTTGACTCAGTGAAAATACATCTATATGTTAATGTTCGTTTTCGTGCATTTAAACGTACAGTATGTTGCTTTTATAACTATGGAATCGACGGTGAAATATCTGGGAGTTCTATTTTTGTTTTTTCCACAATGCACGAACAATTTTCTCTCTCATATGTGCGGTATTAAAATACAGTGTTACAAAGGCAGGCCTGAATCCATTACTGCATATAAACCCTCCCACACACGGTTAAGTTTTAAGTTTTCAGGCACACAATTTTATTCCACCCTTCTCCCCGCCATCCAGCTCTTGGGTGATGGGGACATTGTTATGACTGATAAATTGATGGCTTTCTTGAGAGAGACCGGACTGATCAGATTAATGTGACTTTTTTACTATATGGTTTTGTTTTTTGTCGACTGTAATTATGTATATATTTTACTATTAGGGTTGACAGTTGACATATTTGAAAAAGTTCCTCCTTCCCACTGATCTATTTCTAATATTGATGTCCCCTACATTAAACTCCGTTCCTCGACTGACAGTCACCAGCTGATGAGTGTAAGTGTGCAATATAGAAAGGTATTGGGCACTTGCAGTCGATGGTGGTCTGTTGGGCAAGGTTCTTCACTTTTTGTACAAATTATGTAAATACAGTATACCATCTTGCTTAAGTTATTCTAATTAGGGCCGACAGCTGACGTATATGAAAATGTTCCTGACTCGTCTGGTTCCCTTTCATATATTGATGTCCCCTACATTAGGTTGTGCTTCGACTGACAATCACCAGCGATGAGTCCAGGTATGTAATATACTGTAGAAAGGCATTACATATCTGCAGTCGATGGTGTTCTGTTAGTCGAGGTATTTTTACCATTAGTGTAGGTCTAGCTATTTGTCTCTATTGGATTTAGTATAGGTTAGCGATTTCTCTGTTAGGTGACTAGTTTTAGGGTCTTTAGATTAGTTTTTCTTTATAATATAAGGTATAAAAAATATAAAACCAAGAAAAAATTAAAAAAAATAAAAATACAAAACATAAATAAAATTAAAATTATATATATATATATATATATATATATATATATATTTGCATGAAAGTGTGTCTGTATGAATGCATGGAAGTGTGTGTGTGTGTGTGTGTGTATATATATATATATATATATATATATATATATATATATATATATATATATATATATATATATATATATCCGGCCTTAATGACCATGGGCTTCGGCCCCTATGGTTGATAGGCCAAAAATCGTAAAAAAAGAAAGAAAAAAAAAAGCCATCCAGCCCACGCGCCAATGAAAACACGTATTCTTGTCTTATTTTCACTACCCAAACCTCTGTATATTGCCATGAAACCTACATCATCTTATTCGTCGATGTTTGTTCTAGCTGATAAGGAAAAAACAAGAAAAAAAAGAAAAATACGAATAAAAGTTCATTTGGCCAGTATGAATAGACATTTTGGAATGTCAATCTCACTTCCCAACATCCTAGTTCGAATGTTTTCCATCATACGGAAAAATGTAATTAGAAGTTTTGATAGAGAATTTCGTCAGCTTTCTAATGTGATGTGTCCGGTTGTGATACGATTTGGAATTTTTGAGAAAATAGCCAAAAACTTAAAGTCATAAAAAAAAAAAAACTGATTTTTGTTCAGGGAGCTCTACCGCAAAAGTTTTCTTGCACACGTTATGATTTTATATCATATTCTTGTGTAGAATTTTATGAGCTTTCTCATGGTACCCACAGATGTTTCATGCGCCTCATAGTTTCTGAATTAATCCCAAAAAACTATATACTGCGTACCCACGCCCGTGCTGCACTTGCGTCATGCGCTCACAATAATAGTTATATTCCCGCCTACTAACAACAACTTTTCATCAGATATATTACATTGTTATGTCCTGCACATACGTAGAATTAACTGATCTTTATCATGGTTCTTACAGGAAATCGATACGTCCAATACTTTTCGAACAAATGGACGACAAACGTAGAATACTCTTCTTCGCCCACAAGCGAGATAAAAACACTTTCCTTACGTCACCCACACCTACATATTTGCTCTCCTTAGGTTTTATTATTTTCTTTTTTTACTCAGAGTATACACGTAAAATATCATAAGCTTTTTGACAGTGCTCTCAGAAACTTGACATGACCACTAATCTTTTTGCTAGGTACTGATAATGAGGCTGAACATTCTCCCATCTCATGTGTAAATATGTAAAAGACAATACTTGTGAAAAAAAATACAGAAGCATAGAAATAGGTCAATATACAAATCAACAAAAAAACGGATAACCCACTTCCTCCAGAGATGCTGAGATGCTGATAGGACCTTGAAGGGTTTGAAGATGAGAAGTTATTTAGTGGGTGAGCCTGTATGTGTGTGTGTGTGTGTGTGTGTGTGTGTGTGTGTGTGTGTGTGTGTGTGTGTGTGTGTGTGTGTGTGTGTGTGTGTGTGTGTGTGTGTGTGTGTGTGTGTGTGTGTGTGTTTGGGTGAGTGTGTGTGTGTGTGTGTGTGTGTGTGTGTGAGTGTGGAATGTGTGTGTGTGTGTGTGTGAGTGTGGAATGTGTGTGTGTGTGTGTGTGTGTGTGTGTGTGTGTGTGTGTGTGTGTGTGTGTGTGTGTGTGTGAGTGTGTGTGTGTGTGTGTTGCGTATTTTGTTCTCTCCTCCTTGTGCTACGTTTGCCTAACACATGCGATGCACACAATAGATTTCTCTACAAACATTCGCTGCACGAATATATATGTGGCTGTGGGGCGTATTTCTTGTCTCTGATCCATGCGCAAGGTTTTTGCTAAGTCAGTCAATGCACGCAATAGTTCTCATTGAACACTCGCTGCACTATTTTATACCTATGTTTCACACTAAGCCATATCCATTATAGCACTGTCTGAGATTGGTACAATACCTTTTCACTGAAGTCTGTGATTATGTGGTGTATTTGTTGTCTCTGATACTTGTGCTAGGTTTGCGTTGTCAGTCAATGCATGCAATATTTCTCGATGAACACTCGTTGCACTATTTTATACGAATATTTCACACTAAACCATATGCAGTATAAAACACTATCACATGATTCCATTCCGACCTCCTCTATTATTCCCTTCCCGACTCTATGGCGTATGTGACTGCTTGTTCTCTTAGCGACTATGGCATATCTCTATGGCGTACATAATGCCTTCTATGGTAGGTCAGTTATTTCACCAATCCAGGCACTATATGTTTCACAAATATAAGTATTGGCTTCACTATAAAGGTATTATACTCACATAATTTACAGGCGGGATGAAGCAGAGTGGAAACCCCTCTATAACAATCCAGACTCCTGCCTCTAGACCTAACGCCTGATAACAGACCCCAATGATTTGCAAATAATTTATCTATGTTCAATAGACATAATCACTTCACAGTATAGTCAAAAACACTGTACAGTCACAATATTTCAATAATGGCTTCTGCCTGGGGTGGGAGAGGGAAAATGGTGAATTTAAAGGGATGCCTGATAGCAGCGCTACCCTTCAGCCCTGCTGGTCATGAGATACTGAAGTTTTTCTGCTCATCAGAACCGTCACAGTGTTGCCAAGTGTTTACCTTGGAAGAGAGATGTGCCTGCTAGAATGCACCAAAATTGGACACAAATCAGCCGAAAGTTTTATTTTATTTTATTTTTTTTTTCTGCTTTTTCACACGATTTGTATCAACGTGCGTTCATGTGCCAAAGCACAAAGAACACGATTCACGTCAAAGTGTCTGGGAGGATAAAGTGTTTGGGCAACTTATACTGATTGTGAGCAATATCCAACAGTTTGCTCTCTCTCTCTCTCTCTCTCTGTATATATATATATATATATATATATATATATATATATATATATATATATATATATATATATCATCTCATCAGCCGTTTGAGTGTCCACTGCAGGACTGGCCTATCCCAACCGAAGCGGGGAAGATACAGCCATTATATCTTTACCAAGTGGCCTTGGCTGTCTGGTAGAGATTGTATGTAGGGTGAGAAGTGCTTGTAAGTGTATTGTAGTGTTGGAGTGGCTTTGGATGTGTGTGAAGTCTGTGAACCAAGTGTAATTGGCCCACGCAAGCCAACTGGGTGCAAGCATACTTTATAGTATGTGACACTGGTTCAACCACAGCACCCCTGATGTCCACCAATGCAGTACATGGCCAGAAGAACGGTCCCAAAGTTTATTACCCTGGCGGGGCGCGAACCCTCGTTCTTCAATGTACGAAAACGCACACTTTACCACTGTACCACTGAGGCTCCATATATATATATATATATATATATATATATATACAGTAATCCCTGTACTATCCGGACGCCCACTTTCCAGACATCCCCACTTACTGGATATTTTGGTCCCGGGATCCAATATTCTCAAAATGGGCCAAAAACCGCAAAAAATTCGAAAAAAATCCGACTTATTCCCGCCCGTAATTTGAACTTGGCGTGCGCAGCGCAAGCCAGCTGTGTTTTGGTGCGTCGTTCAGCCACCGTCCGCTAGAGCGCCCCCGCATCCTCCCCATTTACCGCCCGTCTCTTGTTGTGAGTGCACGCTCATGATCATGGCCGCCCACTTGCACACTTTTGTGGTGGTGCCTTACCTGCTGCAGGCTTTCCTGCTGCTCTTGTGCCTCTTATTAGTGTGTGTGTTGATGACCCCACCGCCTGAGAAGAGGAAGAGAGTGGTTTTGACTCTGGAGAAGAAGAGGGAGATATTAGACAATGTGGATGCGGGATGGTCTTCCTCACGCATCTTTCGTGAATTCAATCTGGCCCAATCTACTTTCTTTGGTATTAAGAGATCCCTCGACAAACTCATGCAGTAAATGGCTGACTTCTTATCGAAAAGCAAACGCAACGTGGAGAGGAAGATGATGTTTACTCCCAAGTATGATGAAGTCAACCGCTCCACGATGATTTGGTATCGACAACAACGTGCTGCTGGTGTGCTGGTGCGAGGCACGGAGCTGAAGGCTGCTGCTGAGAAGTTCACAAGGCTTCACGATGCCCTAGACTTCAAGGCATCCATGGGTTGGCTCTTCGCGTTCAAGTTACGACATGGCCTTACCAACTGTAAGTCTCATGGCGAAGCTTTGGATGCCAACGAGGATGCAGTAGAGGAGTTTCGGCACAAGGTGAAGCGCTTGATCGACAGGGAGGGCCTCACTCTCAGTCAAGTCTACAACGCTGATGAAACTGGTTTATTCTATCGCTCTTTGCCTATGAACACTCTAGCGGAGGAGACAGAGAAGCGTGTACCTGGCCGCAAGCTCTCCAAGCAATGGATATCTGCTTTGTGTTTTGCCAGTGCTAACGGCATGCAACGGCTTAAGCCCGTTATTGTTGACCATGCAAAGCAACCTCGGTGTCTATGTGGGGTGATGGATGTCCTTCCTGTCGTTTGGTACCATTGTTTGAAGGCATGGTTCACTGCCCAGATTTTCAAAGACTGATTCCATCGCCGTTTCGTCAAGGAGGTCATCCATTACCAGATGGAGAAACTGGGAATCCCATGCAACCATGTAAAGTCCCTCCTTCTCCTCGACAATGCACCTGCTCACCCGTGCGACAAGGACTTGGTGGCTGAGAATGGGCACATTAGGTGCATGTTTCTGCCACCTAATATGACTGATCTCATCCAACCAATGGACCAAGGAGTGATCGTGGCAACGAAGAGGCTGTACCGAAGGAAGTTCCTGGACGAGGTGATGGTTGTTCTCGAGGACGAGGACGAGCGCGGGGAGGGACGGGACATGCGAGGCCAGTGGACTTTGGAAAACCTTCGCCGCTACATCAAGTCTGCCATCTACAACTGGGCCAGTGCATGGGAGGAAGTCCATGTCAAGACTCTAGAAAATGGTTGGTCTCGTCTGCTTCTCTGAACGGACGTGGAGCACAATTTCCTAGGTTTTGACGTGGATGACTTCCATGCACGTCTACGTGTGCATGGGGACGATGTTGATGTGGATGAAGTGCATGAGTGGTTGGATGACGATGAGGGCGATCCTGGGTATCAGACCATGTCTGATATCGAGATCGCATCTTCAATTGCAGGTGTCAGTACCCAGCTTGAAGATCCCAATGAGGATGGTGACGATGATGTGGACTCCTCTCAGCGTGACACTACTCCAGCCATCCCCAAGCTGAGTGCACTCTGGGAACACGTAAAGTTCATTCTCGACTACCTGGAACATCCGGACTGCGACAGGGAGATGGGGCTCTTGGGACTTGTGGAAGAAGTGCGCTCTTTCAGGCAGCGCATCATTAATCATTAAAATCGTCGTTCCTTGTGACAATCAACCATTGACAGCTTTTTCAGACCCGTGACCCCTGCTGTGCCCAGCCCTGGTTCCACTCCATTGTCTCCCCAAGACAGGCCTTCATCCTCCGAGCCACAGCCCAGCACATCAGGCACGGTGAAGTCACCACTCAACGTGAGTTTGCGCTTCTCTTTAGATTCGTCTGCAGTGGGTGCTCCATCACCACGACCCAGCGACACACCCCTAGGTCACCTGCATCAGCTACTCTCAGATTCTGACAGTGATTAATTGGCAAGAACTTCTCCACTAGACCACACGGGAATTTACAGTGTTGTGCAGTGAAAAAAAAAGTCAATAGTGTTAAGAAATTAAAATTCTGAGTGCAAAGACTAAAGTGCAGAGTGCAACACTGATTTTATAGACTTTCAATGTAGCGCAAATAAACTAGAGTGTGTTATGTTTAGAAAATGGATTTATGAGTGCAAAGACTTTAAGTGAAGAGTGCAACACTTATTTCATTAAGGTACAATGGAGCGCAAGTAAGACTAGAGTGCGCAGTGTTAAGAGAATGGAATTCTGAGTGCAAATGACTACGTTCAGTGGAAGACTTCATGTACAGTGTACTGCAGGTGCTTCAGGTACTCCTTTTTACTGTCAGAGTCTGAGAGGAGGCGGGTTATTCATCGAGATGGCCAGGGACTTGCTGTAAGTACCAGAATGATTCATATTGTACTGTATTTTCCATACATACCTCTAACACCTCATTTCACTCTTTTATGTCCCTTATTGGTGTGAATAGGGTCTTAGGTGCCATGCATGTGCAGTAGGGAGGTGTTTTTCTGAGTTAGGCTTGGTTAGGGTCGATAACTACCAGTCCAGGAGCCAGGGACTTGTAGTAAGTACCCAGAATGTTTAATATTGTATAAACTTACATCTAAAACCTCATTTTATGGTTCTTTTGCATTTATTTCAGTCTTATATGTCCCTTATTGGTGTGATTTGGGTCTTAAATAGGTGCTATGCATGTCCAGAGGGAGTTGTATAGGTGTTTTTCTGAGTAAGGATCCATAAGTACAAGTCCAGGAGGCTGGGGCCCACTATCCTGACGGGACCACTTTCCGGACATGCCTTTGGCTCTATTACATCGGATAGTGGACGGATTACTTATATATATATATATATATATATATATATATATATATATATATATATATATATATATATATATATATATATATATATATATATATATTGGTACGGAACAGAGAAAACTGTCCCGCAAAGTTCCAGGTTCAAAACAAAAGAGTTAAGTAAAATTACAAGTTAAAGTTTAATGCTCCAACTAACAATAAAACATTCAGGACTCATAAGGATAATGTAATGGCAAAAACAGGTTAAATATATGGTTAACTGCATTAGCCACTATTAACACGAAATTAGCAAGAGTAAATTTATCTAAGTCAGCCCTGATAAAATGAGAAAACCGGATAATGCTCAGTGAATGCAAGATATATTATTACAGATACAAAATATTATCAATAATGGCTGACACTTAAAACACATGAATCACAAAAACCTCATTAGGCCCACGAATTAACACCTCATGCTATACAGTACAAGAAAAAATGTAATAACACTTATACTCAAATTACACAGCTGCTAGATGGTTGGAGACTTCCTGAGCACTCACAATAATAACAACTGTACTGGGGAGGACAAAGATGTGAACAAAATGAGGAGTAGATCTAAGTGGCAATTAAAGTAGAGACTGAGCTCATCATATAGGGGCCGGCAGAGCTTGATACAACTTGTAAGAAGGACGCGCAAATGAAGCCATAGGGGACAAAGAGTTGACAATCCTGCTCTGAACAACAGAAAGAACGACTTACTCTACTATAAGGGTAGAGGGGAGGAGTGAGGTAGAACACACTCGTGATCAAACATGCAGCATACTGTACGTTAGAATTACACAAAGGATGATGAAATCATAGGCTATGTAACACCTCCCCACAAAGAAAAAGAAATTTACAAAGGAAATTTCTTATTACTCTAAAACAATCTGTCTAAAGTCTAGATAAGCAATCTGCAATAACATTTTCTTTCCCCTTGACATGTTGTATGTCTAATGAATATTCCTGAAGAAGTAGACTCCATCTTGTCAATCTCTGATTTTTATCTTTAAACTTACTAAGGAATTTCAGTGGGTTATGAT
Organism: Coenobita brevimanus; assembly: GCF_032717465.1. Taxonomy (NCBI): domain Eukaryota; kingdom Metazoa; phylum Arthropoda; class Malacostraca; order Decapoda; family Coenobitidae; genus Coenobita; species Coenobita brevimanus. The sequence goes on from NC_137058.1 coordinate 21,653,669, forward strand.
CGGTATAAATGACTATGGGGTCATAACCAGAACACAAATAAAATGAAAAATGCTGTAAACCCAAAATCAAGGCCAAAAGCTCTTTCTCAATAGTTGAGTAGTTTTTTTGAGTTGGAGTGAACTTCTTACTGTAATAAGATACAGGGTGTTCAATACCCTGATCATCCTCTTGCAGCAAAACAGCCCCAGCTCCTGTTTCACTTGCATCTACAGCCATCTTAAAAGGCTTAGCAAAATTTGGAGTAGCGAGCACTGGCTGACTTAATAGGATAGCTTTAAGTTTGCTGAAAGAGGATTCACAGTTCTCGGTCCAGACAAATTTAACTCCCTTTTTCAGTAGGTCTGTAAGTGGTGATACAAGAATTGAAAAGTTAAGAACAAATCTCCTGTAATAACCTAGCATTCCCCAAAATCTTTGTAGCTCTTTCCTACTTTTAGGTCTGGGAAGATCACTTATAACCTGAACCTTAGCTGCTGGTGGTGCAACATGTCCATCACCAATTACGTACCCAAGGTACTGAATTTTAGCTTGACCAAACTCACACTTTGATAAATTAGCTACAAGACCACCCTGAACCAAACGCTCAAGAAATTTACTGACATGGCATAGATGATCTTTCCAGTTGTCACTGAAGATTAATACATCATCAATATAAACAACACACCCTGCCAAACCCTCTGTTACAACATTCATGAGCTTCTGAAATGTGGCTGGTGCATTCTTTATACCATATGGCATTACAGAACATGCAAAAGTCTTTCGTAGTGTTACAAAACATGAGATCTCCCTAGCACGTTCAGTCGTAAATACTTGCCAGTATCCCTTTAACAAAAATCAAACTTACTTATGTACCTAGCCTTTCTGATCTTGTCTGTGCAATCTTCCACACGAGGGAGAGGGTAAGTGTCTGTTTTGGTTATCTGATTAACACGTCTGTAGTCGATGCAAAGCCGCTGTGACCCACCTGGCTTAGGGACTAGAGTGACAGGAGAACTCCACTCGCTCTGACAGGGCTCAATCATCTTGTGGTCCAACAGGTAGCCAAGCTCCTTCTGGATGAGAGGAGCTTTCACTGGGTTCCCACGGTAAGGAGACAGTTTAATTGGCTTTGCGTCTCCAACATCGACATCATGCATCAACACAGAGGTTCTTCCTAGAGTGGCACGGAACACTTGCGGATACTCCTGCAGTAATGCCGAAAACTCCTGCCTTTCCTCGGGAGCTAGATGAGAAAGCTTAGTCTGGAGATCATTCATGATATCAGGATTCTTCCCCAAACTATCACTCAGGCTCATACTGCATGGGAGAACTTCACTTGCAGACTCGGGTGGAACAGCTACAGTGCAGTCTGGGTTATTTTCGTCCCGCCTGTGATATAACTTTAGCATGTTGATGTGACAAAGTTGCTTGTTCTTTCTACGATCTGGTGTGGCGATGACATAGTTGACATCACTGGGTTTCTTCTCCACGAAATAAGGACCACTAAACTTGGCTTGAAGAGGTTGCCCATGCACCGGTAGCAGAATCAAAACCTGATCTCCTGGCTGAAAGTGGCGTAACCTGGACTTCTTATCATACCAAGTCATCATCTTCTCCTGAGCAGCTCCTAAATTCTCTCTCGCCAGCTGTAAAGCAGTGGACAGCCGTTCTTTGAACTTCATCACATACTCCAGCAGGTTGACGTCATCTTCCTCCGACAGCCAGCATTCCTTGAGTAGCTTAAGGGGTCCTCTTACTTCATGGCCAAACAGTAGTTCAAAGGGTGAGAAGCCCAGTAATTCATTTGGAGATTCTCTTGCGACAAATACAACGAATGGAAGACCTTTATCCCAGTCTTTCTGATGTTCCAAACAGTATTTCTTGAGCATCGATTTGAATGTTTGATGATATCTCTCCAACGCTCCTTGGGTCTGAGGATGGTAAGCTGAAGACGTGATCTGGGTGATGCCCAACTCTTTCAGAGACTGCTTGAAAACATTTGACATGAAATTACTTCCCCGGTCTGACTGTACCTCCTTGGGCAGACCAAACTTTGTGAAGAACCCTAGCATTTCCTTAACCACGTTCTTTGCTGAGAAATTTCTAAGTGGAATGACTTCAGGATAACGAGAAGCCATATCAATCAGGGTCAACACATAAGAAAATCCTGAAGAAGTCTTAGGAAGAGAGCCCACAATATCCACCAACACACGAGTGAATGGCGCCTCAAAAGGAGGAATGGGAACTAGAGGTGCAACCTTTTCGGTCTGATTACACTTCCCCACAACTTGACAGGTGTGACAAGACTTACAATACCAGGAAACATCTCTGAAGATGCATGGCCAGTAGAAGTGTTTCAAAATGCGTGCCACAGTCTTCCTCACTCCAAGGTGTCCTGCCAAACTGGAATCATGAGCCACTCTAATGATATCCTGCCTACAAACACGAGGGATGACAACCTGATGTGCAACCTCCCATTCACAGTCGGCTGATGCTGTTGGGGGTCTCCACTTTACTCCTGACTTTATATAATAACAAGTAGAAGCACCAGCTGACTCTTCCTCACTGCAAGCAGAGTTAGCTAGACCTTTCAACTCAGGGTCAGCAACCTGCAACTCAACCAGCTCTTGACGAGACAAAATATCAACACTACGGGGTACTGCCTCATCTGGTGAGTGGTCCAAATTACCAAGGTAAGTGTCAGCTAGGATAACATCATCATCATCATTATCCTCTAAGTCACCAGTAACTTTAGACTTAGCCCTAGTGACAGCACATGCAGAGAACACATCAGGGGCATCACAATCCTGGGCCTCAGCCACTGGCTCACTAGACAACTGAGGAGCTGGACACACTTGACTTCCACCAATATCATTTCCAAGTAAGAAAGTTACACCTGACATTGAGAGTGTCTCAACCAACCCAACCATAACGGAACCATTAACAAAACCAGACTCTAAATTCACTCTGCACAAAGGGACAGAGAAGTAATTATTCCCTACACCTTGTAAGATTACAGTTTCATCAGAGGAATTAACATTAGAGCCTAGAGCACTGGTCAGCATAAGGGATTGGCAAGCACCTGTATCACGATTTTTTTTAACTGATTTCCTGTCATTACTGTCCAGAGGACTAACAAAACCATCAGACAGGAAATTAGCACATGAACTCTTGAGAGTGTCACCCACGTTACTGCTCAAAAGAGGAGCTCCATCATGAGAATTTAATTTACCCCTCAAAGCAGGTTCAGTTAACTCAGTTAAAGAATTCTGGGAACTCTCAAGGGTGGACACTAGACCAATTGACTGAATATTTAAAGACTCCTTTTTGTTCACATCACGCTGTCTCCTGAAACATTTCTCCATAGTATGACCAAGCTTACTACAATAAGTACATTTACTTTTCTGAAATCTAGAGGTGAAGCTGGTATTTACTTCCTCAGAAACATCATCTTTATTCTCTTTCCTGTTACCTGTACTCTGAGTAGAGGCAACGTACTTACTCTCAGCTTTCCCTTTTTCTCTAGAATATCTCTTGTGAGTGAGAACATATTCATCAGCTAAGACTGCAGCATCAGACAAATTATCTATTCTTTTCTCATCAAGATATAAGCTTAAGTCTTTATTAATACACCTTTTGAAGTCCTCCAGCAAAATCATTTGCTTAAATTTGTCAAAATCAGAATCCACATTCTTAGAATTTAACAACTGCTCTAACAGATCTTCTTTGATTTTTGCATACTCAACATGGGATTGCTTATCTTGCTTATAAGTTGTCCTAAATTTTACTCTATAGGCTTCAGGAACAAGCTCATAGGCCTAAAGAATCAAGCTCTTAACTACGTCATAATTATCAGATTGATCCTGAGGCAAAGATGCATAAGTTACTTGAGCTTTACCGGTGAGAACAGTTTGAAGGAGTACTGGCCAATACTTTTTGGGCCAATTAAAACCTGTAGCTCTCAAACAACTGAAAATACTTTGTTAAATCAGATTCATTAAAAGGAAGGACAAGTTTAACATTTTTAGCCACATCAAAATCATTAGAGGTAGGTGATCCAGTTCCACATTGTTTCATGCGATACTCATGGTCTGCCTGAATCCTAGCAAGTTCAACTTGTGCCTCAGCCTCCTTAGCACGGGCCTCCTGCAGAGCTAGCTGTAACTTAGCTAATTCAATCTGCGTTTGCTCATCTGGAGGAGTTAGATTAAACAATCTTTCATTAATCATGTCGACAATTTGATCTTTAGAATGATGAGAGCGAACAACAATTCCCAATTGTTGAGCAACAAGCTTAAGTTCATTCTTTGTTCTGTTTTCTACATCACACACTGTTTGCACATTTGACAAAAAATCTTTGGCTTCATCAAGTGTAGTAATAGTAGACATCATGAATAAATCACAGTCACAAAATATCAACCAATATCCTTATGAAAATATCCTGAATATCCTGATAAGAGGTCGCCAAATTTATGTTACGGAGCAGAGAAAACTGTCCCGCAAAGTTCCAGGTTCAAAACAAAAGAGTTAGGTAAAATTACAAGTTAAAGTTTAATGCTCAAACTAACAATAAAACATTCAGGACTCATAAGGATAATGTAATGGCAAAAACAGGTTAAATATATGGTTAACTGCATTAGCCACTATTAACACGAAATTAGCAAGAGTAAATTTATCTAAGTCAGCCCTGATAAAATGAGAAAACCGGATAATGCTCAGTGAATGCAAGATATATTATTACAGACACAAAATATTATCAATAATGGCTGACACTTAAAACACATGAATCACAAAAACCTCACTAGGCCCACGAATTAACACCTCATGCTATACAGTACAAGAAAAAATGTAATAACACTTATACTCAAATTACACAGCTGCTAGATGGCTGGAGGCTTCTTGAGCACTCACAATAATAACAACTGTACAGGGGAGGACAAAGATGTGAACAAAATGAGGAGTAGATCTAAGTGGCAATTAATGTAGAGACTGAGCTCATTATATAGGGGCCGGCAGAGCTTGATACAACTTGTAAGAAGGACGCGCAAATGAAGCCATAGGGGACAAAGAGTTGACAATCCTGCTCTGAACAACAGAAAGAACGACTTACTCTACTATAAGGGTAGAAGGGGGGAGTGAGGTAGAACACGCTCGTGATCAAACATGCAGCATACTGTACGTTAGAATTACACAAAGGATGATGAAATCATAGGCTATGTAACAATATATATATATAATATATATATATATATGTATATCTTTAACGAAGTCATCGCCACACACCAGACTGTGGTACCTTATGGTGGAGTCAAGGGTACAAGGTGTAAGGGAAAAGGTGCACATACCTGTATACAATGATGTCATATTAACCTAATTTTAGGTGTGTACAGCAAGAACATGAACTCATCGTTGCCAGCACATCAGCAGCACCGTCAGCACGATGCACTATGACTAACACACTCTCAACTTACTGCTGCCGGCACTTCAACTTCCTCCATTGTATCTCAATCCCACAACTTCCTCATTAACTCGTGTGCTGAGTTCCACAACTCAGCCATAATCAAACTCTCCTGATTGTCTTGAAACTCTCTCTCTCTCTCTTTCTCTCTCTCTCGTCATCATTTCTTGAACTTATTATTTTTCCCTATCCCTTTTAATGTCCTGCCTCAGATCTCTGAGCTACAAAGCCTTCCTCACATTCCATCCCTTATTAATTCTGAATACATTTGGTTGCCTCTCAATATATCTGCATTTCACTATCATCTTCTTTTCCCATTGTTTCTTATATTTCAGAGGTCTTGACTGGAATAACATAACCAACCCGATGAGGCTATTATGATAAAATAACAACAAGAAAAATTAATATTATTATAATGATGATAATTATAATGATAATGATAATAATAATAATAATAATAATAATAATAATAATACAGTAGGTGTAATGAAAATAATAATAATAATAATAATGAAAATGATAAGCATAATTGCAATGATAATAATAATAATAATAATAATAATAATAATAATAATAATAATAATATTAATAATAATAATAATATTATTATTATTACGATTATTATTATTATTATTATTATTATTGTTGTTGTTGTTGTAGTTGTTATTATTATTATTGTTATTATTATTATTATCATAAAACTATTTTATTCGTTATTCTTGACTACTTTTCAGATCTGGAAGGACTTTCTTCAGTGAAAGGGTTTGTGAAGGGCGTGCCTGACTCCTTAAAGTCCAAGAGGCCTATGTTGATGTCAGTAACACCGTCTGGGGGTGGGCAGAGCAAAACACAAATGACGTCATCGTAGTGAAAGTATTAATTCACTTCTATTCAATGGTGTTTTACACAATCAGTTTTGCCAACACAAGGTATTATTATTCAGCTTAGAGGACATCCTGTTGTGAGAGAGTTGGATACAGTCTAAATTAGAAACCATACCTGTGTTACGAGATGACGTCATGTATACTGTACTTACTCTTGCTACCGTCAGACGAGAGACCTTTCATACCATTAGTGTTGAGGAACAAGATCCATTACAATATTTATGAGTCTTGCTCCGCTGTCATTCTTTTCCATCAGCACCAGTGAACGTCAGAGTCCAATGTCAACACCAGGTACACCCCACGAGATAGTGCAAAATATTATGATGATGATGATGACCACAAAGACTCCCCATCACCATTACTTACCCCTCCGTCCTGACACCATCAAAAATGTAAAGATTTACCTATATAACCTACTCCTTGAGTCTCAGGGAGGTTTACTGGCTCAGCCTAATGTGATAGAGACATGGAAGAGATGGAAGAGGGAAAAATGCACCCGCTGAAATTTACTCCCATAGACAGGAGGGTCATGCACACACACACACACACACACACACACACACACACACACACACACACATGACATATAGAGTAACATTGGAAATGGAAGCTATTTAAATATTTATGCAATGATCCAAAAATAAAAAGGAAAATTGCTAACACAGATTCTTGCAGATAGCTACAAGAGGAATTAAATAAACTTCATGAGGAGAGCAATAATGACAAAGGGAATTTAATGTGGACAAGTGTCATGTAATTAATTAAGTCTGGTAAAAGTGAAAGACCAGATTGGGATTATGAGTTAGGAAAATCAACCCTGCACATATTGGAAAGAGAGAAGGACCTAAGAGTGATTATCAGTAACAGACTATCTCCGGCTGACCACATCAGTGAGAAGGTATGGAACATGTATACATTGCCTGCTAATATGAGAATACCATTCACATACATAAATGAAGACACACCGAGAAATATAATAACATCATTCATCGGACCAACTTTGGAGTATGCATCAGTAGTCTGGAATCCTCATCTCAAACAAACAAACAAACAAACAAAAATAGATAAGATTGAAAAAGTACAAAGGGCATCTACAAGATGTATATCAAGCTTAAGGGATCTAAGTTACGAAGAAAGACTAGAAAAAATTGAATTTACCAACACTACAGGAAAGAAGGAAAAGAGGAGACACGATTATGCTGTATAAATGCATCTCAGCGAAAGAGATAATAGACAAAAATGAATATATAATCTATGGGGAAGCATCAGCAAGAAAACACGGCATAATACTACAAAAATAGAGAGGCGATAAAGACGTAAGGAAATTCAGATTCCCAAATAGGGTAATTGATCAGCGAAATGCACTACCAAATGAAACTGTGTGTGCCAAAACAATTCATAAATTTAAGGATATGTGTGATAAAAGTGGTTTTATACACGGGACAGTACGAGCTTGACTCATTCCTGTAAAGATAGAATTAGGTAAGAACAATTAGATCCAAAAAATCGTGCATATACGAGTATCTATGTAAATGTATATATACATCTAAGCAAAACACTTGCATAAACGCATTTTAAGGACACTCACACACACTCAGGGTCAGGTAAAAGAAAATGTTACAGGTAATTTACGATCTTTCTGTGTGTGTGTGGGTGGGTGTGTGGGTGTGACTGATCTTATGAGTGTGTACGCGATGCTGTGATAGTGATTTGATCCAGGTGGAATAAATAACTGATGAAATATAGCTTTACACTGATGCTGAATTTGGTGAGTTATTACAGATTGGGACTAAAAATACACTGT
>NC_137058.1:21661894-21664394 GCF_032717465.1 Coenobita brevimanus
GACTTGAGGCGATTTGTTTGTGGCCACTCCCAAAACAGGATTGGGAGGCGTCTGGCAATATATATATATATATATATATATATATATATATATATATATATATATATATATATTCTTGAAAGGACACACGTAGTGGAGATTTCTCTTGTTTAAAAGCAGATTTCATATACTTGGACAAATAAGTATGTATTCTGTTCTTGATCAAATTAAATGTTGTTCTCTTTTTGCCAATATGCTGAGACTGAACTATGGCAATATAAAGCAACAGGTCTTTTGTGCTTTACATCAATGTTTGGCCAGAGCTTTACGGCCTAGCATGCCAAAGTATATCAAAGAATTTGTGGTGTTTTGGGGGCCATATGTATTCTGTGATCTATATATGGGCGTCAAACTTGGCGTAATGGAGGGAGAGAGAGAGAGAGAGAGAGAGAGAGAGCGGGGGGGAGGGAGAGGAAGCTGCGAAACATTATAGCTGGGAAATCTTTTCCATTGTATCAGGAGATAATATTGTGCCTAGACAGACCCGTCATTACCTGGTGAACATAACTACATATTGTCTCAGCTGTGCCTAGACAAACTAAAGTTGTTACCTGCGTGATCACTCGATCCTATTTCAGCTGTGCCAAGAGCAGGAAAGTTACTACGGTGGTGAACGCTCAGTACATCCTGTCTCAGCTGTAGGGACTCTACCAGCTTTTTCTCCGGACAGTTGACGCTTTTTCTTGTGTTGACATCGTTGGCTTCATAGAAATTTTAGGCGAAAGGTTGAGTCTAATGTAGGTGGAGCAAGACTCACAAGCAAATTTCCTCCAGGTAGTTAGTGTAGCGGTCTTCTTGACCCGAGGCCATCATGCCCTCAAGGTCTTCATGCCTCTGGGGTCGTCTTGCCCCGGGGTCTGTCTTTGACCCTGGGGTTTTCTTGACCCCAGGGTCTTCTGGCCCCAGGGTTGTCTTGCCCCTGGGGATCATGTTGTCCCGGGGTGGCTCTTGCCCCTGGAAAACAACTTTGTTCCCCCCGGTCGTCTTGTCCCATGAAAACCTTTTTTTTTTTTTTTTTTTTTTTTTTTTTACCTATATAATTTTTTCTAAATATTATTTTATATTTTAAAATCAATTCTTTTTAACTGTTAGCATTACGTATTTTTAATGCTAATTTTTTTCATTTTTATTGTTTTTATTATATAAGGTGATATTAATATATTATTATACAGTATATGGTTACGGTATATTATTATATTATATTACTACCTCATATTATATTACATTATATTACTACCTCATATTATATTACATTATATTACATTTTATTATATTATGGTAATTAAATTACTACAATAATATCTTAAAATTATTGTTTTGTAAATTACTATCGCTTATTATTATTATTATTACAGTACATTGTCATTATCATATTTCTTTATTATTATTATTATTATTATTATTATTATTACCGTCAACAGTTTCATAGTGATCGTGATCGGTGTTATTGTCGTCATCGTCATCGTTGCCATCATCATTACCATGATCATCAACTTTTTATTTTATTTTATTTTTTTTTCATTTAAATGTATATTATCAGTTTTTGTTTTTTTTTCCTCTATTTTTTTATATTAATGTTTCTTTTCATTTTTTTTTTATTTTAGTTGTGTAATTACTTGTAAGGAAGAGTTTATGAACACTGAAAGTCCATGGTAAAAAAAAATAATAATCAATTGTGTGTCAGGAAAGAATGTCTTAACCCAGGTGTTCCTGTGTACGTTTGTACAACGAGCGCCAATATTCGTGTCACTGTTTTGTTCGAATTTTAACTGTAACTCGTGAAACATTATGAAAGCCCTATAATAGTACCTGCTCATGACTGGCAGGCCTGACTCCCTTAAGCTTCGTGTCTGCTGCTGCCGCTCGGATAAGGGTTCATTTGAATCCAGGAGAATTTTTCGTGAATAGATACGAACCATAATCGGTAAGACTGCGGCACCACACATGGTCATCTCAGCTTATACCTGCACACCAAACACAAAGTTGACGATATACCGTAATGTGCAGAGGGAAAGCACCAAGCATACAACTACCAGGGAGATGAGAAGTGTTATGGTCTCCCTTTCCTTAGAGAGAGAGGATCCTGACCACATCGCACAAATATTCAGGGTAAGCAGACGAACGGTAGAAAGGTGGATTCAGCTATTTCGGGACGAAGATACAACGGAGAATCGGTATCATTCAGGTCGCCCCCGTGTTACAACACTACATTAGGACCAAGAAGTAACTGTAACAATGGAAGGGGACTCTGCGCACGCTGCTTACAGGGTGCGAGACATGTTACAGCCAGAATGAGGCACACGAACCGTTCTGCGAAGTCTTCAGACGGCTGATTTAATCGCTCGAATCCCAGCCGTGAAACCTTCTTTGACGGAAAGACACAAACAGGATCGATTAGCTTTGGCAACACGGTATGCTGTGATGCCACTGGAGATTTGGCAGTGTCGTATTTTGCGGCAAA
>NC_137058.1:21669394-21686894 GCF_032717465.1 Coenobita brevimanus
CCCATCACACAAAGCACTCTCCCCTTACAAACAAACACTCGATGTTCACATTTAACCGTCCCCCAAACAATGACCGAATTACATCACACAGGCTATCCACGTAATCGCATACATAACTGTCAAAGCACTCTCGCAAAGGCCGCCCGCCATGATCATAACACTTGCTGAGCAGGACAGCAAAGGAACAAAATTTGGCTGGCCACTCGTGCGTGCCGACAGAGCTCGTTTATATTCACGTTGGAGGATTAGTGTATACCTGGCAATGAAAAACTGTAATTTTACTTTGTGAAGGTTGACGGTTATACGAGTATTTGTAATACCTTGTTCCCACTGTGGAAGATGGATCTCTCTCTCTCTCTCTCTCTCTCTCTCTCTCCCTCTCTCTCCCCCAAAGGTCGCTATTGACGGTTGCTGGTCTGTCCCTGACCTAAAGAGATAAGTTTCCTGCTATTGTGAGCCAGTGTTGAGTCCTGTAAGAAGTGACAGTGTGATAAACATGATCTGAAGTTCTTTTTAGTGCTCAGAGTGTTGGGAGTGCTGTAAGCTAGTGCAATTATGTTCTGATTTTATATTCCCATATGTTGTGTGTGAAATATATTTGTAAATTTGTATTACCTCTTGTTGTGAGTACTATGTGCGTGATGACTTCCTTTACTGTGAGTTGTGTCGCCACTGCAAATTTTGAGAAGGACTACCTTGAGTTAAAGGATGAACTTCTCAAGGTAAAACGGGAGATACAGGTTCTCAGGCAGGAGAAATCACAAATGAGGGAATTGTTGGGGGAGGTGTTGGAGGAGAGACAGAAAATGACTGACAACTGGACACTTGTTCACAAGGGTGCAACAAAGTTCATTTTTAAAAAGGAAGCAGAGATAAAAACGACAAATGCAATCAGTATGTTACTTGACGAATATGAAACAGAGGCAGAGAGGGTAGCAGAGATGGACGAGGGTGAAAATCTATCTATCTATCTATATACCTAGGCTGCTTCCCCCAAGGAAAGGGAGGTAGCCGAGACAGGACGACACACTCCCCATTTACTCATCCATTCAAACACATTCATTCGCATCTTAGCCCCAAAGGGGAGAAGGGACAGATCCTCACCGCACCACACCGCACAAGGGTCAACTGCGCAGTGCAATCAGTGACATCTGCAGCAGGGCCCGACAGCAGAGCTGGTTTACCTCTGCCACATCATAATAGACCCATCCCCTTACCCGCACCTGACCTGACTAGCTGATCAGACGAAATGCGGGAGAATATCCCCTCAGGGCTGCGTAATCATTTATCCATTCACAATTTCTCTCCTTTTGTATCTGTCACGCACAGCCACTCTTCCTTGCTTAACAGACATTCCTCTCGCATCCAGTGCTCTCTTCACACTGTCCATCCATCCTATTCGTGGCCTCCCTCTCAGCCTTACCCCTCTCACATCAGATCTAGTTATCTTTTCACCAATCGCTCATTATCCATTCTCTCCATATGCCAAAACCATCGCAACACCCTTTGCTCAACTCTACCAGCCATCTCTCGAACAACTCTAGTTTTCCTTCGCACTTCATCATTTTGCACTCGATCCATACGCGTCACTCCACACATACTCCTCAGACACCTCATCTCCATTACATTCAAACTTTTCCTTTCTGATACACCCATATTCCATGTTTCAGCCCCATATAACGCAGTCGGTACCACAACACCCTCATACAGCCTTCTCTTTACATCCATTCTAAGTGAATGACATCTAAACACTTTTTTCATTCCTCCCAGCATCTTATCTACTTCATTCATTCTAAACTTCACTTCTGCATCTATTATTCCATCCACACCAACATGTGACCCTAAATATTTAAAACACTCTACCTCCTCAAGCAACTCACCATTCAGAACTATATTCATCCTCCTACCACCTATCAACCTCGTACACTTCATCACTTTACTCTTATTCTCATTTACTTTCAATTTCCTCCTTTCACACACCCTTCCAGACTCCTCTACCAACTGTCTCAATCTCTTTTCTGAATCAACCACCTGTGTAGTATCATCTGCAAACAGCAGCTGCTTCAGATTCAACTCTCAATCATCAACATTCACTAGACTCAGACCTCCACCTAAAACTCTTGCATTCACCTCCCTTACAACACCATCCATATAAATATTAAACAACCAATGCGACATCAGACATCCCTGTTGCAGCCCCACTCTCGCGGGAAACCAATCACTCACAGCATTTGCCACTCTTACACACGCTCTACTATTTACATGAAAACTTTTCACCCCTTTTAGTAACCTACCATCAAGTCCATACCATCTTAAAACAGTCCACAAAGCTTCCCTATCAATTCTATCATACTTTTTCTCTAAATCCATGAATGCCCAAAACACATCCTTGCCTTTTGCTAAATACTTTTCGCACACTTGTCTCACACCGAACACCTGATCCACGCATCCCTTCTCCCTCCTAAAGCCACACTGCTCATCACCAATCACTAACTCTGTACCCTCTCTAACTCTCATAATTAACACTCTACCATACACCTTACCTACAACACTCAACAGACTTATACCCCTAAAGCTTGTACATTCATACTTATCACCCTTGCCTTTATACAACGGGACCACACAAGCACTTGCCCAGTCAATTGGCACCATACCTTTCAGAAAGCACACATTCAACAATCTTACTAACCAGTCAACAATAGTCACTCCACCACCTTTCAGGTATTCCACAGCACACCCATCCATACCTGCAGCTTTCCCTGTTTTCATCTCCTTTACTGTCTTCTCCACTTCCTCCTTCGTGATCAAAGAATCATTCAACACTCCCAACACATTTATTCCTTGCACCCTTCCATCCGCCACAATCTCAGCCACCCTTCCCTCCTCTACATTTAACAGTCTATCAAAATTCTCTGCCCATCTCTTTCTTACTGTATCTGTCTCAGTTAACATCCTTCCATCCTCTGCTTTTACTTGCTCTTCCTTCCCAGACTCTCCCTTTCGCACCCTTTTAACCTCCTTCCAGAACATTTTCTTATTCTGTTGAAAAATCTCAGTCAGCTGCCTACCCCACCTCTCATCTGCTGCCACTTCAGCATCATGCACAGCCCTTCTCGCCCTATTCCTCTTCTCCTTATACCTCTCATATGATACCTCATCCTTCCTCTGCAGCCACCCTTCATATGCACGTCTCTTCTCAGCCACAGCCATACTTACTTCCTCGCACCACCATTCACTTCCTTTTCTTACACCACCACCTAAATGTCTCACACCACACACCTCTTCTGCATGCCCCACCACAGCGCTCTTAAACAACTGCCGTTCCTCCTCCACACTGCTATTTTCCTGATCTTTCACTGCGTTCCACTCATCTTTCAATTTCTCCTGATACTCTATCATTTTCTCTCTTTTATCCAACTCACTCACTTTCAAAACCTCCCTGCCACCCCTAACCCTCTTAGCTCTCACCCATCTCTTAGCTACTCTTAACTTTCCCTCCACCAGGTAGTGGTCAGACATACCTCCACCCTCCCCTCTCAGAACTCTCACATCCAACAATCTTCCTATTACATTTCTAGACACAACCACATAGTCCATCAATGCTTTATCTACAACCATTCCACCCTCCTGTGTCATCCATGTATACTTATAAATATCTTTTTTTCTCAAATACTTTCCGTAAGAATGTTGTGAAGATTAAGATAAAGCAAGAAAAATGTTGGCTTTTTTTATTAACAGAACAGAGGGAGGAAAAACAAATGAGTAAAAAAAAAAATAATCCATACATCAGATTACTGGTGACCTCCATTCATAAAATATCTATAACAGTTGGGCTTGAACAGCTGTAGGTTGCAGTTTGGAGGGAAACAACTCTGGGGAAACGAGTTCCAGAGAGATGCAGTTCGGAGAATGAAAGAATTATGATAGGCAGAAGTTCTGCAATATGGATGAGTGACGTTCCAGTCATGAACGCTACCAGATGCCCATGCAGCACGAGGGAAAGCATGGAGAGGTCGCACAATGGACGCAACATCGTCTGAGCATTTGCCATAAAAATATCTGTAACATAATGCAAGGGAGGCAACATTACTTCTTACTTGTAGGGGAGGTAGTTTATTTATAATAGCAGGGTTATTAATAATTCCAACAACTTTGTTCCACAGGGGTGAGCAATATTCAAGGTGACAGCACACATTACTCTTATAAATTATAGCTAACTGCTCGTCAGTGAAGAAGTTACGGACTTCGTACAATAATCCAAGTTTCTTCGAGGCGGTTTTAGCAAGTGATCTGACGTGATAGGCCCAGCTGAGGGCACTGTTAAGTGAGACACCGGGAATTTCAATACTTTTGGAGATGGGAATATTAGTAGCAGTGAAGGTAATATACGAATCTGGCAATATCTGTCTATTAGTAAATTGTATATATTTGCTACTAGCATTAAATGAGACAAGATTGTTTTGTCCCCATTCATTAATTGTAGATAAGTCTTGATTTAAGGAGATGGCTGTACTGAGTTGAGAGTTAGAGATATTAGAGTTTGTAAATGGGTGTCTGAGTGTGAATGAACCATGAAGTGTTGAGTCATTTGCTCATAAATGGATGGGGTTGTGGGTGACAGAGAAGAGATCATTAATATGAACCAGGAACAGGGTTGGCACCAGAATTGGTAAAATACCCAAATAGGACAGCTTATACTCCACTCGGTAAATTTTGTATGTTTTCTGGGGCCAGGGTGGGTAATATATTAGGAAAAACTGCAAATATCGTGAAGAATAGTGGAGATAAACCAACTGTCTGCCTCAGTGTAGGAGGCAACAAGAATGGTAGGCGAAGGAGTGAGGTACTGTGGCAGCAGTACATGGATATGTTGGAGAAGGTGAAGGAGAGGTGAGGGACCCCTGTATTAGTCTGTGTTTTGCCTAATAGGGGGGTTGGGAGGTAATGGCTATGCAGAGCGATAAGTTTTAATTGCCGCCTTGAAAGGTATTGCAAGGCTAATGCAATATCTTTCATAGACTGCTGGGACCGGTTTAATGGTCGCAGTGATGTGTAAAGCTTGGATGGGACCCAGCTTAGTAGATATGGAGTTACTGTTTTAGCTAGGACGATGGATGGAGATTTTTTTTTTTCTGAGGTTAAGTTAGATGTATAAGAAGTTGTAACGACTCCACTCAGGCAATATTATCACGAAGTTTCGATAGATGGACCGAAACATCCAAAAATATGAAATTTTTAACCATTAGTGTAGATACATCTATTCATGCATCTCAGAATAAACAGGCGATGATAGAGCCGAGAACAAACGATGAAAGAGTTATAAGTGATAGTATATGAAAATTTTTATACTAGCAGAGTAAACAGTATCCTATGAATAGTTACTAACAAGGCAGGAGTAGACTGTAGCATCAGTCGAGAAGGACAGTACTCCCAAGGTGGATGGAAAGCTAATGACAGGGAGAGCTGGAGCTCCCGTTTCATCAGCCCTCGGGACTAGGTCCCGACCATCCCCCTTTGCTGAACTTTTTCAGTGTCTCAGTAACACAGAGAGTAGGCCAGTATGCTCTCCAATACAAGTTTCTCTAACTATCTACACCAAACTACATAACATAGCCTCGGAGTCCCCGGGGGGGGGGGGGGAACCATAAATGCACCCACCTTCTGCCGCTCTCCCGATGACGACTTTAGATGCCTGGAACCACTGTCTGACTCTCTTCTTCTTCATTTCTGCAACATTAGTGGCCTTTCCTCTAACTTTCGCTCTGTTGAGCACCACCTCTCCTTCTCTAAACCTCACCTTCTTTTTCTAACTGAAACTCAGCTGTCTGAGGCAACTGAGAGCAGACCCTTTTCTGTACCCTCCTACTTTCTCTATACTCATTTCAAAGCCAAAGGTGGCTGTTGTGTATATATACACAACAACTTATCTTGCTTTCGTGTTACTGAACTCGATTCTTCTGAATTCTTTACACATTGTCTTCGGCTTTCCTGTCATTCTCTGACTAAATATATCTGTGCTGTTTACTTATCTCCTAACTCTACTGACTCAAAAATTCTTTGACTATCTTACTTCTACGATGGAACACATTCTGTCCATTTCTCCTTTCTCTGAAATCTCCATTCTAGGAGATTTCAATATTCACCACCACCTTTGGCTCTCCTCTTCTTTCACTGATCCACCTGGTGAAGAAGCCTACATCTTTTCTATCCTTAATGACCTAGAGCAGCTTGTACAGCACCCTACCCGTATCCCTGACTGCCTTGGAGAGAGCTCCAACATACTTGACCTCTTCCTTACAACTAATCCTTCTGCTTACACTGTTAATCTTTTCTTTCCATTGGGCTTCTCCGATCACAACCTTATCACCTTTACCTATCCTATCACTCTGGTACGGCCTGCGGACCCTCCGGAGAAACGTCGTCTATGTCACTTTGGAGCTGCGGTTTGGGAGGCCCTCAGGCAGTACTTCTTTGATTTTTCCTGGAATGATTATTGCTTCCATGGCCAGGAGCCATCTGGGTGTGCCTTGCGCATTACAGAGGTTATTCTCTCGGGCATGGAAGCATACATTCCTTTCTCATATCCTTTGACTAATGCACGAGAGGCTTGGTTTAATCACGCTTGTTCTAATGCTGTCCGCAACAAGGAGAGGGCCTATAATAGGTACTGGAGCCAACCCACCCTTGAATCACATCTTTTATACGTTTCTGCCCGGAATCGTCCTAAGTCTGTTCTTTGCTCTGCTAAAAATAATTTCATCCGTACTAAATGCTCTCAGCTCTCTAACTCGAATTCTTCCCGCTCCTTCTGGCACCTTTGCCAAAAACCTTTCTACCAACTTTACCTCATCATCCTTCCCTCCTCTTTTCTACTCTGATGGCTCTGTAGCTATTTCTTCTACTGATAAAGCAGATCTCTTCACTCAGACTTTCTCCTCCAATTCCACCTTAGACGATTCCGGTGCTGTTCCTCCATCACTTCCCCCCTCAAACTTCCACATGGCTGACATTAAAATTTCGTCAGCTGATGTATTTTCTGCCATCACAGGCCTCAATACTAATAAGGCATATGAGACTGATGGAATCCCTCCTGTTGTTCTCCAGAACTGTGCTTCAGTGCTTACACTCTGCCTAGGCAAACTCTTTCGCCTTTGTCTACCAACTTGTACCTTTCCTTCTTGCTGGAAGTTTGCTCTCATTCAGCCAGTCCCAAAGAAGGGTGATCATTCCCGACCCTCTAACTATCGTCCAATTGCTTTAACATCCTATATCTCAAAATTTTTAGAGTCTATTCTTAATAACAAAATTTTAAAGCATCTTTCCTATCACAACCTTCTTTGTGATCGTCGGTATGGGTTCCGTCAGGGACGCTTCACAGACGATCTTCTCACCTACCTTTCAGACTCCTGGTCATCCTCCTTTCGGGACTTTGGCGAAAGCTTTGCCATTGCACTTGACATGTCAAAGGCTTTTGATCGAGTCTGGCATAAATCTTTAATTTCCAAACTGCCCTCTTACGGTTTCTATCCTTCTATCTGTGCCTTCATCTTTAGCTTCCTTTCTGGTCGTTCTATAGCCGATGTTGTAGACGGCCATCGTTCTTGTAGATCTATTAACAATGGTGTTCCTCAGGGCTCTGTCCTATCACCAATTCTCTTCCTTTTATTCATTAATGACCTTTTAAGCTGTACATCTAACCCTGTCCACTCATATGCTGATGACTCCACCCTTCACCTTTCCATTCGATTCCCGCAACGTCCATCTCAGCAGTTACTTCAACAAACAAGGGATGAGGCTATGACACCTAATGTCTGACTTGGTTTGTATCTCTGACTGGGGTAAAAATAATCTGGTTGTTTGCAATGCATCAAAAACTCAGTTTTTGCACCTATGAACCCGACAAAATCTTCCACAGGTATACCCACTAAAAATGTTTAATAATATTCAGCTTAATCCTGCATCATCCTTGAACATGCTTGGGGTTTCATTTATTCGGGACTTATCTTGGAAAGATCATATTACATCTCTTGTAAAATCTGCTTCCAAGAGATTGGGTGTGCTAAGCCGACTTCGTTCCTTCTTTACCCCTGCACAATTGTTGACTCTATACAGGGGTTTTATCCGCCCCTGCGTGGAGTACAACTCTCATGTGTGGGGAGGCTCCTCACATACAGCTCTTCTCAATTGGGTGGAGTCAAAGGCTTTTCACCTCATTACCTCTCCTCCTCTTACTGACTCCCTTCAACCTCTGTCTCTTTGCCGCACTGTTGCAGCTTTGTCTTTTCTGTTGCTACTTCAGTGGTCACTGCCCCTCTGAACTGTCTGTATGCATTCCTCCACCTCTACGACGGGCGCGTAGCACCCGTCTAGCAGCAAACTCTCATCTCTTTTCTGTTCAGCTCTCTAATGCAAGAGTTAACAGTTACTCCCAGTCCTCCATTTATGCAACAGATCAACTCTGGAACTGTCTCCTTCTGTATTTCCTGCTGGCTATGATCTCCAGCTTTTCAAACGCAGTGTGTCCAGGCATCTCGAAATGATCGGATCCTGAAAATGGCTCTCTCTTGTATTTTTTTTTTTTTCTCTTGGAGGGAACAGTTTTGCGGGCTCGTTGCCTTTGGTTCCTTCTTCCTCACATTAAAAAAAAAAAGTAAAAACAGTAAACCTCAATGTCGAAGCATAATAAGTGCTCGTAATAACCTGAAAGTGCACTACATAAACAGCAGGAGTTTATGTAATCAAGTGGATGAATTAAGGGCTTTAATGGTACAGAGAAAATAGACGTTGCTGTTAGTAATGAAACTTGGATGAATACAGACAATCGAGATTTTTTATCAGACTATCAGATCATGGGTTATAATAATTCTGTGTCAAACCGTCTGGGAAGAAAGGGATGTGGGGTAGATGTTAATGAATCATTAAACAGTTACAATATAACGAATATTTAAGTAAACTGAGACACGGAAAGTTTCTGAGTTGAAAGTAGCAACAACAGGGAGAAATGAGTCTTAGGAGCTATTTACAGATATTCAAAATTAAGTAGAGCAGATAGAAATTACCTTTATTAGGAAATTAGGAAAGTGTCACTGACCAGCTTAACAATTATTGTAGATCTTACCCTGCTGAGGATCAATTCGCGAAATGAGACAGGGGATGCAGAGTCATAGGAATTTCTTGAGGTAGTACAATATAATTTCCTCTATAAGTGTATTAGAGAGCCCATTAGAGGTAATAATATACTATAAATTATCTGATGTCATCTAATAGAGAAAACGTCATTAGTTATGTAGAAGTTGGCTGACAACTCAGTAATTAGCGATCATGATGAAATAAAAATTATTTTGGACGTCTGTTCCACTGGAAACCGCTCGACCGTTCCTGATTTTCGTCTAGGAGAGTTTGATGGATGAAGAGCTATTTCAGAAAAAATAATTCATGGGCAGGCTGGTTACTTTAAGGAAAGTCAGGCCATTGGGGAAGCTCAGATCATAGATGTGGGACAGGAAATGGATGGGTGTGTCCGTCAGATCACTGGGGAAACTCAGGTCATAGGTGAGGGGGATGGATATATGTGGGAGCGTAATTCAGGTGACGGAGATAAACTCGGGTCCTGTACCAAGAAGCCGTTCGACCAGTGAGAAATATGAGTTAGTAAATACAGTCCCCATAGGGCAAGATAGATTTATCCCTTCAAAAGCGTTTCGAGCGAATAATTCAGAACGGATGGTTAAACAGCAAATTAAAACTTTTCATAGGCCAATGGAAAGAAAGAAATAGAAAAATAAATGATGAGAACAGTTACGTACACGATTATGTATAGGGAACGAAAAAGGGAGATACGGAAAGCAAAGCTAGGTTATGAAATCAAGATTACTTGAGAATCGAACGAAAACCCTAACGGTTTTTGTCAAATGTATCGTATGGAAAATATAAATAAAGGTAGGATAGGACCTCTCAGAACAGAATCTGGTAACATTATCAGTGACGATAAAGAAATGTGTTCTTCGCTAAATGAGTATTTCATATCAGTAGTTATCAATGACAATCTAGAGCTGGTACTCAAGCAACAAATATTTTCGATGACAATACGGAAATATTCTTAGTAAAATAGCCAAAAGTAAGGAAGAGGTATTGAAAGAAAGAAATTTGCTGAAGCTTAAAAACTCGGTAAGTTAGGACGATATTCAAATGCCAGACATATTAATGAGGCCAGAGAAGAATTATGTCAGCTACTTCCACGTTATTTGATAATTCTTTAAGTTCAGGAGAAGTTCCGAAGGCTTGGAAGAACTTAATCAGTTGCGTCGAATTATCGTCCGAGAAGTCCAGCATCAACAGTAGGAAATTTTTTTTAGTCTGTTTTGGCAAATAAATTTCGAAGACTCTAAGGAAGATTTAATATCATAAATGAAAGTCAACAAACATATGTGCAAGGACGATCCTACCTCACAAACTTGTTGCCATTCTTCTCGGAGGTCTATGAGGAGGTAGACAGTGAGGAATCTTACATTATTTATCTGAACACAAGTAATGCTCTTGATAGGGTCTCACACAAAAAGTTAATTAGGATGGTTCGAGCTCACGTTATGGACGGTGATACCTTAAAATGGAAAGAATCCTGGCTAAATGGACGAAAGTAGAAAATTTTAACAAATGGCACTAAGTTCGGTTGAGGATTAGTCAGTACTTAGTCCCTTATTATTCTTTATATATATATATATATATATATATATATATATATATATATATATATATATATATATATATATATATATATATATATATATAATATATATATATAAATATAAAATATATATATATATATATATATATATATATATATATATATATATATATATATATATATATATATACTGTATATATATATATGGTCTGGAACTGGGAATCATTAGCAGTATTGGCTAATTTGCCGATGACTAAAATATAGGGCGAATAATTTATATATATATATATATATATATATATATATATATATATATATATATATATATATATATATATATATAAATGATCTGGAACTGGGAATCATTAGCAGTATTGGCTAATTTGCCGATGACTAAAATATAGGGCGAATCATTAACTCAACTGACGACTGTCTAAATATACAAAAGGGCCTCAGTATACTGTACAAATGACCTGATGATTGGCAAACGGAATTTAACTTGGGAAAATGTAAAGTACTAAATGTGTGCAAGACCACTGGAGATACTAAATACAACTTGGATTATAAAGAAATTAGTAAATCAGAATGCGAGATATTAGGAGTCATGGTCAGTAAAGACATCAAACTAAAGCAATAGTGTATTAAAGCGAGAAATGAAACAAATAGGGTCCTAGGATTTACTTTAAGGGTGAGTAATAGTACATCTAAACTATTACAACATAATTATCTGGAATATATTTGGCCAAGTTTAGAATATGCAGTGAAATTTCGGTGTCCGTACCATAGAATGGATATAATTTCGTAAGAAAATGTACAGAGAGGAATGACAATATGATACATGATGTTTGAAACTTTTCGTATGAAGACAGACTGACAAAGCTAAATTTGCACTGATTAGAAAGGCATAGAGACAGAGGAGACTTTATTGAGGTGTTTAAGTGGATGAAGAGAATAAATAAGAGAGATATTAGCAAGGTAGTGAAAGTAAGTGTACGGATAGAACTAAAAATAATGGTTTCAAAATAGGTAATTCCATTTTAGTAAGAGAATAGGTGGAATTAGTTAGGCAATAGAGTTGTAGGCAAATGAAATAAGCTACATAGTCATGTAGCTGCTGCTTCCACTCAGAGTTACAAGCACAGGTTAGGCAAGCATATGATAAATAAGGTCTGTATATTAAAAAAAAAAAAAATCTCCTTGTAACCGGTATTTTTTTCTCTCTCCTTTTCGGGTTCCACTTTTCTTGTTTCACATTTTCCTTTAAAATGTCAGGGGCAGTTTTCCTGTACTGCGTGATGCCCCTCCTGGCTTTTTCCTGTCGATTTCAGCTGGAGGGCTTGGTGGGTGAGGAAAACCTTCCTCTTTGTTATCCTTGTCTTATTCGAGTAGTTTAGTCATTTTTATATGAGTTGCCTAGCATGGTCCAACTGGCTTACTGCAGTTATCCTCTCTTCTTTTGTTATTATGTTTCTCTCTCTCTCTCTCTCTCTCTCTCTCTCTCTCTGTTTCACACACACACACACACACACACACACACACACACACACACACACACACACACACACAATGTGCTAAGGCGCGCTGTTAAGTCCCCGGACACTATTGCATGCGTGTGCTGGTGTGTTGCTCCTGAAAAATCCGCTAAAATTCGTTTGGAAAGTGAAGGTAGGGTAACGAGGTACAGAATTTTCGTGGCTGGAGCGGCTCATTATTGGTGGTGGTTTACCAGACCGGGAATGTTAGTGTCTGACAGTGTTGATTGTTGTTGGTGTTTATGTAACTGTGACGCTTGTTCTCCCGTAGTATAAGGCAGAGTGTTCACTGTGTGTGTGTGTGTGTGTGTGTGTGTGTGTGTGTGTGTGTGGACTGGACGCGATATGCTTTTGTAGTACTTCTGTGCACTTGCCTTCACTCTGTTTTATCACTCCTAGGTGATATCGCTCTAACACTAGTTTATCGATCGAGAGAAAAAAAAAATTGTCACGTACTGCAAACCGAGAAAAACGTACTGGAGACAGCGATAAGGAGAAAGGCAGAGTAGCCTGGCGCTGCTGTATGTGTTTATCGTTTGACCCGACCTACGCTGCTTCCTTTACCACTTATTTCTCTTTTCCTTTATCTTCTTTTTCATTCTTTCTTTTTTCTCCCTTTCTTTATAATTCCTCTCATATTCTTTATTTCTCCTATTCTTTCTTTCTACATCTTCATTTCTTTCTCAATTACATTCTTTGTCCATTTCTGTCTTATTCATTTCCGTTTTCTCTCCAGTATATTTTCCTTTTTCTTTTTCTTCTCATATTTCTTTCCTTTGGTTTTCTTTGTTTCATCTTCACAATCTTACATCGACAGGTAGGAGACATGATGAAGTAAGGTGGTGCGACCTGGAAATGTTCTATGGATGTACTAAGTTAACACCTTTACCATTTATACTTCAGTTTGTTTCCTTGCCTTTGCCATTCTTCCTCTCCTCATAGTTTTATATCTTATTCTCCTTTTTATCCTCTTGAAGGGGAACTGTAAGGCTTGGTGAATGAACTTGGGAGAGTGCATAAGAAACGGAATCTAAATATGAATGTAGGGAGGAGTAAAGTTATGGTCTGCGAGAAAAATGAAATCACTGAATGTACAGTGAGGTTGGATGATGAGGAAATTGAAAATGTGACTGTATTTAAGTACTTGGCTAGTGTGATGAATAAGGATGGAAGTCTGGAGGATGAAGTGCTTGACAGGGTACAACAAGGAAGAAAGGCTGCTGTTTTTTTTTTTTTTTTTTTTTTTTTTTTTTAAGCAGCGATAAGAAATATTAAAGTGTGCATGGACGTTAAAAAGTCGCTGCATTAAAGTATTGTGATACGTACTGTAACGTATGGAAGTGAAACTTGGACCTTGTTGGAAGGACGCAAGTCAAGAGTGAGAGCAGTGGAAATGATTCATTTGAGAGGAGCATGTGGAGTTATATAGAGAGACAGACTGACAAATGAGGATGTGAAGGACGTTGTGGTGTGGATATGGATGTGATAGAAAGCGTTAGAAGAAATACACTGAGGTGGTTTGGCCATATGGAGAGGATGGAGAACGAGAGACTAACGAGGAGAGTGTATGTGAGTGAGATGGAGGGGGAGAGAGGGAGGGGGAGGCCGAGGATGAGATGGAGGGATGGAGTGAAGAGGTATACGATAGAGGGTGTGTGCTAGCTGGGGGAAGGGGAATGAAATGGCAGGGGAAAGGGCGACATGTAGGCGATTTGTTTGTGGTCATCCCGTACAAAATTAAGGCATCTAGCAATAGATATACCTATTCATTCTCGTCGTTCCCAAAATCTATCATTTCCTTGCCTCCTTTCATTTGTGTCCGTTTCCTTCCCTTTTTGTTTTTGTTTCTCCTGTTCATTAATTTTCTCTTCTGCATTCCTTTCTTTCTCATTTTACTTTGTTTCTTTCCTCTTTTCTCTCTTCTTTTTTCTCCCTCCTTTGTCTCATCACTGTATTGCATCAATAACTCAATAGGAGAAGTAGGAGCCAAGGTAAAGTAAGACACTAAGGAAGGTAACTTGAGGTTGAGTTTCCCTTTCCTTGAAGGCCCCTTTTTGTCTTTTTTCATATCCTCTCTCTTTCCTGTTTTCTTTGCTTCTTTCTTTCTTTTTTTCTTCGTTTATACCTCTTACATTTGTTGGTCTCCTTCACTTGTTCTTTCTCCCGTCTGTTTATTTTTTTTCCTTCCTCTCTTGTACCATTCTTCAACAATCTTTTTTGTTTTAATTTGTCCCTCATATCTTTCTTGTGTTTTTTTCCACATTAACTCTAACATTTTGTTCCCTTTTTTCTGTCTTTTACCATTATTTCTTTCCCATTTTTTATTTCTTTACTTTCTCCTTTTCCTGCCTGTTTATTTTCTTCATTTTAAAACAGGACCCAAGCTGTAAGACAGGTACAAGACAGGATGAAGGAAGGTGATGAGGCCAGGGACTAATATACGTGAACTGAATATGATCCTCAGACTGATTTGGTCTTCTTTTCTGCATTTTATCTCTTTTTGCCTTCATCCTACTCTCTTTTCTTTCTGCATTTTTTTCCTTCCACATTCTTCCTTTTCTTTCTATATCCCTCTTTTTTTTTATCTTCTTCATTCCCTAATTGTTGGAAAGAAGCCAATATCCACCCAATTCCGAAGAAAAGAGGGTTCCTCTGACCCTTTGATTACAGACCAATAGCTACCATATCTTCTGTTGTTAACGTATGTGACATTGTAGTTAATAAGCACATTGTTAAACATCTTGAATCTAATAATTTAATTAGTAACACACTATGATTTTCGCCACGAAAGAGCAACTGTTGATATACTCAATCTTGTGCCTCATACCATCCATCTGTAACTTGGCCAATATGGAGAAACCCATGCAGTAGCCCTTGATATTTCGAAAGCTTTTGAGAGAATGTGGCACCTTTCCCTACTATCCAAACACCCTTGCTATGCCCTATAATCTTTTGTCCCGCTGATTTCCTCATACGTCAGTGACAGAAAGATAAGAGTAAATGATGTATATTCCAATTTCCACTCGATTAATACCGGCGTGCCATAACGATCGGTCCTAACTCCAACCCTACTCCTGATTCATATTAATGATTTCTTATCTGTCACCCATAACCTCATTCACTCTATGTGCAGATGACTCAACACTTCGTAATTCATTCACACTTAAACACCCATTCACAAACTTTAATATCTAACTCACAACTCCGTACAGCAATCCCCATACATCAAAACTTATCTAAGATCACTGAATGCGTACAAACTAACATTATCTCATTTAATGCTAGGAAAACCAAATATATACAGTTTACTAATAAACAAACATTGCCTGATTCCTTTATTACCTTCAATACTACTAATATCCGTATCTCTAAAAGTATTGACATCTTCTGTGTTTCACTTAATAATGCCCTCAGCTGGACTTCTCATGTTAGATAGCTTGCTAAAACTGCATCAAATAAACTTAGATTATTGTACAGAGCCCATAACTTCTTCTCCGACAAGTAGTTAGCAATAGTTTACAAAAGCCATGTGCTCTCTCATCTGGAATATTGCTCGCCCTTGTGGAGTGGATGTGGAGAGGTTGCACTAAAGCAAGTGGACAAAATTCAAAACAAAGCTGTCAAAATTATTAATAACTCTATTACAAATGAACTACCTCCCCTACAAGTAAAAAGGAGTGTTGGCACCCTTGAATTATTTTACAGATACTTTATGGCAAATGCTCAGACGAAGTTGCATCCATTGTGCCACCTCTCCATGTCTTTCCCCGTGTTACACGGGCATCTGGTAGAGCTCATGACTGGACTGTCATGCTGCCATATTGCAGAATTTCTGCCTATCAAAATTCTTTTATTCCCCGAACTGCATCTCTATGGAACTCGCTTCCCAGAGTGGTTTACCCCCAAACTTCAAACTATAGCCGTTCAAGTCTAGTTACAGATTTTTTTATGAACAGTGGACACCTCTAATCTTATGTATGGATTATTATTTTTTATTTGGTTTTCCTTCCTCTTTTCATTTTCTGTAAAAAAAAGTCTTCCTTTCTTTCTCCATAATATTAAATCACCTCAGCCAATAAGGGAGGTAGGAGGCGAGATGAAGTACGGACTCTAACACTTGTTTACTGAGTTTTGGATTTCTCTTCTCCTTTTTTTTTTTTTATCTCCATTTTATTATTTGAAAGTAAATGAGAATAAGAGTAAAATGATGAAGTGTACGAGGTTGATAGATGGTAGGGGGATGAATATAGTTTTGAATGGTGAGTTGCTTGAGGAGGTAGATTGTTTTAAATATCTAGGGTCACATGTTGCTGTGGATGGAAGAATAGATGCAGAAGTGAAGTTTAGAATAAATGAAGTAGGAAAGGTGCTGGGAGGAATGAAAAAAGTGTTTAAATGTCGTTCGCTTAGAATGGATGTAAAGAGAAGGCTGTATGAGGGTGTTGTGGTACCGACTGCATTATATGGGGCTGAAACATGGAATATGGGTGTAGCAGAGAGGAAAAGTTTGAATTAAATGGAGATGAGGTGTCTGAGGAGTATGTGTGGAGTGACGCGTATGGATCGGGTGCGAAATGATGAAGTGCGAAGGAGAACTGGAGTTGTTCAGGAGATGGCTGGTAGAGTTGAGCAGAGGGTGTTGCGATGGTTTGGGCATATGGAGAGAATGGATAATGAGCGATTGGTGAAAAAGGTAACTAGATCTGATGTGAGAGGTGTAAGGCTGAGAGGAAGACCACGAATAGGATGGATGGATAGTGTGAAGAGAGCGCTGGATGCGAGAGGGATGTCTGTTGAGCAAGGAAGAGTGGCTGTGCGTGACAGAAGTAAATGGAGAGAAATTGTGAATAAATAAGTGATGATGCAGCCCTGAGGGGATATTCTCCCGCATTTGGTCTGATCAGCTAGTCAGGTCAGGTGCGGGTAAGGGGATAGGTATGTTATGATGTGGCAGGGGTAAACCAGTTCTGCTGTCAGGCCCTGCTGCGGATGTCACTGATTGCATTGCGCAGTTGACCCTTGTGCGGTGTGGTGCGGTGAGGATCTGTCCGTTCTCCCCTTTGGGGCTAAGATGTGAATGAATGTGTTTAAATGGATGAGTAAATGGAGAGTGTGTCGTCCTGTCTCGGCTACCTCCCTTTCCTTGGGGGAAGCAGCCTAGGTATATAGATAGATAGATTTTATTATTCCAATCTATCTTAATTTTTACTTGATCAAGGTATACAGTATTACACTGTTCTTTCATTTTCTGCTTTTCGTTTCCTTTGTTTTTCCTTCCATTCAG
>NC_137058.1:21691894-21729394 GCF_032717465.1 Coenobita brevimanus
ATACTGGGAGATAATCAAAAGGAGAAAAGAAGGTGGGGAACTGAAAGGGGAAGGCTGAGGTAGGGGAAGTATTGAAAGATAAAGGTAATGAAGGTATGGAGAGGACTGCACAATGTTAGGGTGTATCATGTTCACTAAAGTGTGAATTTAAAGTTTGGCAGTATGTATTCCTGTGTAAAATCAAATTTTAGGAGAGACCTTTCTCTTGAACTTTTGCTAAAAATCAAGTTTAAGTATTCAATTTCTCATTTTTCGTTTTCTGGTTAGGTACACACTGGGCAAGACTTATGCTGTAGCACATCTTTGCAGGCTTCTGGCCTTGGTTTCCTCGTCACTGCATTAAAAAAAAGAAAAACATAATTTTTTTACTAAAACACTGTAATACATCTAAAATGTTGCTAGATATTTTTTGTGAAAATATCCATGCTTCAGTTACACGGCTTGGTGTTGATTCTGTAGCCATCTCGTCTAAGCAAGGACCAAAGACAAGAAAAAGTTCCGGCTCAAAACTGCGTGATCTTGTGGGTCCAGGCAATCTATTCCTTCCTACAGAAGTTCCAACGTGGAGAGCTGTAATTCAAAGAGGAATCCTTCTGCAAGAAGAGAAGCTGCTTCATGAGGATATGACAAGAGAACGGTACCCTCTGCAAGATTTGGCTAAGGACTTGGCATCACTGGTGGTAGCACAGTGGTACAAAAGCAATGCCAAATTCATTCCTCCAGTAATAATTCAAGAGAGACCCATAGCCAGTAAAATTCTTCTCAGGTGGAAGGAAATGACTGACAGTGAATGGCAGGGTGAATGCTACGTTGAGACAGAAGAGAATATCAGAACTTGATACACTTTTTGACTTAACAACCTGCAGACATAAGATTACTCTCTGTGGAAGTGAAGCATCTGGCTGTGCTGCTAGAGTTCATGCCAACTGTGACTGTCCTCTGCCTCAAAAGATTCCAAAGCTGGAGCTGGAGTGGCACTATTACCAGAGGATCAAAACCTCAGAACGTTCTGTCTTCCAGATGGAAAATGCTGATGCCAAGGAAACAGTGGAGCAAGTACAGGCTGCTAAGAGGAAGGAAAAAGAGCAGAAAGCAGCCGCAAAGAAAAAAATGGAAAGAGGAAGAAGAAAAGGAGCTAATACATGGGGATGTTGATGAGAATGAGGATGAACATGGGGCGATGGAGTTGCCAGAAAGACCAACACCTACTGCTGACACAGATTTTTACAGTACTCCACAAGGCACAAGTGCCAGTGCCAACACTGGCAAAGTCTCTACCTCTGCCAAGAGGAACTACATGGATAATTTAAACACTGCTGCGGCTGCAATTAGGTTTAAGGTACCAAACACTCCTGCAGCAGCCATTGCAACTGGTTTCTTGCAGGATCTTATTAAAGCTAGCCATCTAGCTGCTGATAAGGCATATCTAGCTGTTGACAAGACGAAGATGTGGAAGGGCAAAAAGTCTATAATCGCTGCCTCGGTGGAGGTCCTGGAGAAAAGGACAAAGGGAGAGGAGACCAAGGGAATTTTCTTTGATGGAAGACAAGATAAGAAGACAAAGATCATGAGGTACAGTGATGAAACTGGCCGCTTCCATCCTGATACTACAACCGAAGAGCACTATAGTATTACATGGGAGCCTGAGGAAAAGTATCTATTCCATTTTACACCAGAAAAACCTGAAGGAAATGAGAAACCTGCACTTAAGGTAGCTGAGGCTCTGTTTGAGTGGATTAGTGCTCATGGTGCTAAAGATACTCTTGTGGTCCTTGGTGGTGACTCCACCGACACAAACACAGGACCTGATGGAGGCGCTATCACTCACATGGAAAGACTGCTAGGTCACAAGTGTCACTGGTTGATATGCCAGCTGCACATTAATGAACTCTGTCTCAGGCACATGATCATTAATCTTCATGGTCCTTACAGTTACAAGTCTGGGTTCAGTGGCCCAATAGGAAAACTTTTGGAGAAGATCAATGACATACCTGTCAACTTTAGATTCAAGGCAGTGCCAAGAGAAGATATAACTGAACTTCCAGAAGGCATTGTACGGAAACTTAGCACTGACTAGAAGAAAGTTCTAAAGACAGGAAGGTTAAGCAAAGAAGTTGCCAGTCTAAAGTGTCGCCTACTGAATCAGTCACGCTGGCTGACTACAGGTGAAGCTCTGCTGATGCTGTGGATGAGGCAGCATGGTTTGAAGGGAAAGGAGCTGAAGAAGCTAGAGGTCCTGGTGGAGTTTTGTCTGGACTTCTATTTCAAGATGTATTTTGAGATGAAGGTGAAGCACCACATGAAGTATGGACCTCACCATATTGTGACAACTCTGAAACTGCTGAGAAACCAGACTTCTGAAGTAAAGAAAGTGATTACTTCTACATTAGTATGTGGAGCATATCATGCACACAGTGAGAACATCATTGCCTCTCTCCAGTGCAGTGAGAATGAAGAGGAGAGGGCGTGGGGAGTTGACATGATCAAGAAAATAAGAGGTAAGTCTGAGTATGGAGACATGAGTCTGAGAACTCACAGAAACTCTACACTAATTCTTAATGCTACCTCTCCAATTACCCTGATTGATTGGAATAAGGAGAAACTGTATGAGCCAGTGTTCACGTGTAAAATGTCAAGAGAAGAAGTTGAGGACCTTCTCTGGTCTCCACTTTAAGTTGAAAACTTCTCAGTTCACACTCAAAGCTGTGAAAGAGCAGTCCAGGAAGTTTCAGCTGCAGCTCATGAAGTGTATGGGCATGACAGAAGAGATGGTTTTGTTGGTGCTAGGATCGATCACAGAGAAACGTTGCCAGTTTTTAAGTCAAAGCAAGACATTATGAACATATTTTTAGCTTTCTACGAGAAATACAAGACAAATGAAGATATTTTCAGCAAAAAAGATCTCAGAACTTTCAGTTAACTTGAATATTAAAATGTGAAAGAGGGACTTACCAGTACTAGACAAGAATAAAAAATAAAAAAGGTTGAACGCCACAGCAGCTTGCGGAAAGGTGTGGGCAACTGCCATCACACTCAGTGATGCCGATATTAAAACATATTAAAATTGGTGGATGCGTTAAAAAATAATAATAAAAATCCTACCTGGTGACAGGAGGCTAAAAATCTTATAATTTCATAGTTTAGAGACATATTGGGTTTTTCTGTTTATTTTAGTGGTTATGAATAATATAGGATGATCTTAAACGGGTCCAGACCTACCCTCAAGAAATGCTTAAAGGTGTTTGTGATGAGTATGCACTATAATATCATTTAGGCTAGCAAGTTTTTTAAATTTGTCAAAAATCATTTTTTTATTGAAGTGATTTTTAACACCTAAATGCAGTTTTTCGCAAAACTTGGATAAAACAAATCCTTCTCAAAATTCGGTTTTACATAGGAATACATACTGCCAATAATGAAAATCCAAGTTTTCCATTATTCGGCCTTAGTATGATACACCCTACTTGCACACATATTCATACAAGGGAAAACGAGAAGTGCATGACAGTATCAAACAATAGAAGGGTGGCAAGTAACTGTGTGTGTGTGTGTGTGTGTGTGTGTGTGTGTGTGTGTGTGTGTGTGTGTTTAAAGGCGTATGATACGAGGGAAGGATACTGACATGGATGAATGACCAAACGATGTGAATTATGATCGGGTGGGAGTAAGCGTTAATATTTAACCAGAGGGCGGAGCGTACCCAGCACCAGGTGTTGACAACAGGGACATCCAGCACAATTTCTTTGTTCGCACTTAGTTTTTCCAGCACAGACATGGTGCGTTTTAATCCTTTACTATGAGAAGTCTCTCAAAAGCTGAATAGAATTATCCGGAGGAAGAAAAGGGAAAAATAAACGTAATCATCGTATTAAATGCGTTAATGTAGAATTTTTTCTCTCTCACTATGAGACGTTTCCCCCACATTAACCATAATGGTCCGGCGGCAGTAAGAAACATAGCCCCAACAAAAGGACATTCTTACATGTCTATCCCTACTCAACAACGACCACTCCATCCATGACACTCCAGCCTCCATCATATACTGTACCATAATGTACCTCTATCATTGTTCCCTGTCTACCTCTGCTTCTCCCTATCATCGTACTTTTATTCTGGTCTTCCTATGTATCTCTTACTGTTCATTCACTTCAGAATATATGTAACGTTTTTTCATTCCATCTGTGATTACCTTAACAACCGTGACTTTTCACTGGTGCAACAGTATACTGTATATTTCTCACTGTTCATTCGCTACAGAAAGATGTAGCATTATTTGTACTGGAACTGTATTACCGTAACAACTGTGACGTTGCACTGGTGCTGAAGTGTATATAATAGTTTGTATTGCATTTACCTATTGTTTAATGATTTGTTTGACCAGTCCATCAGGATGTATGCAGCCCGGGGCTAGGCTGCATGATCCTGATCAACGTTAGTAAATAATTTCGTGAGGAATACATCCAGGTCAAGCGCCCACATCTACTAGGCCACCAGGCGTTGAAGTTGTTGGTTACATGGTGATCATACAACCTGTGAGTGGCACCCAGGGTAATAATAAAAAAAATGGCTTGTTACCCAGTGTACAGCCACCTGAAGCATGGTTGGCGGCGGGTCTAACTCAAAGGCATCTGATTAATTGTTTTATATATGGCTTGCATATGATAAACGTGTTAGATGTGTCGTGTTTTGTGTAATGAAAAGCCACTATCATTCTGATGTGTGTGTGTGTGTGTGTGTGTGTGTGTGTGTGTGTGTGTGTGTGTGTGTGTGTGTGTGTGTGTGTGTGTGTGTGACTAATCATTCTCCTCCACATTATTTTTTTCTCTTCTCACATTTATGACGGAAAGAAAACCTTGATCGAGAAACTTTTAACTCAAAGTGCAACAAGTGATGCATTGGCCTAGAGGTAAACATTCCGTTTAATGAAAGCCAGAAGATCGTGTTTAGGGAAGGGGGATGAGGCTGTGGGCAAGCAGGTACGGGGAATATAAAGGAAATGTGGAGCACAGGCAAAGGGAAAACGTGAACTGCCAGAAGTTTATCAATACAGTACTTTAAAGTTTTCGAACACTGTGGTCGGGTTTTCATTGACAACCATCATGGGGGAGGGAGGGTCGACTTTGACTACCACACATATGATTCTTGTTATGTACTCAACGGGAAAAGAAAATTACTATTGAAGTATTGTCTTATTCTTTACAGCCAAAAAGCGTGAAAAACGGGGGGAAAAGTTGTGGAGATGTTTTACTGGCTCATAAGCGAGGTTCAGGTGACAAGAACCAAGGAAGAAAAAAGAATCTTGGAGGTATTTTGTAACTACCGTGCATGGCAGGAAGTTTTGTTGTGCCCTCCTAGTCCTTGAAAAAATGGATCCAGGGAGAGGTTGACGAAGATACTGACATATGAGGGGGAAGGAGAATGAGGAAATTTTTATTAGAAAGGTGCGACCTGTGAGAGAAGATGGAATGAAAAGTAACAGCCACTACTATACTCTATACCATTCGAAATATAGGGGTCCAGTTAATGTATCCAGAAAGAGGCT
This sequence comes from Coenobita brevimanus, assembly GCF_032717465.1. Taxonomy (NCBI): domain Eukaryota; kingdom Metazoa; phylum Arthropoda; class Malacostraca; order Decapoda; family Coenobitidae; genus Coenobita; species Coenobita brevimanus. The sequence continues at coordinate 21,697,437 of NC_137058.1, forward strand.
GACAAGGGAACTGGAAAGTGAGGTGGAAGGAAAGTAAGGGACAAATGTCCGATACACGGGAAGGAAAAAGGGGAACTGAAGGAGAAATCTCCGTGGGGTGTTTTCCGATCATAACCTTGAGGAATGAAATGATAGACTGATTGGCAGGGACAACACGGGGAAGAGTGTCACTTCACTGCCATGATGTCTTCTTTATCTTATGGCGAACAATGCCATGCAGTTTTGTTCAGACCATGACTGGCCCTCCATTCTGAAAGGGATGCATACAGTCTGCATTACCTCCTCCATCACGAATATATCTATTAGATATGTATAGTCCTGATAACACCAGCTGATTTTATTCAGTCCAAGAAAGATCTATCATGATGGGGTAAGAAACAATCTATTAGCTACTTCAAGACGATAAAGTCCTTATCAGTCTTGCTATCACAAATGATTTATTTTGCCCAGTTGATGTTTCCCATAATGAAAGGGTCGGAAACAATGTCAGTAAACCCAATTAAATTTTTTTTTTACACTGTTCTTGCAGCCGCAAGATGCTCTTGTTGAGGCAAGAGGACACATTAGTAACATTAGGAATCATGTCCATTTACCTTTTTCATACGAAATGTCTTTTATATTTATTTCTTTTTTTGCCAGATTAGTTTTTGCAATCCCTAGGTGACTCTAGTCTTCCAGCCTCAAACGACTTTTGTTTATTGTCAAAAGTTTTTTTTTTTTTTTTTTTTTTCGCTTTGTGCAATCTGATGTAGTTCAGATACCAAGCTGGATCTGGGAGCCTCCAGCACTCTCTAGATTAATTATTTTTGCAGGCATGGGTCAACACCTAACCCTACACACACACACACACACACACACACACACACACACACACACACACACACACACACACACACACACACACACACACGAAACTTCACCCGTCTCATCTTTACCCACTCATCTTCATCTTAGTCATCCCTCTCACCCCACTAATTCCTCATTTTTTCTCTCCCATCCTCTCACCATTGTCACTTTTGCCTTCCCATTCCCTTCATCCCTCTCATCATTACTGTTTCATCTCTGCCCTATCACCACTCTCGTCTTGGCCTTTTCATCCTTATCTTATCATCACGCATTTTTCCCTTCTCATCCTTACCCTGCCATCACTCACATCGTTGCTCTCTCATCATTGCCCTTTCATTACTCATCTTTGCTGTCTCATTCTTGCCATATCATTACTCATCTTTATTCACTCGTCCTTGTTCTATCATTACTCATCTTTGCCCTTTCATTCTTGCCCTATCATGACCCATCTTTGCTCTCTCATCCTTGCCCAATCATCACCCATATTCAGCCTCTCATTCTTGCCCTACCATCACTCATCTTTACCCTCTCATGCTTGCTCTCATCTTTGCCTTCACATCCTTTCCCTATCATCATTCATTTTTACCTTCATGTCTTTGCCTTGTCACCACTATCACCCAGCCCTGTTATTCATGTCCTATCATCACTCATCTTTGTCCTCCCATCCTTGCCCTAGCATACACCATATCTTTACCCTCTCATCCTTGACCTCTCACCCATCTCATCCTTCCCCTCTCATCCCTCTCCTTTCCCTCCTATCCCCTCATAACTTCCTTCTCGTTCCTCGTATCCCTCTCACCATTTACATCTCATCCTCTCACCCTTAACATATACTTCACCCTTCTCGTTTTTTCTGCATTCTTTTCATTCTGGAAAGTAAATAGACTGCAGGAAGCTCTGCCAGGGACACATTATGGAGTTAGATCAATGGTAAGGATATGGAAAATTAGTTTACTGTGAAAATCAGTTTAACTCTAGTTATGAAACAGGGGGCTGTGATCTGTATTGTCTCATTGGCTGTTCAAGCTTAATATATGTAAAGTAGTAACAGACATTCGTGATTCAAGTAAGAACAATGGGCAGGGAACTGCCTTGAAACTGAAAGAAGGTGATTAGAAGTTCACTGAGTTTTCTCATTTTCAGATGATACTCTGCTGACTGGAGTCGAGGAAGGGCAGTTGCAGAGATTGGTGGGTAAGCCATCTTTGTGGGTGCACAGTACGTGGGCGGCAACTCTGACACTGAACTTGTGAAACCTATTCGTTCCTGCTTCCCATTCTCCTCTCAGTCGTACTGTGACGCGCATTTTATGTTAACCCTTCAGCCTCCACACGCATTCAGTCTCGTTCTAGGTCATTGTCATCTCGCTTCGACTTCGGCTTTACCTCTATATATTTTCTTTTTTTTTTCCTTGCAGTCCCAACATTCTTCCCAGTTCATTACATATATTCATATTTACCATTTATCAGCATCCTTCATATTTTTTCCAGCAGATACCTGCATATTTTCCTGAGAAACTTCTCGTTCCGTTCTGGGAGGATGCAATTCCATAACTCCCTAAAAACCCAGCAAGTAAGTGCTTGCTTAGAAAGGCTTCTGGCGAAAACACAGTCACAAGTAAGCTCACTTTTCATGAGTGATGAATCAGTAACAAATGAAAGAGAAAAATGTGGTCGCAACAGGACATAGCAACAGCCACGGATTCTCACCAGCGATGAGAGCCTATCGTACATTTGCATCTCCGTGGAAGTTAAAACTAAGGATAACCCCGTAGGATTTCATGTTAACCTTTGTTTCTCATTATGTGTGTGTGTGTGTGTGTGTGTGTGTGTGTGTGTGTGTGTGTGTGTGTGTAATTTAATTAAAGCTCTTTTTATATTCGTCACTTTATCTTGTAGCATTATTTTTTGCATGTCCTTACTTTCATTTTCAGAATAGAATTTTAGCCCTTGATTTTCAATGAGGACTTTTTACTCATTTAGTCCAGCTGCATTAACTAGGTGAACAAAATACACTTTCCTTTCGGTACTGACTCTCTCTCTCTCTCTCTCTCTCTCTCTCTCTTACACAAACACACACACACACACACACACACACACACACACACACACACACACACACACACACACACACACACACACACACACACACACACACACACACACGTGTCATGAATAAATTCCACCACAGTTGAGATTTTAGTAACAGATTTCCCGTGCCAGGGAAGGGTGAAATATCCAATAAAATGCCTAGTTCCACTCAGCAGGCCGATATTCGCACAGTGGGGAAAACAATGGGTAAAAAAGTGATTTACCTTTACGTTTTGCAGGCTTTTGCTGGTGCTGGAGTGGCCGGGAGGTGAGGAGGGAAGCTGGAATATACTGTATATGTCAGGGTTCCATGGCTTCTATTCTATGTTCCCTGATGTCCATATTCAGTTGATTTACTGGAGTTGAGATAGATGTATGATGTGCAGTTAACCCCAGCACGAATGACAATAAATCCTCCTGCATAAAGTAAGTTCCTCATCATCGTCTGCCTCATCATCAACATGCCTTTGTTGTCACAACGAAATATTTTTTCTTAAGATAATATATCAGTGGTACAGGTTTTAAGAGAAAGTATTATAATAAACTAAGCCACCAGGGCATGGTGGTACCTTGTTCGACTTGCTATCGGGGCCAAGGAGAAGAGTGTGGGGAGGGGGGGAGGCAACTGGGGATAATCCCCTGGGCCTGGGCCCGAGGTGGGGGTCCGAGCCCTCCAAGACAGTGTTAAGAGCGGGGAAAATATTGTGGGAAATATTTTCCCTCAGAGCCGTTGCGCTCTCTACTTTTTATAATAGTCGTCCCTGGTTAAATAGCAGAGGAAAACTTGAGATCGTTCATAACTTCAAGCGGCCTTTACAACCCAGAAATTACGTTCTCTTTAATAATTCTTATTATTGATAAATTAAATGCTACTGCGTTTAACCCTCGTGGACAACTAAATTGTTAATACATGTAATTATATGGAAATTTCCAGTGACCTAAACTGCGTCTGCGCGTTAGATGACGTGTCTGAATATGGAAAGACCCTCATGTAAAAGCAGATGAGGGTTTAGCATTTTCATAGGTAAAGGGTATATTTGGTTTAGCTTTAGTTTAACTAAGTTTAATTTGTTAGATTCGCCCTGTATATATCATGATGTAATCTAACTGTATTTAGCATTGTAATTAATTGATAGTAGGCACTCCTACAATTCTATGAGGAAGTAGGGGCCCGCCATTTTCACTCACTCTGCTCCTAGACCTCGTCGAGTTAGCACTCTGCTCCTAAACAAGGTCCTAGCACGTTTGTATATACGCACCTAAAGGATGCTTGACAGCCCAAGCAACAGACAGAAAAGCAGGCTCGTCGTCATCTCTTGTTCGACACTTCCTAGCTAAGTAACCTTTACGAATTGGCCAGTTCAAGGGGGGTTTGCTAGGAGATAGAAGAGAAATAGTTAGGTGAGTTAAGGTGTAAGTTACGGTTCACTTAACCCTATGAGACTTGTTTGAATTTACTTAAGGTCAATTTTAGGGACGAGTAAGGACCAACGAGTTGTTTACTAGAAAATACTAGAACTTTCTTACATCTTTTTGCCCTGACCGAGGATACCGCTTTATACAAAGTCAAATTTTTCAGACATTTTGGTGCCCCGAGTGAGGATACCGATTTATACAAAGTTAAATATTTCTGACATTTTTGGTGCCCCCAGACAGTGAGGAGAGCAGATGTGTGCCGAAGCACTGAATGTGTTCAAAGTTGCTTTTGAAGGGCATAACCTACTATCACGTTCGGTTGCAGTGGGTGATGTGGAAATACGTACATACCGAGCTCAGGGAAAATGGGTATTATGGAAATTGAGTGTAGGGATGAAATATAACCCTAGAGGTTTAATAACCCTGGGGGATAGGCTGAAATTATGGACATAATCCGTACACTCCTCAAAATTTAAATGAATAATTAGCTGAGCCGGAAAATGAGTATTTGGAAATTGAGTGGGGGGATAAATACAACCCTAGAGGTTTAATAACCCAGGGGGATAGTTTTGATATAGTGGACTTAATCCCTACCCTCTTCAAAATTTAAAATAATCAGATAATTACTAAGCTGTGGTAAATTTGTGGTTGAAACTCATAGTTAATTATTAATTTAGAAGTCAGTCAACATGTCTGTTTCCTTGTTGCAAAGATCTTCTAGTAGCAAAGCCGGATGGGTAACTAGAGCCATAAATGATTGCAAACAATCGTTGGACGAAATACCTCTGCCCAGGGAGAAATTAGTCTCCTAAATATACTGAAAGACCGATGGGATAAGTACGAAGAAGGTTATATAACTTTAGAAGCGGCTATAGTAAGTGCTGATGATGAGGAACTCAGTCAGAAACTACGAAATTTGAAGGTAAATTAGAAGAATACGTAACTGTAGTAAAGACACTAGAGTCAAAATTAGCTGAGACTGCCGCGGAAACACAAGTTGTGGAACAGCAGAGTAGAGCTGTGTTACCACAAATAACGCTTCCAGAGTTTGATGGGGAGCAAAACTGGAAATCCTTTTGGGATCAATTCAAATATTTTGTACATGATAGAACAGATCTCCCTAAGGTCAGCAAACTCACATATCTGTTAGGACATGTCAAAGGAACACCATATCAGCAGATAAAAGAATTACCGGTAGAAGAAAATAATTATGAGGAGGCCTTGACTATCCTTAGACAAAACTACGAAGACAGGGAGCAAGTTATTACTCAGTTACTGAAGGCTCTAACTGAATTACCCATACCTAGACACGATTATGATTCCTTGCAAATATTTAGAATTGCAATAACTTAGGTACTTATGAAGATATTAAGGCATCAGATTGGGTGTTTTCAAGAATTGTGTCCTTAAAGGTGCTACTAAAAACCAAGGATGCTTTGTATGGTAGCTACCAAAAGGATAATTTCTCCGGTGAAGAGATTGAGGAAGGCTGAAGGCAGCTCGGTAAACATTTGCAAGGAACAGTAAAGCCTACTGAGCTTAAACAGAAGACTGAAGGAAAGAAAAAACCCACTAACCAACTGGTTGGGAAACCTAAGTCAGAGAAGACTATGTACCTAAAGAAGAGATAGGTACTTTCCTTAGCTCCTTAAAGGCTGAGGATAAAATATTAAAAACAAGGAACAGACAAGCTGATGAAATTAAGGAAGTAAAACCTTCCATAGTAAAGGACAGGAAAGAGTGTGTATTTTGTAGTAAGCAACATTCCAGTGCATCTTGTCAACAGTATCTTGATTATGCTTCTAGAGTAGGAAAGCTTCAGGAACTGGGGTGTTGTATAATCTGTATGAATTCCGAACATATTTCCACGGACTGTAAGGCTAAATTAAATCTTTGCAAAAGGGATCATCATCATAGTGCCCTATGTCCAAGGATGAAAAAAGAGGTTCCTAAACCTGCAAGCATCAGCATGACAATTACAAGGGGGAATACTCCAGTAGTAATGCCAGCTGCAGTTCCAATAGCAGATGTGAAGGTTCTGATTGAAAATAGAAACCTATTAGCATGTACCCTTTTTTATATGGGTGCTCAGAAAACATTGATTTCTGCAGACATTGTGAAGAAATTAAAGTTACCTATTATTGGCAAAGTAAATCTAGCCATTACAGATTCTTAACAACTAAGGAAGCTCAGTCTTTTGATTCAGTTAGACCTGTAATACAATTAGGCAGATATAAATGCCGTGTAACAGCAGCTTTACTGGATAATATGGAGACAAGTATATATATAAAGAGGCTGAAGGAAACCTCTGATCATCTACAAAGCTCAGGGATAAAGATGGCTAAATGGAATTTAAAATCAGATACTGTGGGTCCGATCAAAATGATAACTGGTTCTGATTACTGTGGAAGATTCCTACATAGGGCTTTCAAGATGAAAAAGGTACAGTTGTTCAAGAGTCCAGGAGGTAACCTTATTATGGGTCAGTTGCCTTTCCACAGCAAGTTATAGGAGAGGCCAAACTAGTAGACACAGTCTTTGTTACCTCCACACAGTCATTGATGGTAGCTAGAATAGGTGCAGAATTAGAACCTATTCAGATAAATGACTTGTTGGATGAAAATATTGAACCTGTACACAATCTGTGGGACCTAGACAGTGTAGGTATACACTCTGAGGAACCAACCCCTGAAGATAGAATAACTTTGGACTTGTATAATCAGTCTGTGGAATTTAGGGATGGACAGTATTGGGTAGGATTACCATGGAAACTAAACCATTCGGAGTTACCAACAAATTACCAAGCAGCTAAGGCTCAGTTAAATTCTCTTCTAAGGAAGTTGAGAGATAAACCAGAACATCTAACCATATATGATAATATTATAAAAGATGAAGAATAAATTTATAGAAGAGGTAGAAATCCCCGTTAACCACAAAGAAGGGCATTATTTACCACATCATGCTGTAAGCAAGGATTCAATAACTACTCCCATAAGGATAGTATTCAATTGTAGTAGTAAAGAGTCCAAGGGGTCAGCTAGCTTTAATGATTGTTTATACCCTGGACCTACACTAACAGAGAAGCTAGGGAATGTGTTGCTAAGCTTTAGAGAGAAACCTTATGCTTATACAGCAGACATTAGTAAGGCTTTTCTCAGAACAGGACTGAGAGAGGATGATAGGAAATTTACAAAATTCCTCTGGCCTCATGATCCTGAAAATGAGGATAGTCCATTGAAAACTTGTTTCCGATCGGTGCTCTTTGGCTCTTGTGCTAGTCCTTTCCTACTTTGCAACATTTTAAAGCATCATTTTGAAAATGCCAAATGTCCAGAAATAGGGCAGGCTTTTTAAATGGAAAATTTGCAAGGTGTTGCTGATACAGAGTCGGAAGCATTGAAGGCTTATGAAGAAGCCAATTCCGAATGTGGGAAGGCAAATTTGCCGTTACAGAGCTGGAATACAAATTCATCGCTTTTGAGGAATAAAATACAAGAGGATTATCCATATTCTGACATTCCCAAAATTCAAAATGTGTTAGGTCTTAACATTTTTTTTTTTTTTTTTTTTTTTAATGTGTCCGACTCTGGTCATAGGCTTCACAGCCTACTTTCAAGGCCCAGCAGTCCTCCTACATACCATACACCTCTACATGTCACCACTTCGGCGCTAACACCCACCGTCCATATTGAATACATGCTAGGGCTGTCTCATACAGGACTGGTGTATTGGTATTAGAGGGGGTATTTTTATGACATGTCGGCGGGTCTTCTGGTAGATCAGGAAAGTCTGCTTTTACGAAATTCAAATCCTTAAACTGTTCCATGCCCCAGCCGGGATTCGATCCTGGGTCCACAAGGACTACAGGCCGCCTCTCTACCGATTCAGCCACCGCCTCCCCCAACCAGGATACAACAGCTGATGAAATAAGTTTGAAACCAATTAAGCTCTCTGATGTCACTCTCACCAAGAGGTCCTTGTTAAGTCAGGTCTCCATGTTATATGACCCATTAGGGTTGGTCAGTCCTATAGTTATTAGGGACACACATTTAGTGCAGGAGGCTTGGCGAGAAAAGTTGGACTGGGACACGGAATTAGGTGAGAGATATGTGGAACAATGGGAACAGATTAGAAAGGAGTTTGAAACCACATCACACATTTGTATTCCCAGGGAAATAAGCAGTAGTGAGAAGTCGCACTTACACATATTTTGTGATGTTTCTCAAAGGGCCTATGGAGCAGTAGCTTATTACGCAACTGGAGATGATAGTAAGATTATTATGTCCAAAGCCAGAGTTGAGCCAGTTAAAGGAAGAACCCTACCTCAAATGGAACTGGCTTCCATAGAAGTAGGAACTAAATTGGCCAGGTATTTTTCACTACTCTTGATACTCAGTTTGAGGATATTTATATATGGACTAACAGTGAGATATGTCTTTATTGGATAGGGAAGGAAGACAGTAAAATTCCTTTCTCCCGTAACAAAGTGAAGACTCTTAAAGTGCTGTCTTCCACATTTAATTCATGCATGTATCTAAACAAAACCCAGCTGATCTGTTCTCGAGAGGTTCGACTGTAAAGAGACTGATCAAGGATAACTTGTGGTTTAAAGGTCCTAAATGGTTACTCACTAAAGATTGGCCTGAGCAGAAACAGTATAATATTGCTGAGGCTGGTGTAGTAAACTTGGATTCTGTAGTACCTGACCCAGAAGTAACTGACATTAGCAGATTTGCACCAGTAAAACAACTTATTAACACTAATAAATTAGTTTATGAATTTTTGAATAAGCAAGTGAGGCTTCATAAGTTAGATCCCATGGAATATTGGCTGAAAAGAATACAAAAGTACTATTATGGAGAGAGGTATATGACCTTTTAGGCCAAGACACTGGGAACAAGAATAAGCTGATTAAAAATTTAGGCTTGTTCTTAGAAAGGGTCTGATTAGATCCCGGGGCCGAATAATAAGGCTGACTTGCTTCTCCATACTAGATATCCCATGTTATTACCCAAGAATGGATACTTTGTACAGTTAATTGTAAAGGAAGCCCATGAATTGACTCTCCATGGAGGTGTGCCGCAGACTTTGGCCCGAATCCGGGAATGGTATTGGATCCCCAAGGGTAGACAGGATATAAAGAAATATCTCGAAGGCTGCATCACATGTAGGAAATATGATCAACGACTATCCAGGACCACCTGCCTTACCAAGGGATAGGGTAAATGTAAGTCGGCCCTTCCAAATAACTGGAGTGGATTACACAGGGGCTATAACTGTTATGGGTGAGGGAACTCCTCATAAGGTGTATATGTCTGTTTACTTGTACCTACACAAGGGCAGTCCATCTAGAAATGGCGGAAGATCTGAGCTCAGAGACATTCCTGAATGTCTTTCGAAGATTTGCCGCTAGATGGTCTTGTCCTAACAAATTAATAAGCGACAATGGAACTACTTTCATTGGAGCAGCACCTTTACTGTTGAACATAGTGAATGACCCAAAGGTTAAGTCGGCGCTGGGAATTCGAAATTGTACCTGGCAGTTCACAGCTCCAAGAGCACCATGGCAAAATGGATTTACTGAACGAATGATTGGTATTGTCAAGAACTGCCTAAGGAAAACATTACACAGAACTAAGATCACAAGAGAGGAATTAAGAACAGTGATAACTGAAATTAAAAATAGGATTAATAATAGACCCTAACCTATTTAGATGACAATAGTGTTTCAATAGAGGCCTTGACACCGGCTCATATGTTATATGGCAGGAAGCTCCATCCGGTGCCTTGTGTGGATATCCAGGAAGAAGTAGATGATCCTACCATTGAAAATAATGATTTAGGATAACATATGTGGGAGGGATATCAACGCCTGAAAAGGGTATTAGATACTTGGAATAGACACTGGAGCAAAAAATATCTTTTGAGCCTACGAGAAAGATATTATGGGGCTCAGGCTGCCAGCAACAAGTCTGTTATAAACATACGGGATGTGGTCTTAGTTAAAACCGAGCAACCAGGATCCCAGTGGCCATTAGCTAAGGTGATCTCCATGCACCCAGATTCAGAGGGAGTGCTGAGACTCATAAAGATGAAATGTAGGGGACATACCAACATAAAAACTATTGATAAACTGGTACCCTCGAGTTAGCGGCTACCCCGTATACACGGGATGGTGGACATCAAGCGGGTCAAGATGCGCGACCTAGAAGGGCCGCAGCACAGGGTTCTCGAGACCTACGGAAAGAACTCCTGGCTAAGGGTCACATTACATGATACAGCGTATCATTTGCCGCCCGGCCCCAAAACTGTCGGAAATATTTTCCCCCTGAGCAGTTGCGCTCTCTACTTTTTATAATAGTCGTCCCTGGTTAGATAGCAGAGGAAAACTTGATATCGTTCATAACTTCAAGTGGTCTTTACAACCCAGAAATTACGTTCTCTTTAATAATTCTTATTATTGATAAATTAAATGCTACCGCGTTTAACCCTCGTGGACAACTCTATTGTAAATACATGTAATTATATGGAAATTTCCACTGACCTAAACTGCATCTGCGCGTTAGATGACGTGTCTGAATATGGAAAGACCCTCATGTAAAAGCAGATGTGGGTTTAGCATTTTCATAGGTAAAGGGTATATTTGGTTTAGCTTTAATTTAATTAAAACTAAGATTAATTTGTTAGATTCGCCCTGTATATATCATGATGTAATCTAACTGTATTTAGCATTGTAATTAATTAATAGCAGGCACCCCTACAATTCTATGAGGAAGTAGGGACCCGCCATTTTCACTCACTCTGCTCCTAGACCTCGTCGAGTTAGCACTCTGCTCCTAAACAAGGTTCTAGCACGTTTGTATATACGCACCTAAAGGACGCTTGACAGCCCAAGCAACAGACAGAAAAGCAGGCTCGTCGTCATCTCTTGTTCGACACTTCCTAGCTAAGTAACCTTTACGAATTGGCCAGTTCAAGGGGGGTTTGCTAGGAGATAGAAGAGAAATAGTTAGGTGAGTTAAGGTGTAAGTTACTGTTCACCTAACCCTATGAGACTTGTTTGAATTTACTTAAGGTCAATTTTAGGGACAAGTAAGGACAAACGAGTTGTTTACTAGAAAATACTAGGACTTTCTTACATATTTGTGCCCTGACCGAGGATACCGATTTATACAAAGTCAAATATTTCTGACATTTTGGTGCCCCGAGTGAGGATACCGATTTATACAAAGTTAAATATTTCTGACAAATATTTCATAGCATAAATCAATATATATTGACACTTTGGACTTTTAAAGAAAATATATAGAAGGAAGTAAGAACAGTTATACCTAAACACAGTTAAACAAGAACACATACAGCACATAGTTGTGTATTAGTTATTATCATTGTATAGAGAGGGAGGTGAAGGAGCTATGGTGCACCAGCATTCTTTTGGCAGTACATCAGTGTGCCGTGACACACTGGTTAGACAACAGTTTAGCCGTGGGCTACACAAGTATAATATATTTAGCACAGTTATCAGGGGAAGGGGGGTCCGTTGTCGATAATCTTGATCCACACCTTGTGATGGAGGCCCGCAGCCATGCTAGCTATCCACATGTCCCTCACGGACAGGGTTCAACAGCCAAGCCTTGAAGGACGTTTAAAGTTAAAAATTTTTGCATGCCTTTTTGTATGGATGCTTTTGTGCACACTGTCGGTGCTACTGACCGACCGACAGACAGACAGACAGACAGACAGACACACACACACAAACACACACACACACACACACACACACACACACACACACACACACACACACACACACACACACACACACACACACACACACACACACACACACACACACACAAAGCCCTTATAATGCTTCGACTATAACGTACGCCAGTTTTACAAACTTGCCTCATTCTTACATCGCCAGCATGAGGAAGGAGTTGAATCTGACTAACATTTTTCATCCGAGGAAAAGGTTCGATCAAGGTAAATAGGTTCGGTCGTGCACTGAACCTTTAGTTTTATTACACCTGAACTCGTAGAGCGAGAGGCTGCTGTATTCTTATGGATGTGTGTGTGTGTGTGTGTAAACAAAATGACCTAAGTAACCCCAACAGCAACTGTAAAAAAAAAAACATTAAATTTTTTTATCCTGTTTACATCAAACTTGGGTAAAGGGCTGAGCTTCGGCAAGAATAAATCATTCAGTTCTGAGAACATTCAGTAAATGGTCAGTCATAAGACAAGGTAATCGTTTGTTCTGAGTTTTTTTTTTCTTTTTTATGCAAGGAGGAAGGAGCCAAAGACCAGTGGCCTGCAAACTCCTCCCTCCAAGAAAAAAAAAAAAAGACAACAGAGAGCCAAATTGAAGATCCATTCATTTCGAGATGCCTGGATACACTGCGTTTGAAAGACTTGGGATCGTAGGCAGTAGGAAAAACAGACAGAGGGAGACAGTTCCAGAGTTGACCTGTTGCATACAAGAAGGATTGAGAGCAGCAGTTAACTCGTGCATTAGAGACCTGGACAGAAAAGGGATGAAAGTTTGCTGCTAGACGGGTCCTACGTGTCCGCCTTAGTGGTGGAGGGATGCAAGCAGACAGTTCAGGGGAGCAGTGACCATTGACGTAGTGATAGATAAAAGATAAAGATGCAACATGGAGCTTGTGCTTGTTAACAAAATAACTCAAACAGTTTTTTTGCGATTTTAACCAAAAATGCTGTAACGGTTGAAATTCAGATAAGGAGTAAATCTGTTATATACAACGATGAGTAGAAGGTCAAGGTCACAGGGCAAGACCAACATACAGTTTTTATTATGTTTAGACCAATCTTTGTGGAAGCATTGAAGATAACGCAAGAATGGAAATAGTCGATAATGAGAACAAATCAGTCAAAGTCAAGGTCAGATGGTTGGATCAGTTCAGTATTGGTGTAATTTGAACCAAACTTAGTGGAACGGTTAAGGGCCGAGTAAGACTGAAGAGACTAAATTTGGGGAACATCCTGTTAAACATGAAGGTCCCATTACAAGGCCAATTTCCCATCTGTGTGTGTGTGTGTGTGTGTGTGTTGACAATATATGTAACACAACTTTCATATTATTTAGAAATAACTTGATGAATGAGTTATGGATCGCCCAAGCGATTAACTTTATTCTTTTTTTAGGAGAATAACACAAAGGTAAAGGTCACATGGCCAAGTCTACTTAAACAGTTTTTATCTCATGATGACTAAACTTTATAGAAGGGATCAAGTAAAAAATAAATAGTTTCAATTAAAAGAACAATTAGTTAAAGGTCACAGGGTCAATATCACTGGACAAAAGCAACTCTGGCAATTTTGATCTGATCTGAACCAACGTTGGTGGAAGAGTTGAGAATAAGGCGAGAATGAAGTAACTTGGTTTTGAGTAATCGTCGAAGGTCTAGATCACAAGATAAAACCAGTTATTCGGGTTTCAGATCAGTTGGTTGGGGCGCATATTGCATTCTTCGTCTGATCATTTCTTGTAGTTATAGTTAATATGATCAAAAGAGTAAACAAATTCCGAAGTAGCCAATATCAATCACAACACGACACTCCCTCTGTTAGTAAAGCTACGTACTTGCTATGCTACATACCATCCATCCTAAAATAAATAAATTCCTGCTTTCAAAAAAGTTCATTCTTTAAACTCACTGTCTGCCTTCCGACCTACTCACGCTTGTCTGTATACAAGTTCATTTGCCTTTGTTGCCAGGCAGTGTATACTGAAAACACTTAGCGTGCGCTAACAACTGAAACTGACTGTCATTATATCTAATTGCAGTGTAGCAGGACTGGTAACAGGCTCAGTATACTCCACACCCATCTGCAAGACGGACCAAAAAGATCATTTTGATATATCAGACAGCTGCCCCGATGATGACTTGAAAGCATTAAAACCATCATACTTTTAAAATCTTATGGGTCAGTTATGCAAAGGTATGTTCTCAATACCATTAAAACAGTTTTATTTAATACAAAGCCCGGATGAAAGAATGTGGAAGTTACAGAACCTTCCATTCTCAGTTGGGTAACTCGTAAATGTTATCAGCATTTATGAAATTTATTCATTTGATAGGCATACATCTTTTTTATATATCTGTATCTATTAATCCGTCTTCCTATCTGTGTATCTATCTATCTATCTAGTAATGCTATCACTGGTAGCTGCGGTAATCAGCCTCCACCAACTACGTAAATGGAGACTACTGTTTTTTCTGGTATTATTATTCCGGCCTCAGAGTCTCGCGACGATTCAAAGAGAACCGGGGGCTGCGGAAGGAATCTGAAGGGCTCAGGTTATGCGTCCTGGCATAAGCCATTCCTGATAGCAAAAAATCCAACCCCTCTCCCCCCCAGTGGGTTCAAGGTCATTGTAAGACACTGTAGCAAACATACAGTATACGTTCTTCGACACCTTTGTTAGATTCTGTGTTGATGTTACGCAAGAAGTTACCTTAGGGTCGTCAGATCTTGTTCACATTACACATACTTTTTTACGTAACTAGGCTTATTTTATCGTGGCTACGCAGTGACAAGCACGTAACTAATTGGGACCCTGTTATTGTCCTACGTACAGTCACTAGTCTCAACTTTCTATTTGTTAGCGACCTTGACCCCATTGGGGAGATTTGGATTTTTTTTTTTTTCTATTTTTTACAATCAGCAATGATCCATGCCAGGACACACAACCTGGACCCCTCAGTCAAATTTATGACGTCCATCTTTAATCATGCATTATGTGACTGAATAATAACATCTTCATTATTAAATGTAAGTTTGTTTCTTGTCCTGAATGCCATTGTTGGTCATTGTAAAGTATCTTTTTTTACATCAAAAGCAAATGCAGGATGGGAATGAACTAAGAAGATAAAGCGGTTGTTGATTTTACTTCACTCTTTGCTGGTATAAATTGCGTAACATCAGTGAAGCATATCATTGAATATTTAGAGTCTTATAGTTTCGGAATGTGATGCTTTTCTACGCTGCACTCATATGGTCACTTATAGTTTTGAATATTTTCACTACTCTTTCAGGTAACACTCACAAAACGGAAGGTCTGGCAAAACATTGACTGATATATTCCATGCTGTCTTTTGATAATGATTCCTGAAATCTTTGTCATTCACACCTTAACCTACATACAAGGACCTCCCGTATTTCCAGCACCGTTACATTATTTTGTGCAACAAATGATACTAGTAACTTGTAGAGAAGAGTTAGTTGATGTCTAAGGTTCATACTGCTTGTGTCATTAAAATTTCATGGCCGTGTGTTGTCAGTGGACTAGTTAGTCACTATGTCACTGAGTTATAGACCCCCCAGTACATTGTTTTTATTTATCTATTCTTTTGACTGAGAGACGAGTTAATTTAGGATATGAGGGACGCTTCAAGAGGAGCGGGATAGAAACCACCTCCATTAGACCGTTTGGTATGATGACGTGTTTTTAGCCTTACTCTTCCTGCCTCCCGACGATTTATATTCGACTTAGGAGACCCAACGTAATGCTTAGATTAAACTCTACTCGTGCTAAGTGCACACTTTTTCTCTTATTCAGTGCAAACGACGATAAAAGTATGAAGCGGCAACAGTGCAAGTTGGAGCTTATGAAACAAAGTAGACAACAGTATAATATCTTCAGCACGGCGATGCCTTTCTTCCCGTTTTCTTCCTACCTTTAGACATCTTTAATCGATTTAGGAGAGGCCGTTCGTACTGAAGGCTTGCACATTGAAAGGCCAAGTTGGTTAAGAGTCATTTGTAACCTGTTTTGGTGGCTGGTGAAAAGGCCACATTCCGGAGGCAGCTCATTACCACTCCTGCTCTCGTGATCTTATCGGGTTCCATACCATCTTCTCATCGATATGTTTTGTTCTTCTTTTTTTATATAGCCAATGATAGCATGAATAACAAATAAGAGAATATTATGATGCGGTATGGAAAAATAAACTAGTTTGGAAGAGATGTTGGGGAACGCCCTAAACTGACAAGGATACGGCTTCAAACTCGCTCAGAGAACACTATGTGAGCATTGGTAAAGCAAAATATGAGTTTTCTAAAGCTTAACCCGCTCACATATTGACGTTTTTTTTTAAATCTTTCCTTAGTACCACCAGAGGAGATTCGTCTGCTTTGGAAAGGCTGCTTATAGGGAAAGAACCGACGTATTCAACACGAATCCCTTCACTAAGATGTTAGCGTTCATTACTCCTGTGAGTGTTGTATGTAGGGTGGTTTTTTCCGGTAGGGTGGGGGACGGGGCCTTTATCAGCATGTTTCTGCGAGACAATAGATGTGACGGCGCAGAAAATGGATGAATCAGGCGGAAAGAAAGGGAAAGGACGTATTGGATGTTGGTGAGTGGTTGTGCAGGGTGGAGATAATACACTCAGTGAAAATAGGTGTTGTAGTTCGGCCGGTATTGACGTGGTGAGGGATCAAAACAAGTATCTCCGTATAATAACAAAAATAATAAACAACAAACATGTAGTCAAGTGTCACGTCATGTACCGGCGTCATATGAGTCAGTTTTATCGGTGCCAGTGTCCTGATTAGATTGGTGGCAATTTGCACCCATGTGCGTGTGCTATGGCTGAGAGAGAGAGAGAGAGAGAGAGAGAGAGAGAGAGAGAGAGAGAGAGAGAGAGAGAGAGAGAGAGAGAGAGTAAAAATTAGCTCTAATTCAAGTTGACGAAACTTGGGGGACGGGTTAAGGATCAGCCAAGGAGCCCTCCTATTGGTTTATTAGAACAATAAGTCAATGTCAAGGTTATAGAGCAAGGTTAGCTTCAATAATCAGCTCTGATTTAAACTTAGTGGGAACAGTGAGGGTGAGGCAACGATGGAGTGATTCAGTTTTGAGAAGTCACTAAAATGTCAACGTCATACAGCAGGGCATGTTTATAGGTTCCGCAACATAAATAATACAGTTTCTAGTTGACGTGACTTACAATTGGTGGAAGTGTTGAGGGTCAGGAGAGGATGAAGCGATTCACTTTTGAGATCAATTAGTCAAGGGTCAAGGTCGCTGCAAAATCGACTCAATCTGATTTGCTCATATTTGGACCAAACATGGTGGAAGGGCTGAGGTTCAGTCAAGGATGAGGTAAGTATATATATATATATATATATATATATATATATATATTTTCAGAACAATCGGTCAAAGGTCAAGATCACAAGACAAATTCACATATTTGTCTTTTAGACCACCTATACACCTATAGGGAGAGGGTGTTGCACTTTGGGTGCCCCCCCCCCCTCCACACACGCTCTCTCTCTCTCTCTCTCTCTCTCTCTCTCTCTCTCTCTCTCTCTCTCTCTCTCTCTCTCTCTCTCTCTCTCTCTCTCAAAATTGCACACCACACACTCATCCCATGTATATACACGGTTTAACTTTACATCTTCCTTCACTCTCCGTTATATAAATGCTTTTTCTAGGTCTTTCATAATAACCGTCCCTTCATTTACACCTCCCTCCCTCCTAGCCGCCGCCACGCAATATCCAGTTAATTTCTCCTGCCCTTGCCCACACCCCAGCAATTCCCTTCGTCCTCTCATGTAATCCGTCCCCTCTCACCTACCACCACCGCCACCACCACCACCACCACACTTTACTTTAATAACTGCATGCTTTGCCTTTGACTGTTCTTTTTGTTCAGTGTTTTCGTCAGTGCTGCTTACATTCACCTAATCTATGTGATGGCGTCTTTCTTAGTGTTAGGACTGACGCAGGACTATAATATTAGATTTGGGGAGACCTCTCGTATCGAATCTCTTAAGCTCTACTTCACTCACTATCTGGATTTTCAAAATACGTCACACGATGTTCCTTCTCTGTCTTTGACTTAACTGTTTTTCTGAGCCTGTATTTCCTTCAGTTTTCAGTAACCTGTTCAGGAAGTGGCAAATCTCAAATGCTCTATTTTTGCTAATCTCAGACAATTTTATTTAACTAAAGGGAGACATTTCTTTCAGGGCGTAAGCCGTTCTGTATTCCGCCAAAGCTTCTCAGAATTAATCTTGCTGTATTCATTCGCATTATTTCATTTCAGTTGTTTCCTTGTTCTTGTACCTGAGGATCATCATTTCTCCATCGAGTGACGATTAATTTTTATGGCTTTCTCATTCGTCACTTCACCAACCTGCACATTCTTTTCTTTAGACTACTTCTATTTCATAATATTTCCGTTAATTTCGTTTATGTCAGTAGCAATTTCCACGAACACCTTCCGTATTACGACGCATATTTTTTTTTTTAAACATTCCATCCACTGCCAGATGATGTTATGCATGTTGAGAGAGACTACTCATTGTGAAAATGATGAAAACACGTATCTCCAATTACACCATCAAAACCAATGCAGACACAAAAGCAAGTACCACTAGCATCATCCTGCACCACTTCTACCACAACCACCACCACAGCCACATCCTACCCCCACCACCACGCCTCAGCTCAGCTCAGCTCAGTCGTGTAAGAAGTGGAAGCGGACAGAAAATACTATATATTAAGCGCGGCAGCAGTGATTGGCTCTACGGGGATTGATGCATTTGGGTGAAGAAGTAACTTGAGAAAACTACGGTCCATTGACTTTCGTCAGTCTTCTCTCTCTTTTTCGCGTGCTGATGCTTTTAATCCCTTTATTACAATGACCTACTTTGAAAAACTGCGTTTTTCTTACCATCACACGTTTCTATTGAGCCTTGATATTTTTAAAATTAGGAAAAAGGGTTGAAATTCCGTTGCTCCAAGTGCCAGGGTGTTGCTGAACATAAAGAGATGATTATGCACCAGAAAAAAAAGTAACATCAACACATACAGCCCACCGTTAGATGCAGCTGCAAGGTATGATGATTCAAAGATATATTACCTTATTTCGCTCCTTGGGTTAAATGCTGCTCGGTCACCGTTTGTGCTGTAATTTAGAAACGATAAAAGAAGCATGTTGTGAATGAATCACTTTCACGTCTACGTTCTCGGTTACAAACATACTTATGATGCCATTGGAATTATTGGCAGCATGACTTCCAACAGGGAATGTCAGAAATATGTTAAGTGATGAAAGCAAAGCTTTTAACACATTCATTGATTCAAACAGTTGTTATGCTTCATTGTCAAGCTCGTGGGCATAACCATACTGTGTTAATACAGCAAGAAAACTTACGATTTTATCGATGCCAGCCTAGACAGTGGTTTCTGCATAGTATTGTGTATGTATCTATTTTTACCTCCGCCATCGAAGTTGGAGGAAGATATATATTTACCTAAGTTTGTTTGTTTGTTTGTCCTCAAGACATCCCCTAAAGTTCTCAATGAATGTCAATGAAATTTTGTGGAAAGGTGGGCCATGACCAAAGAAAGAATTGATTAAAATTGGTTGCAGATCCGAATCCGAATCCTGTGTATCACGCACATATCTCCAAAAGTTCTAAATGAATTTCAATAAAATTTTGTGGAAATGTGGGCCATGGGTCAAAGAACAATTGATAAAATTTCTGGGCGGATCCGAATCCTATGTATTCCATACATTATCTCCACGGTTCCAGATCTGGATCCTTTTAAATGACAATTGCATTGGCGGAGGTATGCGCTCTCCGAGTGTTTTCTGGACTATTTTTGTGTGTCTGCCTCTGGGCATAGGCTTCACAGCCTGTTCCCAAGGCCCATTAGTCCTCCTACATACCATATACCTCCACATGTCACCACTTCGGCTCTAACATCCACCGACCATTTAAATACAGGCTAGGGCCGTCTCATACAGGACTGGTGTACCGGTATTAGCGGGGGTGTTTTTACGGCATGTCGGCGTGTCATCTGGTAGATCAGTAAAGTCTGCTTTATGAAATTCAAGTCCTTAAACTGTTCCCTGCCCCAGTCGGGACTCGAACCTGTGTCTGTTAGGACTTCAAGCCACCTCGCCACAGATTCAGCCACCGCCTGATCCCCCAGTATCTGTAACAGGTAGATCTGAACTGCTGTAGGTTGAATATTGGGGGTAAACTAATCTAGGAAACGAGTTCCAAAAATCTATCTACGATATCTATCTCGTGTATCGGGTATACCGTATATCTGTCTATAGTTATACTGTTATAGATAGGATATATATTTATCCTGGGTTTTTATAATATATACATGTATATATGTTTGAATGTATGTATATAGATAGACAGAAAGATAAGACAAGAAGTAAGAGTTGGTGAGTCAGTGACCACTTCACTGGCCGCGCCGCCGAGTCACCACCCACCGGTTGCCCACCCGCCTCTGCTCAGGCCGGGTCACAAGCCACCGTTGGGCGGGCTGGCCACCGCGGGTCGTCACCCACATGTTGCCCACCCGCCTCTGGTGGGGCCGGGTCACGATCCACCTCTGCTCCGCGTCCTCGTCCTCGTCCGCGTCGGCGACTACACCCAGTGCTGGGCGTGGGGTGGGGCTGTGACGGTTGCTGGGGGAGTGGGTGGCGTCCCCCTCCTTCCCCGCCCTGCACCCCGCCGCCCCCCTCGCCGCCCCACACACCACCACCAACAGCGCCAAAATTACGGCGAATTTCATTTGACCTAAAGATTTACGAGATGAGTAAAGTCAATGCAAGTAATTACTTTATGAGATGGGAAAGAATCAGCTTGGATTAGGAAACGGAGTGATGTAGAAGATGTAATATAATCAATAAAAACGATGAAATGGCAGTGGGCCGGCAATATTTGTAGAAGACACGGCAATAGATGGACAAGGAAAGCAACAGACTGGGTAATAAATGATTCAAAAGGACCAAGAGCAAGTCCAGCAACTAGGTGGTGTGATGAAATAAAAAATTACGTCAGGAAATACAGGGTTCAAAAAAAAAAAAAAAAAAAAAGGCGATGAAGGCAAAAAATTCGCTAGAGATCTTAGGTTCTGGAATGGAAAGAAATAACACAAGACCAGGAAAAGTATAAACTTTTGGAAGAAACCCACAGTCGTATACATTAAAATAATTCCTTCTCTTCGAAAGGTTTTCTTTTTCCTTCTGTATGCTTAAAGGTTTCCTTGGAAGGGAAGGAAAACTTTTCAGGTTGGTAGCCCTGTTCAGCTACCATACTGATATTTGGTTTGATGGAGCGTTAAATATGTAAATTAATGCTTCACTGCACAAATGTTTCGTGGTGGAGTGTTGTGTTATAGATTTATCCACCTGAATGTCAGAGTGGTAACGGGCAGGTTAAGCCAGTCAGAGTAGTTTTGTGGTGGATAATGAAAACACATTTATGATGTGGGAGGTTCCACCATATCCTTTCGTTGGTTTGTATTGACTCATAAATGTCATTCTAGCCAACGCAACAGCAGTGTTCACCCCTCAAGGCATAATATTTTTTATAATAAATTATACTGGAGGAACATCATTATCTTAAAATCTTGTTGTTCGTAAGAATCATTTATTGTCCGACTCATGCTCGCATGGCGGCGCTCATTTGTTTTTTCCAACTGGTAGACACGAGCCGAAGCACTCGCTTGATGATAGATTTTCCTTTTCCGGGCATTTCACCAAGCAAAACGTTTCTTGAAAAATATCCTCGTGTGATCCTGGCCTTAATGTAGAAGATTTGTCAGTGTTACATCATATAAGATGGGTTGAGTATCGGAGGTATGTCGTCTACTCTGTTATTATCTGGTAAAAGATCTCGGCCAATATGGGTAACACTTTCAGGGATACCAATAGCGCTTAAACATTGGTATATCGTTGCAATTTGCATTAATAAGATTTCACAGTATCATCCCTCAACATTTTTAATATAAGAACCACAACAGTACGCACGAAAATTCCAAAAAAAAAAAAAAAAAGGAAGAGACTGTGAAATGATTCCTTCAAATTCCAATAATTTCTGGTACTCGAAGGAAAAATCTTTCCCTTCGCGAGGTCCAGAAAGGGAAGGAATTTTTAAAGAATACCAATTCAGCAAAAGATTTCCATCCCACTCTCAAGCAAAGGAAGGAAATGTTCAAGTTATGGCTTCTATGTCCTGCAGTGGAATGTTACGGGCTGATGAATCGAACCCTAGATTCTTAGATAGGCACCATGTCGCTATACCATGGCAAAATGAAAGCTAAGCCACCTGAATTCTGTGAAGAACCAGGTAAATCCACTATAGAAGGATATTTTTTTAACCCGGAACCAGATGAAAACTAATATTTCATTCATCTTGACTTTTATTTAGCTCCACGCAACTCGGCATGAGACAGCAGTTTTCATCCATCCCAGCCAGAACAAGCGCTTCCCTATGCGTTGGAGAAACACACATTACACGTGCGTACACACGTTTTCAATTTTCTACCTGCCTGCTTCTTACCTAGTATTAATTCTTTTTCTGTCACTTTGAGATATCCCCAGCTTAATCGGATGATTTAAGCCTGTTTTCATTGTTTTTTTGATTTTTTTCTGTTTCCAGGTTTCACAATCGTACGTCTGAGCTGGGATCTCACATTCGTTATTTTTTTTTCTTTCATACATATTGGCAAGCTACATATCATGATACTGCCTACCGAAAGCTTTCCATCCAATTGTAATGCTTCTCTTTACTTCGCTATCATGGTCCTGCGTTAGTTTTAATATTTCCCCCTGGTAATTGCACTCCTCAGTTTCTTCAAGAATTTCCTCGCTTATTCTGATGATACTCTTTGGTGTATTTGGATTAAACATTAGTTTTACTCAGGCTCATCTTTAGCCCTATTTTGTGACTTTCTCTGTTTAGGTCATTTAACATATCTTGAAATGTCTCTGCTGTTTCCGGGATTAGGTGTGCATTTGCAAATCTTAAGTGGTTTAAGTTTTCTCCATATATTTTTACTTTGTTCTTCCGGTCTAGCTTTCTTAAAATACTTTCGAGGCATGCGGTAAATAAAGTTGATGAAATTATATCTCTCGGATAGACGCCCTTCACAATACTAATCTTTTCCCAGTCGTTATGTACTTTAACTGTAGCAGTTCCTTCTTTATATAGGTTTTTGGTCAGATATACTGTACAACGTTCTTATTTACTCCTTGTTCCCGCAATGAATTTGTAATTGCCCTGTGTTCCACTGAGTGGTAAGCCTTTTCGTAACCAACAGAACCTAGTAAATACCTCCAGTTTTCTCAATTAGCTAATTCATTGTTTATCCCTGATCAGCTGTCGAATTTCCGCTTCGGAATCCTGCCTGTTCACGAAGTTGGTTTTCTTTCAGAGTGGTTGTTATTTAGTTTGTAAGGACTTTAGCGAAATTTTTTTAAGTAACTGATAATAAGCTAATGGGACGATAGATACTAAGGTCTTTTGAGTCGCCTTTTTTGTAAAGCAAAGTAACTTTTGCATTACACCATGTTTTGTGAATCTTCTTCTTTTTACACTGAGTGAATAAGTGGGCGAGCCTGCTTTGTTCTTGTACTTCTGCATCCAACAGTAAATCTGCTACTATTCCATCTTCTCATGGGGCCTTCCCTCTTTCATACTTTAAAGTGAAATTTTTATTTCGTCTGGTGTTACCGGAGGTATTTCACTTGTTTCAACTGAAACGTTAGCTGTTGGTGATATTGTCTTCGATGCATGCAGTTCCATATAAAATTCTTATACTCTCCTTCACATCCTATCTCATCAATGAACAGCGACCGTTTTTTTCTTTCAATGATATAATTTGTTGCTTTCAAAGAGTCATTCTGCTCCGGATCTGTTTCAGACTTTTTCCTTTTTTGGTGGTTTCTTTGATCTGATCCATGTTTCTTCTTTTTTTCTGCTTTCTGCGTATTACTGATAAGCATGTTTAATACTTTCTATTTAATCATTCCATGTTTTTATGCTTATCTCCTTTCTTCTTTTCATGAGCTCGTGAGTCATTTTTGAATACTTGTTGGCTTTGGTTGTATTAGCTTTCCCCACTACCTCTGCAGATTCTCTTAGCACTTTTGTTGGTCTATCATTCAACTTGTCAGTGGCACACTCAGCAGACTTAGAGCCTGAGATTTGTTTGTTAATTCTAACTAAAAAGTTGCTTTGGTTTCGCTTACTTTTATTGTGGGCGCCCAGTAGCCACTCACTCAGTGTAGTGCTACTCTACTCCAGGGTGACTACAATGTGTGACAAGCCAAATTATTTCCTAGAAGCCAGGAAATAATATAAAGCGCTGGGTGGTAACCTTAAAACCAACTAATACATGTTCCCTACGTGTCAACAAGTGGGTTGGAGGAGGGTTAGACCCCTCCGCGGAAAACGACTAACTAAAAAGACAAACAAAATGCCTCTAACCAGGACTGACCAATAGGTGACGACCAAGGACCATACAAAGGACATGGTGCCTATTTCAACGTGCAACGTGAGGAGTGCGAATGATGAGGTGAAAGAGAGAGAGATTGTTCAGGTGATTGAGGATGCAAAAGTGGACATACGGTATGTGGATTGAGTGAGATCAAATGGCGAGGTGAGAGTGTGAGAGAGTGGGAGTATTCGACTGGATGTATATGCTGGTGTAGATGAGAATAAGAGGGCAAAGGAGAGGGTATGTATTGTTGTGTCTAAGAGATGGAAGGAGAATATAAGAGAGTCTGGATCAGTTGGCAGTAGGATTCTATGAGTAAGATCGAAAGGGGAATAGAAGCGTGGGCGATTGTGTGTGCATAGGCATTACACTAGTGGAAGACCGTGTGAGCAGAATGAAAGAGAGTTCTAGGCAAATGTGAAATCATGCATATAAAAGTTTGTGAGCAGTGAGAGTGTGTTTGTGACTGGAGATGTGGGTGTAAGAGTAGAGAATGTGAAGTTGGATAGACTAGTTGGTGAGTGGGGTGTGCCTCAAGAAGTGGATGAGAATGGTAGTGTTCTGGTGGACATCTGAGCGGGGAGGGGATTGGTGATAGATAATACCTCCTTTTAGGTACAAAATGATCCATAGGTATAAATGGCGAATGATGAGGAGGGTGGTTCGTGAATTGAATGAACGGAAGGCAGCGATTGTTTATATGTGTGTGAAGGGGAAATAATAAAGTATGCACTGGATGTGAGAGCATACAAAGGTTGGAGGAGTGGACTTTTGGGTCACCACTTGGTGGTGGTGAAATTCAAGATACAAATGAAATGGAAATATAAAAGGAGAGACACGCAGGGGGAAGTAGTCCATACAAAAAGGGTAGGAAGACTGCCAGAGGATGAAAAAAAAAAAAAAAAAAAAAAAGAGACAAGTGGAGGAGCCATTGGGTAAATATGATTTGGAGCAGATGGGGAAGGCGAAAGGTGTGTGCAAGATATTCAAAGAAGAAATCTGTGAATCATGTGATGTGGTGTGTGGGGAGAAAAGAAGATAAAAATGGGGTGCAAGGAACAGCATGGTGGAATGAAGAGGTGAGACAAGCTGTGGCGCAAAAGAAGAAGGCATATAGTGAGTGGACGGGAAGCAGGGGCATGGAGGAAGCTGAGATGGAATAAAGTTATATTTAGAAAAGATAAGAAGGGTAAAAAGATTAGTGAGAGTGTAAGAAGAGAGCGGATGAGGAATTTGAGAATGTTAATTTTGAAAAGCCTATCACAGTTTTATAACAGATTAATGTTGCATTTGGCAAATGCTGAAGTGAATACCGAATGTTACTTATGGAAAAAGTATAATTTTCAAAACCGAAAGCATGGGAAGACAAAATCGCCTATAGAAATCGCGGGCGCTGAATGAGCCTTACTCGTAGTGGGTGAGGGGAGACGATCTTATATTGATCCGTACTTACAGTATATTTTGCATTCAACCTGCTTCATATTATTTTGGTATAGAGAGATCAATGAAAATTTTTCACATATTGAAATAGTAAGGAAAGATTTGGAGTCAGAAAGGCTAATTGGGGTTTAAGCTAAGAAAATATTCTTCCCAAACATGGGACGGTATGCTAATGTTTCCACGCAAGCTAGGTAGCAGATGACACTTTGAAAGTCCCTCAGTCGTGGGACGAACGCGTCATTGCCGACGGTCTTCACCTGAGTTCTACTAAGATCTTGCAATCAGATTACATTAGTTGCATATATACTGTAGATAAATGGAAATAAATTTTTCATTTCATTCAAATAATGAGAGCATGAACTTCGTTGGACTGAGCTAAGAACAAGGTTGGTCCCGGAAATGAGACGGTAAGCTAACGTACCTTTTACTTATCATAATTGAGCGTCTTTTCCTTACTGTTGTAAGTAAATATGTTGATAATATTTTACTTGTGACTACAGTGATACTTAGAGCACATAAAAGGAAGTAGTTTAGTTGACCGACTTTTAATGCATTCAATTACGTTATCAGGTGAGAATTGGTAACTTTTGGGAGTTTGTGGCCAAGGTATATTGTATGCGGCCACCCAGTATGGGATTAAGGTATCTGGCTATAAATAGATAGATCTTTTTTATTTTTAGTCAGCTCCTTTCTAACATTTCAGAAATTTAATCTGGCTGTGCAACCCACCATTCTATGGTTACTTTCAATATTTACTTTGTTGATAACTTTTATTCTTGTCTGCCATAATGAACCCGATTTCAGTCTTTGTTTCACCATTTGGGCTTCTCCAGTTCCATTTTCTCCCTCTTCTTTCGTGAAAGTATGTGTTCATTATTCTTATGTTATAGATTTCAGCAAGCCGACTGGATGCAAGCATACTTTATAGTATGCTACACTGGTTCAACCACAGCACCCCTTATATCCCCCAAAGCAGTATGTGGCCGCAAGAACACTCCCAAGGATCATTACCCTCGTTTTTCCATGTACGAAAACGCACACTTTACCACCGTACAACTGAGACTTCCCCATATATATATATATATATATATATATATATATATATATATATATATATATATATATATATATATATATATATATAAGGATGGAGATGACACCTGCCAGCATTTTCTTTCGATATATATCTCCGAATTTTCGGACACTTCACTGGACAATGATCACCCGGTCACACTGAATAATTTTCTCAATTATTGGTAGGTTTGGGACTCACGGGGATGCATAACTGGGAAAAAAGATGTTAATTAAAAACCTTGATCCGGAATTAAATCTTGGAAACAATACTTAGTTGATTTGACAGGGTTTCTGTTCTGCTTGAGTGTTCATTACTCTTTGTTCTGCTGCCGATGTCTGACCTGTCCTTTGTTGTCGTTGTACCAGTTCCTCGCGAGCTCTATTCAGTACAGAATTCAAGTTTAGTCATCTTAGTGTCTTGGGGGTTTTACTACCGATTGGTGAGTTTTATTTTTTGTGCATTGCTTTTGTGTATTAGTTTTATATATGTGCGCTTTTGCTGTAGTTTTCTTTCCTTTCTTTATACTATAGGAAGGCTATAAGTTTGGTAAGTTTGGTTTATGTAGATTTATAATTTTTGTTCATGTTCTTCATTTTAATGATGTGTGAGACATATATATATAGAATATGGTGAACTTTAAATCCATAACTGTTGTAGTATAACAAGTATTGCTCTTTGGTAGGATTCCACATATGTACCCTAATGATGGCCACTTGAAATGTCCGAAAATTCGGAGAAATATATCGAAAGGATATGTTGGCGGATGTCATCTCCATCCTTGTTTGTCTTTAATGGAAATTACAGTGCCATGGGTCCATTGCTGATGTGCGGATTTAAGTTTTGCTAAATGCCTGTAACGGATCTTCCACAGCACCTACTGATGCCAAAACATCCCCCTGAATAAAACCACACAAATTCTGAATGAAATAAGGCGTGAATTCAGCATTAGCGGCAGATACTTGTGCTCATCTGGAGACATGTGATGGTGTGTGTGCCCTTTGTTGCGCGTAGGAGGACTGCAATGGACTGAATTGCCTACGTCTGGAGTCATATTCCATAAAAGTAAAAGGTAATGGCATGAGGGGTATGGAAATTCCCAGATCGTGAAACGTTGAAGATTACTTCTTAGGTATTCAACGTGCACAAAGCATATGAATTTAATCTATACTGTATCCTCAAACCAACAGACCCCCGGTACATGAATGACGCAGATTATGTGTTGGGTTATGGTGATGGAAACACACCATCTGCGTGCTATTGTGTATTTAGTTATGTTCTTCCTCCACCTTTTTTTTTAAACCCTGGCATCCCATCGCTTCCCTGTGCCTGATATGTTATAGCATGTGGTGATAATTTTCAACAGACACATGCGAACACACACTGACACACGCACAATCACACACTGACCCAGAGAGATAGCAGTTAAACACACACATGAATATATATATATATATATATATATATATATATATATATATATATATATATATATATATATATATATATATATATATATATATATATGTATATATATGGAACCTCTGTGATACAGTGGTAGAGTATGCGTTTCATACACTGGTGAACTAGGGTTCGCGCTCCGCCAGGGAAATAAACTTTGGGAGTGTTCACCCGGCCACGTACTGCACTGGCTGACACAAGGGGTGCTGTGGTTGAACCGGTGTCGCTTACTATAAAGTATGCTTGCACCCAGTCGGCTTGCGCTGGCCGATTACCCTTGGTTCACAGATTACACACACATCCAAAGCCACTACAACACTACAATTACACTTACAAGCACTTCTCACCCTTCATACAATCTCTACCAGACAGCCTAAGCCACTTGGTAGAGATACATAGGCTGTATCGTCCCGACTTCGGTCAGGATAGGCCGGACCTGCAGTGGATACTCAAACGGCTGATGATGATATATATATATATATATATATATATATATATATATATATATATATATATATATATATATATATATATATATATATATATATATATATATATATATATTGTGTGTGTGTGTGTGTGTGTGGCCGTTTGTGTGCGTGTGTATTTGTGTGTGTGTGTGTGTGTGTGTGTGTGTGTGTGTGTGTGTCTTTGAGAGAGAGAGAGAGAGAGAGAATAATAATACGCTGAACTCCACTCCCTGAATAAGTCAAAGTAAACGAAAGTCACATGCCCACCATCATAACAATGGAGTGAACATGAATAGGTCACCATTTCATAACTAAAACAGATAAGTACAGTGGTAATGTGAACTTTCTTTGGGCCAGCACCTTTCTGGATCTTAACTTACTCTGTACGAAATATCGCTTCTAAGGTATATTAAAATGGCATATCTTGGTAGCCAGTGTAAAGCATTTTCGATTTTCTGACGTCGTGAAAAGATTATAAGGGGTTGTTTCTCCCAACAAAAGATCACTAGTCACTTGAATAAAGTTAAAATCAGAATAAGAGGGTTAAGGTATCTGACACCTTATACAAATCACTAGCCTTCTCTCTCACACCCATACAATGACGATGACTGCAGTCTACGAGTATATTGCTGAAAACGCCAACTATAAACTTGTGAATTATGGCTATGCATGTCAGTTAATACAGTTACGCCCGAATGTATTGTGGGTATGAATATTCCTCTCTCCGTCAACGCCCTTGCTCTCGTCCTTCAAAAATTCTGCAAAGACGATATTGTGCAGAAGAACGAGGCATCCGATGATTAGAGAGGCTCGTAATGTTCCTTCTGAAATAATGAAGGCGAGCTATATTCATTAAGTTTTGAACATCATACACAACAAATAATGATATAATCGGCCACACCAGTGCCATGACAGTTTTCCTTTGATGTAGTATAAGAAGACGTTGAAAAAAAAAAAAAATCCTGCCATAAACAATTTTCGAAACGTGAAATGTGTGAACCTGTGTAGAATGACTATGAAAATTTTAAACTTGCTGGTCTGTTAGCTGACAAATAAGCATAAATGGAATTATGCGGTAAGTTGACCGAGTTTTAATTCATGCTGATATTATGCCAATGAATATTATCATAATATTATATAATTTGTGTGTGTGTGTGTGTGTGTAAAGCGATGTATAGCTGTGTGGTGTGTGTGTGTGTTTGTGTGTGTGTGTGTGTGTGTGTGAACACGCACGATTCTCAACACTTGCATGTTAGACTGCTATTTATCGTTCAGTACAACAGTGTCTATCTTACTCTGTTATTGCCACCGCCAGATGACTTTACTCAGCTAAAGGGGGTCTCACATTACTCGTACCTGAGAAACAAATTTTCCATGTACAATTGCCGTAGTAAACCACCAAATCTTCTACCAGAAATCTACTTAGAGGGGGGGGGGAAGGCTAATAAAGTGCAGGACTGCATTCAAAAATTAGTCACCCAGAATGAAAAGAACATGTCCTCACTCATTAACAAGCAGTTGAGATTCAGGACACTAATTTCCTATCACAGGCAGTCCAAACATTAGTACGAGATACACATCGAACCTACATCACTCACCATCTCTACATTTGAAGGGCGGCGACCACGCTGAAACGAAGTAAAATGGTCTGTTTAGTAAGCAGAGTGAAACATCATGATCATTCGGTTATGGTTTTAACTCATGGAGTTCACAAAATCACTCGTATGGTCACATAATCATCTGTTGGTAAATGAAACAAAAGAGGTAAGATATCTGATATCATGAGTGCGGAAACATTATCACACCTGTTTATAGCACTGCCCCTTCCTCCCGATCTTTGCCTACATAACCACCTCACCCCAGCCTAGGAAACCCTTAATTATTTCCAGTACCAGACCACATACTTTCGGTTACAGCTTTTGCCCGCCACTGATTTCATTATGCTTAAAGCAGAAGAGAGAGAGAAATATATATATATAAATATATATATATATATATATATATATATATATATATATATATATATATATATATATATATAGAGAGAGAGAGAGAGAGAGAGAGAGAGAGAGAGAGAGAGAGAGAGAGATAAATGTGAAGGAATCGTGGAGGGGACGATACTGGAGGTCATTGTGGTGACGATGACCTTTGTGTACTGGTGGAGAGAGAGAAGCAATCATCACCCGGTAGTTTCCCGCATGTCTTTTACTGTTATTGTCTTGTTATGGTTATGCAATGCTGCCATAATCAGGAGGAGGCTCATGGATTAAATGGTTATCTACCAGCTGTTCTGCCCAGTAAAACCACAATGGCTAATACTGTGGGCAAATAATCCAGTGTAGAACCTGTGATAGACCAAGGAAAGTACAGTGGTGGAGCCATAACTTGGCAAAACGAGCACGCTAAGCGATCAAGTTTTTATGTTTTTATGACCCACCGCACACCACCACCATTCTTGCCCATCCCGCCTACGCCTCTGTGCCACCCCACCCAAACTGAAAGACCAGACCAGAAGCATCATTTTATTACTTTGTAAAACATGGGCTATATAGGTGCACGGAGTGTTTACTTTGTTTTTATTGATGATGATAATGATGATGATGTTACTAGTAGAGTATAATGATCAGATCTTTCATCTGTCACATTTATTCTATCTATCTATCTATCTATTGCCAGACGCCATAATCCCGTAAAGGGTGGCCATTTGACTTTGAGTTATTTGTTTTACAGGGAGGGGCACTAACCCTCCACCAACCCACTTGTTGACACGTAGGGAGCACGTATGGTTTGGTTATATGGTTACCACCCAGCGTTGTAAATGGTTTCTTGGGTTACAGGAAATCATTTGGCTTGTCACTTAATGTAAAGCC